>NW_027507686.1:236669241-236996741 GCF_037356315.1 Lithobates pipiens
GCTGTTTTGCTGCTTCAGGACCTGGAACACTTGCCGTGATAAAAGGAACTATGAATTCTGCTGTCTACCAAGAGATCCTGAAGGAGAATGTCCGACCATCTGTTCGTGTACTCAAGCTGAAACGAACTTGGGTTCTGCAGCAGGACAATGATCCTAAACACACCAGCAAGTCCACCACCGAATGGCTGAAGAAAAACAAAATGAAGACTTTGGAGTGGCCTAGCCAAAGTCCCGACCTGAATCCTATTGAGATGTTGTGGTATGACCTTAAAAAGGCCGTTCATGCTCGAAAACCCTCTAATGTAACTGAATTAGGACAATTCTGCAAAGATGAGTGGGCCAAAATTCCTCCAGGACGCTGTAAAAGCCTCATTGCACGTTATCGCAAACGCTTGGTTGCAGTTGTTGCTGCTAAGGGTGGCCCAACCAGTTATTAGGTTTAGGGGGCAATCACTTTTTCACACAGGGCCATGATGGTTTGGATTTTTTTCACCTTTAATAATAAACACCTTCATTTACAAATTGCATTTTGTGTTTACTTGTGTTGTCCTTGACTATTGTTTAAATTGGTTTGATGTTCCAAAACACTTAAGTGTGACAAACATGCAAAGGAACAGGAAATGAGGAAGGGGGCAAACACTTTTTCACACCACTGTATATATATATATATATACAGGGGGTCCCCGACTTACGAACATCTGACATCTGACTTACGTACCACTCCTACTTACGAATAGGGCGCTGCGGGGACCCTAATTTGCCGCGCATGCGCTGAATGGCATTTGACGGAACTGTCCGTAATTGTCCTGTTCTGTGCATGCACGGTCGACTTACGAACATTTCCGGATTACAAACAGGAGTTTGTAACCCGGGGACCCCCTGTATATATATATATATATATATATATATATATATATATATATATATATATATATATATATATATATATATAATTTATGAATGTCACCGATAGGAGGCAGGCAACCCATTTATCAATGATTTTTTTTTTTTTTTTTTTTTTTTTTTTTTTATTTAATAATGTTTATTGAAGATTTGCATCAGAACAGAACAAAAAAAAAGGAAAATACTCCTCAATACAATACAAGCTAAATCCACTCATACATAGGCTACGCAGAGCTAGACATATATGTCTCTAGATCAGAATATTGACAAATTAAACAATAAAGCCAACAGGAAGTACATTGAAAAACATTAGTATTATCTTGTACCCATACCAAGCAATTATGCCCCCGTGGGGTGATATGTCTAATCAAAGCACACGAGCCACGGACCCCCTGGTGCCCCAAACGGGATCAAGCTGCAAACCAAGGGCTAGGCCCGCCCGCCAAGACCAGGACACCCCCCCACCCATCTCAACAAAGTTCAGAAACCTGGGATGCCCAGAGAAATATCGGGCCAAGACCGGCCAACAACATCGCTGCCATCTCCCTTAGAACCCCAATTGGGGCCCATCCCAAAACACCAAGGGAGGTGAAGAATAAGAGAAGAGAGAAAACGTGAGAAAAAGGGAAACAAAAACGGGGGGGAAAAAAAGGGGGGAGAGGAGAAAGAAAGGCAGTGTAAAAAGCTGAATCAAATGTTACCTGTCCTAGAAGACAAAGCACCCGGCTGCACTCCTGGAATAAGAGAGATATTACACAATGTCGCCCAAGGTTCCCAGATCAACCGGAATCTTTCCGTTTTGTCATGCCACTTGGCCACTATTTGTTCTTGCACCATAATCCATGTTACCTTGGATCTGAACATCTTGTACGAAACTGTATGTTTCTTCCAGGCCTTAGCTAACGTAATTTTAGCCCCAAGGAAAACAAAAAACGCTAATTGCTGTAAATGTTTGGACAAAGCCGGGATGGAAAGATTAAGTAAGGCTAAACTGGGATGTGGTAGTACAGCGGTCCCCGTAATTGAACTAACTGTACGAAACACTTTCCTCCAGAAGGAACGGATGCGTGGACAGGACCACCAGATATGAAACATATCTCCTCCCAGATCACATCCTCTGAAACACCCTGGTGAGGAACCCGGAAAAATTCTTGCCAGCCTGGAAGGAACATAGTACCATTGAAACAGTACTTTGATACCTGCCTCTATTAGCGAAATATTAAGTATACCTTTGTGAGCTCTCATCGAGGCCCCGAACCACTGTTTCAAATCCCATGAGCTGTCCAAATCAGCTTCCCACGCGAGAGCATAGGGGGGTTTGTTGTCCTTCCCCATGAGAGCCGCGTAAATCAGGGAAATGCCCCCCCTCTGGTCCGTGACCTGCGCACACCATTGCTCATATTGCGTTATAAAAGGAGGAAGAGGTTTTGAAGTCCAAATGGAATTCAAAAAGTGTGAAATTTGTGTGAATCTGAACATTTCCGAATCAGGCATATCTAGTTTCTTTTTGCAATGTGATAAAGAAAGAGGGCCGGAAGGGGAAAAGAAGTGTCCGATTCTGTATAACCCCTTATCCGTCCACCATTTAAAAGCTTCTATATTTTCCCCCGGAGGAAAATCCCCGTTATGAAAAATGTGAGTCAGAGGTTTCAGTGGAGAGATCAAAGAGCCCCGTTTGAATAGGTTGGAACAAAGCGCCAATGAATGCGAGAGAGTGGGAGCTAGAATCGCTGGTCTGCGTTTGGGACAACATCCCATCAGGAAATCTATTGTGTGGTGGGGAATAGATTGCCTTTCCATCAACAACCAGTCCGGTTTTACAGAAACCGAGAAAGCCATTGATATCTGGGCCAGTTGTGCCGCTTGATAATAACCCCATAAATTGGGAAGGCCCAACCCTCCTTGAGATTTCAATCGGTAGAGTGTGGCTGAGGAGCACCTATAGCCTTTCTTCCCCCAGACAAACCTCACTATATCCGTTTGTATTTTGTCAAGGAATGTTTTGGGGACTGGAATTGGGAGCGAGCGGAACAAGTACAATAGACGTGGTAGAAGTGTCATTTTCACCGCATTAATCCTACCCATCCAGGAGATGCCACAACCAGACCAACGTACTAAATCCTCTCTGCATTTTTGCGCCATGTAGGGATAATTAGCTTTGAATAGAGTGTGTATATCAGAAGTGAGTTTTATTCCCAAGTATGGAAGCTGGGATTGTGCCCAGGAGAAGGTAAAATTATTCAAAAGTTGTGCTAGCACATCGGTAGGTAGCGTAACATTCAGGGCTAAAGATTTCTCCATATTGACCCGGAGTCCCGAGATCTTACTAAAATCTAATAAAGTCCGATTAATGATGGGCATAGAGGTCAGGGGCGATGTAACAAAAAGAAGAAGGTCATCCGCATAGAGGGCGCATTTATGTTCGCCAGACCCGCACCTGACCCCCCTAATGTCGGGGTTAGAACGTAAGGCAATGGCTAAAGTTTCTATGGCTATGGCAAAAAGAAGTGGAGATAATGGGCACCCCTGTCTTGTCCCCCTACCAATACCAAACTTGTTAGAATATCTGCCCAACAGACGCACCTGAGCCGAAGGATTAGAATAAAGAGCCGATATGAGGTTAAGAAAGTATTTACCGCACCCCCACCTCTCCAGAATATCCGTAAGGTACCGCCAATCAATAGAGTCAAAGGCCTTATGAAGGTCAATGGACAGCAGGAACCCCTGTTGCGGGGATCCCCCGTCCCATTGTGCCTTTAGGAGTGAAATAACATCTACTGCGCGTCTAATCTGGTCTGGTCCTTGTCTCCCAGGGATGAACCCCACCTGATCTTTGTGGATATACCGGGAGATAAAGCTTGAGAGCCTGTTCGCCAGTATTTTCGTCATTATCTTAATATCATTATTGATAAGCGATATAGGCCTAAAATTGCCTACCACGCTGGCATCTTTACCAGATTTTGGAATCACCGATATAAATGCCGAGTTCATGTCCAAAGGCATGGCAGTACCATCCCTGAGAGAGTTAAACATTTTCACCAGATAAGGAGCCAGAGAAGGGCCAAACTTCTTATAATAACCGTTGGAGAATCCGTACGGACCCGGGGCAGAACCCACCGAAAGCATTTTAATAGTGTCAAGTACTTCTGCCTGAGTGAACGGATCCTCCATAAGGTCCCTGTGATCCTCCGAGAGCTTGGGCAGTGGGAGATCACTCAGGAGCCTCTCCCGAGCACCCTTGGAGGGACTAGTCCCCTGCTTGTATAAGTCCGAGTAGAACTGCAAAAAGGTGTCCATGACTTTAACAGGATTCTGAGAGAGGTCCCCTGAGTGAATCCTGATCTTAGGGAAGGACTGAGATCGTGGCTTGGGAGTCAGTTTTACTGCTAGGCGTGAGCCCACCCTGTCTTTTTGTGCATAAAATTTAGCCCCCGTCCAAGAAAGATGTTGAGCAGCCGCTGTAGTTAAGGACATATTCAGTCGGGCCTTGACCTCGTCTAGTTTGGCTAATGAATCTGCCGTAGGACGCTGTTTGTGTGTTTTAGCTAGGGAACGGAACTCCTCCGTGAGTTTGAGGGTGTCAGCCCGATGTTGCGCTTTGAGATTAGAGGATAACTGGATCAATTTGCCTCTCATTACAGTTTTATGTGCAGCCCACAAAGTAACTGGCGTCACCTCCCCGGTATCATTCAGCTCAAAGTATTCCCGAATAGCAGCCTCCAACACTGCGCTATGTGCAGGGTCACTCAAAATGGATTCCTGGAGACGCCAACATGGGCGGCTCCCGGAGCCCACAGGTCTCCTGGACACTACCACCACCATGGAGTGGTCCGATAAGGACGAGTCCAAAATCCTGGCAGTAACCAGCAGAGGAACCGTCTGGGATTTCGTAAATATGTGATCTATTCTGGCATAGGTGTGATGCGGTGCCGAAAAATGCGTATAGTCCTTCGCCCGAGGGTTCATCTCCCGCCAAGAGTCAATCAGACCATCCGCGTGGAGCATGCGAGCTATGCTAATGCTCTGTTTTGACGGACGCTTGGGTTTTGACCCCCCAGATCCCGATTTATCCAGAGAAAAGTCAAATGCTACATTTGAGTCACCTCCAATAAATACCGTGCCCTGAAGATGGATCTGAAGCTTCCTCAGCATGGATGCAAAAAAGGAGCTTTGGCCCTTATTGGGTGCATAGTAGGAAACAAATGTGTAGCATTCTCCATCTATGTATCCCGAAACCAGAATATATCGCCCCTGTGGGTCCTGAACAATCTCAGGTTGAGAGAGGTTTATATGTTTGGAGAAACACACTGCCACACCTCTAGTCTTGTTTTCCGCGGATGCCAAAAAGAACTGAGGATAGTGCTGATGTAAAAATGTGGGTTTGAAAGAGGAAGGGAAGTGTGTCTCCTGTAGTAATAAAATGTCTGCATGTATGGATCGGTAATGTTCTAGAATCTTCCTGCGTTTTAGTGGAGAGTTAAGGCCCTGAGTGTTATGCGAAACTAGTTTAAGAGTGGGCACTTTAGCAGGTGTGTCAGCCATGGACCAGAGGGGGGGAACCCACGCAACTGAAAAATAACTCACCGCTCACATGAGGAGAGCCACGCTGTGTGCGAAGCAAGAACCACCAATAGATCCTATAAATGTCCAGGAGTGCAGACCGGATGTCGTATGTGAAGTTGTCTTGTCTGCAATAAACATGAGGAGAAAGGAGAAAGAAAGAGATGAAAAAGAAAAAGAATAAACCATCATAGAGAGAGAGAACATCAGCATGAGGAGAACCATGTTGTAACATCTTTGCGTTGACAGAAAAATACATACAGGGGACCCCCGTCCCCTTTCTCCCCCCTGAGCGATCGGAACCCCTCCAACCAACTCTCCTTCGTAAATGAACGGGGCAACCCCAGATAAGGTTACCCCGAAAATGGCCCAGAAGCGTAAACATTACCTCTGAGCCAGGGGGAGCGCACTAAATCCACCACCGCCCCGCCACCTTAAATATATAAACTGTGGAGCTGTCACCAGCTCCTATCGAGAATTTAAACCGAGCGCCCCTCAAGAATTCTGACCATGGAGTAACACTCCTGTACCTATGGCAAAGATAATGGCCCAATTCTCTATTCAGACCCACCTTCCCCCACCCCCCCTCCCCCCAAATAGAGACGGTGGAGAAATGGCCATACCCTTATCATACCAGTATCTAATGGCCGTAAAGGACTCTTCAAAACAAGGATTGTGAAAATGAGCATATCCCTGAAAACATTCCCTGCTACCATATACAGTAAACCTAGTAACTTTCCCGATAATGCATATACTTTACAGGCCCGTCTGATATGAGAAGAGTTCGTTGTACCGGTCATTCGAGTCCATAATAGCAAGGCCTGAGACCTCGACCTGAAACTAAAAGAAGTTAACCTGGACCAAAGTTATTATGCAAAAAAAAAAAAAAAAAAAAATTTTAACAAGAGTTATAAAAATACCAAAAATGTAAAAAATGCAAAAAGTGCCAAAGCCCTCCTCTATACAGATACATGGCGAAAGGAGAGCAGAACATCAGACAACTTAGGGAGGGGAAGAAGTCCCCCAAAAAGAACATTTCAGAACATGGGAAGACTTCCCAACCATAACCCTCTAGGTAGAGGAGGGGGCCAAGAGAGTCCCGTAAGACCCCCGAGTCCCGTGGCCCGGGCCTCAACCATGGGAACCCCGAAAAAGTGTGAGTTCAGCCCCCATATGGGGAAACTAAAATAGTCTCAAGGTGGTAGATTTTCTTTGGATCGTTTGGAGCTTTGCGTCAGCCAGATCTGTTGCAGCGGGCTCTCTGGGGGAGGCCTCTTGGTTGAAGCTGGGGTACCCCTGTTGGAAGTTTCCATTGCGGGTTCCAGTTGTATCAGACCTAGTCGAGTCAAAAGTTTTTCGCCTTCCTGGAACGAGGAGAATCCAAAGCTTTTGTTCTTGTAAGAAAAGTTCAGCCTCAAAGGGAACGACCATCTGTATGCGATTTCTTTGTCCAACAAAACTTGTAGCAAAGGTTTAAACGACCTTCTCCTCTGTATAGTGTATGGGGAGAGGTCAGCGAATAGCTGGATCTTGTGACCCTGGAACGAGAGATTTTCTGCATATCTGGATTTTCGCATGACCTCCTCCTTCACCGAGTAATAGTGCGGCTTGACTATAATGTCCCTGGGTAAACCGTCAGAGCGGGGGGCCTGGAGAGCCCTATGTGCTCTATCCAGTTCTAGATGGCGATCCGGGATGTCAGGGATCAAATTCTTAATGAGAGATCTCACCACCTTGTGAACCTCTTTTTCAGATTCTGGTATCCCCCGTACCCTAAAAATCTTCTTGACCTGTTTTCGAGGTCATCGATTTTTGCAAACGCAGTCTCTAGTTGGTCCTGAACCTCCTCCAATCTAGCCGAATTTTGATTGATCCGTAATACAGCCTGGTCAGTTTTCCGTTCCACAGTGTCCAGTCTCAGACCTATTTGCTGCAGATCTGCATGTATGGAGGTAGTGATCTGATTAGCCTGAATAGCAAGGCTTTTGGAAAGCATATGTGAGAAAGCTGTCATCATGGAAGGAAAGTCTGTGGGGGGAGGGAAATCTTCCTGTGCCTCACTGACTGCCAGCAGCATGCCTGTATGGGGATCCCTCATAGGTGTAGTGGGATATCCTGCACTCAATCCCCCTAGCAATGACTCAGTGGAAGAGGGAGAGTGAACTGAAGGTAGAGGGGCACAGTCTGTACCTTGAAAAGGCATCCGGTCCTGGTCCTGGTCCGCTATGGAATCCTCCTGAGGAGCTGTGACTGGGAGGCCTCGTGTAGCCGCCGCCATCTTGGCGTAACTGACAGGGCCGGTTTCGGCCTTCATACGGCCTGACAAGTCCTTTCTGGCGCTCGGGGACGCCATCCGCGGGTTCCCTGAGTGTTCCCCCACCAGGATCTGCCGTCCGGTATGGCGTGGGGGCGCTCGGAAGGCTCCGGTGGACAAAGCAGGGCGGCGGTGGAGCGGAGCTCTAGATGCCGGCGGCCATCTTAGGAGACCCCGCGCATGCGCTCTCTTATCAATGAATTTTAAGTGTATTCTTCTTCAGCCGTCCATTGGTTGTTGGAACTTGGATCCAATAGACGTTCTCTAGCCTTGGTCACTGTAGACCGGGCAGCTACTGAGCCAATACATATGTTGGACTTTCGCTTATTCCTGCCTGGATGTGCTTGTCCATGGAATCTGTTGATAACATTTAATTACATAATGGATTTACCAGGAAGGAACGTGACCATTTCTCAATCTGACAGGACAATTGCTTGACAGAGTTTTGGAAAGACAGACAATTTAACAGAAGGAACCGCGGAGAGATTGAGCACATCGCTAAATTGTCTACATCAGCTTCCTGTAAAGAGCCAGTTCTTAGAATTAACTCTTTGACAGTTCGTCCAGGTACAAATATTTAAATTTTGATGCTGGAGGTCACACGGCTGCGGGTTCTTATTATTATTACTATGTAATGTAAATGATATAAATGTTCCAAAAGGAAGACGTAGACACCGTGGGGTTGATTTACTAAAGGGAAATAGTCTGTTCACGTTGCAAGAGAGGTTGGGCTTTGCAAGCAATGTGATATCATGTCACTCTGAAAAAAAAAAAAAAGCAGCATTTATGTCTGCACATGATTGGATGATGAAAGTCAGAAGAGCTGCACCTCATTCGCTAAGCTCTGGGGAATAGTCCCTTGGAAACAGCCTATTTGTCTTTAGTAAATCAACACCTTTATGTATCTAGAATATGGGGGAAGTTGGGAACACAGGTGTAAAGCTAAAGATGAGGGGAATGATTTTAGTAAAATTAATTTTGAAGTGAATTTACTAATTCAACCAAACTTTGAATTTCTTTTGTGAACTGCTTAGGGTAAATAATAATAAAAAATAAAACAAATCAACTTTTTTTAATTTAGTGTGGTATTTTAGAAGATATGTATCCAGAATAGTTCAACTTTTTTTTTCAATTGTTTTATTTATCATATTTCCATTTTTCCCCCCCTATTTTTGGTGCATATATATATATATATATATATATATATATATATATATATATATAGCTCCCCCCTCTCCCTCTTTTTTTTTTATTTTTTAATTTGGCTGTGAAAAAAAATAACAGTTGAAAGAAGCTTCCAGCGCCATTTAGGCCTCATGTACATTGCTGCTGCTAAATAGATGTTTAGGCGTAATTGGGCATTTTTTTCAACTGTTCCTGACCTCTCCTCTATGTTATCTTATCAGTACATGTACACAGGGCCGTTTATAGTCATTTCTAGGCAGTTGAATTTAGAGGCCTTTTTTTGGAAAGCAAAAAAATTAGTTCAGACGCTGAGTTTAGAGGCATTTAAAGCGTCAAACGCTTCAAAACGCAGCTAAACGCGGTAACTAGCGCTTAGCCACATTTTGCAGGCCTTTTTTTTTCATTTTTGGCTATTTTGAAAATATTTTTTTTTTTTTTTCAAATGCTTCTAAACGCAATTGCGGCAAAACGTGGCAAAATAAACGTGGGTTACTATCTGTCAAGTTAAATCGTTCAGGAGAGGTTGTGTCCCGTGTACATTAAGCCTACAAGCTCACTGGATCCTTAAAAACCACTTTGATTTTGCTAACCCCATTGATTACATTGATTGCTCTGAAAATGGTCGAAATCTGTAATCTTCCTATTTTTGCTAGAATTTCAAGGAAATAAAAAAAGCCAAAATCCAAGCGCGATATAAACAATAGATTAACGTCATCCTCACTGAGCATAGTCATATATGCGGTGTGGCAGTGTGGGACCCCACCAGGGTGATGTTGACGCAGGATTCCTAACCAGGCAGGTGGAGGTAAACGTCAGTTATGGGAATTTACTCCCACTTTAACCACTTCCGGACCGCCGCACGCCGATATACGTCCTGTTTGAAGAGGAATATCATTGTCATGGCAGCAGCTAGCTGCCATAACTCCGGTATCCTCTTTTTCATCTGGCGGTCCGGTTTCCGATAATAGTGGTCTCTGCGATGGATTTGCCACAAGATCACTTTTATCGGTGGTGGGAGAGGGGCACCCCTGCCGCTTACCTGAGCCGCCGGCAGCGGTGGAGGCAATCAGATGTTCTTCCATGCTGGGTATGGAGGTGAGTGAGGGGAAGATGGCCCCACCCATCTTCATACCATTGCAGGGAGAAAGCGACATTAAAAAATTCACTTCTACCCATAGCTCTTAACCAGTTGCCGACCAGCGCACGCCGATGTACGTCGGCAGAATGGCACGGGCAGGCAAATGGGCGTACCTGTACGTCCCTTTAAATTTGCCGCCCTGCCATCGGGAGCGCGCTGGCGGCAGCGCGCCCCCGCGCTGGTCGGGACCCCCGTGAGTCCGGTCGCGGGACCCGTGGACTCGATCGCCGCGGGCATACCCGCAATCGTCTCACGGAGCGGCCGAATGAAGAAATGCCGTTGTAAACAGCATTTCTCCATTCTGCCTAGCAACTAGTGACGCTGATCTCTGCTCCATGTGATTGGAGCAGAGATCAGTATTCACTAAATTAAAGCCCAACCCCCAACAGTTAGTAACACACCCCTAGGAACACTTAACCCCTACACTGCCACCCACTGGTTAACCCCTTCACTGCCAGTGTCATTTACACAGGAATCACTGCATTTATATAGCAGTGATTGTGGTATAAATGACAATGGTCCCAAAAATGTGTCAAAAATGTCTGATGTGTCCGAGCATAATGTCGCAGTCACAATAAAAATCGCTGATCACCGCCATTACTATTAAAAAAAAATAATAATAAAAATGCCATAAAACTATCCCTTATTTTGTAAACGCTATAACTTTTGCGCAAACCAATCAATAATCGCTTATTGCGATTTTTTTTTACCAAAAATATGTAGAAGAATACGTATCGGCCTAAACTGAGGGAAAAAATGTTTTTTTATATATTTTTAAGGGATATTTATTATAACAAAAAGTAAAAAATAATGCGTTTTTTTCAAAATTGTAGCTCTATTTTTGTTTATAGTGCAAAAAATAAAAACCGCAGAGGTGATCAAATACCACCAAAAGAAAGCTCTATTTGTGGGAAAAAAAGGACTTCAATTTTGTTTGGGAGCCACGTCGCACGACCGCGCAATTGTCAGTTAAAGCGACGCAGTGCTGAATCGCAAAAAGTGGTCTGGTCTTTGGCCAGCAAAATTGTCCGGTCTGTAAGTGGTTAAAAGGACATTTTTTATTATAATTTTTTTTTTTTTATTGCATTTTAGTGTAAATATGGGATGTGAGGTCTTTGACCCCGGATCTCATATTTAAGAGGACCTGTCATGCTTTTTTTTCTATTACAAGGGATGTTTACATTCCTTGTAATAGGAATAAAAGTGACACATTTATTTATTTATTTTTTAAAGAACAGTGTAAAAAAATAAATAAAAGGTAAAATAAATAATAAAGAACATTTTTTTTTAAACGTGCCCCATCCCACCGAGCTTACATGCAGAAGCGAACGCATACGTGAGTAGTGCCTGCATATGAAAACGGTGTTCAAACCACACATGTGAGGTATCGCCGCGATCGGTAGGGTGAGAGAAATACTTCTAGCCCTAGAATTCCTCTGTAACTCAAAACATGAAACCTGTAGAATTTTTTAAATGTTGCCTGTGGAGATTTTTAAGGGTAAAAGTTTGTTGGCATTCCACGAGTGGGGGGTAATTTTGAAACATGATATGTTGGGTATCAATTTACTTGGAGTAACATTATCTTTCACAATATAAAAAAAATGGGCTAACTTTACTGTTGTCTTAATTTTAATTCTAAAAAGTGTATTGTTTCCAAAAAAAAAGTGCGCTTGTAAGACCGCTGCGCAAATACGGTGTGACAGAAAGTATTCCAACAACCACCATTTTATTGCCTAGGGCAGTGATGGCGAACCTTGACACCCCAGATGTTTTGGAACTACATTTCCCATGATGCTCCACTGCACTGCAGAGTGCCAGAGCATCATGGGAAATGTAGTTCCAAAACATCTGGGGTGCCAAGGTTCGCCATCACTGCCCTAGGGTGTTCGAAAAAAAAAAAATTATAATGTTTGGGGGTTCTTATTTTCTAGCAAAAAACACATGTTTTTAACTGGTAAACAACAAATCTCAAAAAGAGGCTCAGTCCTTAAAGCGGTAGTAAACCCGCTAATATTTTTTTTGTTTTTTTACCATCTGCAAAGCAAAAGGCATAATGAGCTAGTATGCACTGCATACTAGCTCATTATGAAATACTTACCTTAGAACGAGGCCCTGACATCTGGGCCGATCCACGCCGAGGGAGCTGACATGCTCCCTCAGCGTTTCTTATGGGTATCGCGGCTCCGGCGCTGTGAGTGGTCGGAGCCGCGATATCGTCACTCCCGCGCATGCGCGCAGGAGATTTCATCCCGGCCGGTTGGCCACTGCCGGATTTTCAGCCGAGAATCCCCTTGTGCGCATGCGCCGCTGCAGTCAGCGGCGCATACCGAGGGGAATTTTTTTTTACCTACAGGTAAGCCTTATTATAGGCTTTCCTGTAGGTAAAAGTAAAAAAAAAAAAAGAGTATACAACCACTTTAAGTGGTTAACGATGATGTCACAACACAGCAATTAACGTGATGTCATTTCAACAGCACTGCTTGTATGGGAGAAAATACGCAGTTACATAAATCTAACACGGTGTGTGTATGAGAACCACAGTTACTGGCCTTTCCATTTCATTGGCCATAAAATAAAAATCACAGAAAATAAACTGTGCTTTTCCTCTAAAGGAAAAAAAAAAAAAAAAGAACAGAGAAAGCAAAAAAAGGAAATAAAATCCCTAAAAGAAGCCTAAGATTACATCAAAGGACGCGTTAACATTTGTTTTTATTCCACATACACTGCAGATAAGAAACCTTCTGCTTTTTTTCATGTTGCAGAAGTAACATTTGGATATGATGTACTGAGAAATCTACAGTTTATGTTTCCCAAATCCCTGCACAAATAAAAATAAAACAACCTTCCCCGACACACACATTGAAAAATCAATTATACGTTTTTAGAAAGTTATGGCGCTACTATATTGATAACGGTGTCAAATCCAATTTGTTATTATCACAAAGCTAAAAATTTTAAAAGCATCAAAATAAATAATGCTAATTCAACATAAAAGAGAAAGATAGATAGATAGAAGCCATTATCAAGTGCTGTTTGAACTAAAATGTTATACTGAAGTCTACACTGAATTGACGGCTATGTCAAAGCATTAGGTGTCCACACAGACTTACTCTTAAACTGACAATAATATGCAACACTAAATAAGAAAATATACAGAAATTCTCCTGTTAGCCCTTGTACACACGGTCGGAGAATCCGTCGGAATGTGTCCTATCGGACCGTGTCGTCGGATAATCCGACTGTGTGTGGTATGCATCGGACTGATTCCGTCCGAATCTCCGTCCGACCCAATTTTCCAACATGTTGGAAATATTTCCCGACCAACTGGGCCAGACGGACCTAATCCGATCATGTGTAGAGCATTTTCATCGGACCAAGTGCCACGCATGCTCAGATCAAATTCCTACATCAAAGCTATTGGCTACTAGCCTGAATGTAGTCCCATCGTAACGAAATTACGTCATCACGTTCTGAAAGATCAGATTTTTCGCCAACTTGGCCCGACCGTGTGTATGCAACAGTTTCGGACACAATCCGTCGGACAAAATCCGACGGGCAAAATCCGACAGATTTGGTTGGCAAAATCTCCGACCGTGTGTACGTGGGCTCAGGATAAAAAGAACGCTCTCATATGCACCAACAATTTTTGTATGACAATAAAAAAAAAAACTTAATTCAAATAAATAAAGTGCTCTTTGCGTAAATCAGTCCAAATACTTTAAAAAGTATTCATACCCCTTGAAATTTTCCACATTTTGTTATGTTACAACCAAAAAACTTAAATGTATTGTTTTGGGCATTTATGTGATAGACCAACACAAAGTGGCACATAATTGTGAAGTGGAAGGAAAATAATAAATGGTTTTCAAATGTTTTTACAAATAAATATGTGAAAAGTGTGGCGTGCTTTTTTTATTCAGCCTGCAATTACAGCTGCAAGTCTTTTTGGGGATGTCTCTACCAGCTTTGCACATCTAGAAAGTGAAATTTTTAGCCAATTCTTCATTGCAAAATAGCTCAAGCTTTGTCAGATTGGATGGACAGCATCCCTGAACAGCAATTTTCAAGTCTTGCCACAGATTCTCAATTGGATTTAGGTCTGGACTTTGACTGGGCCATTCTAACACGTGAATATGCTTTGATCTAAACCATTCCATTGTTGCTCTGACTGTATGTTTAGGGTTGTTGTCCTACTGGAAGGTGAACCTCCACCCAAGTCTCAAGTGTTTTGCAGACTCTAATGCCGCGTACACATGACTGGACTTTTCGACAACAAAGGTCCGACGGAACGAATCTGTCAGACAATTCGATTGTGTGTGGGGTCCATCGGACCTTTGCTGTCCAGAAATCTGATGGATTTTAGAAATAGAACATGTTTCTAATTTTTCGGACGCAACTCCGCCGGACCCAGTTCCTATCGAGAAATCCGTTCATGTGTATGCTAGTCCGACGGACAAAAAAACAACGCTAGGGCAGCTATTGGCTACTGGTTATGAACTTCCTTATTCTAGTCCGGTCGTACGTCATCACATTTGAATCCGTCGGACTTTGGTGTGATTGTGTGTGGCCAAGTCCGTTCATTCAGAAAGTCAGTCGGAACTCAGACGAAAGTCCGTCGGGAAGACCATAAGACCTAGTCCATCGAATAATTCGGTCGTTTGTACGCGGCATAACAGTTTTTCTTCTAAGATTGCACTGTATTTGGTGCCATCCATCTTCCCATCAACTCTGACCAGTTTCAGACCAGACCAGGCCAGCTTCCCTGTCCCTGCTGAAGAAAATCATCCCCACAACATGATGCTGTCACCACCATGTTTCACAGTGTGGATGTTGTGTTCAGGGTGATGTGCAGTGTTAGCTTTCTGCCACACATAGTGTTTTGCTTTTAGGCCAAAAGGTACAATTTTGGTCTCATCTGACCAGAGCACCTTCTTCCACATTTTTGCTGTGTCCGCCACATGGCTTCTCGCAAACTGCAAATGGGACTTCTTATGGCTTTCTTTCAACAATGGGTTTCTTCTTGCCACTCATCCATAAAGACCAGATTTGTGGAGAGCAGTTTGTCGGATAATCCGACTGTGTGTGGTATGCATCGGACTGTTTCCGTCGGAATATCCGACGGACCCAATTTTCCAACTTGTTGGAAATATTTTCCGACAAACTGGTTCGATCGGACATACTCCGGTCATGTGTAGAGAATTTTGATCGGACAAAGTGCCACGCATGCTCAGATCAAATTCCTACATCAAAGCTATTGGCTACTAGCCTGAACGTAGTCCCATCGTAACGAAATTACGTCATCACGTTCTGAATGATCGGCTTTTTCGACAACTTTGTCCGACCGTGTGTATGCAACAGTTTCGGACAAGATCCGACAGACAAAATCCGATGGATTTGGTTGTCGAAATCTCAGACCGTGTGTACAGGGGCTAATAGTTGTCCTGTGGACAGATTCTCCCACCTGAGCTCTGCAGCTCCTCCAGAGTTATCATGGGCCTCTTGGCTGCTTCTCTGATTAATGCTCTCCTTGCCCGGCCTGTTAGTTTAGGTGGACGGCCATGTCTTGGAAGGGTAATGCCGAGTACACATGATCAGAGTTTTGATTGGAAAAAGCTCTGATGGTTTTCCCGATGGAATTCCAATGGGATTTCCCTCAAGCTGTCTTGCGTACACACGGTTACACCAAATTCAAACCGTCAAGAACGCGGTGACGTACAACACGTACGACAGGACTAAAAAAAGGAAGTTCAATAGCCAGCAGCCAATAGCTTCCATCTCGTAGTTGAATCTTAGCATGCGTGAGTTTTTGCGCTTCGGAATTGCATACATACAAACAGATTTTCAGATAGGAACACTGAGGAGAGACAAGAATTCAGTCTTCAGCTGTGAAATGCTTGTGTTTTTAGATGCATCAACCACAGACACAATACTGTCATTGCTGACCCAGGCCAAACGATTTCCACTAGCGGAAAAGCTTACACTGTGGACCCAGCTACCATTGCCAGCACTTCCAAACTCCGACATTAGCTGCCCAAAAGGCATTTTTGATCCCCAAGGAGTGCTAGCTGGCTTCCCGTTAACGTCCTTAAAGTGGAAGTAAACCCATCAATTTATCAGTTTCAAAAAACAGTTACATTCCCGGCATGCCGGGAATGCTAACTGCACATTGGCTGCGCTCTCAGTCAAACTGTCAAACCTTCCAATGGCTGGCGTCATAACTGATCACATGTGCAGCACCATGGCAGTTGAAGATTAAACAGGGTCAAAAATGGCAGCTTCCATGGCTGAAAACGATAGGAGGGTTTACTTCCACTTGAATATATTATGAGAACACCCTAGCCTTGAAATTACAAGATCCTGCAGCCAAAAGTACATTATTTGGGTGCCAGTCCAGGCTTAGCACAGTAGAACGAATTGGTTTCTTGAGGCGTTTGCTCACTCACCAGTTGTTTTCTGTACATTTAAGCTTTTGGTTGTAAAATGACAAAATCTGGAAAATTTCAAGGGGTGTGAATACTTTTTCAAGGCATTGTAGCAAAAAAAGTGTGTTGTGACAAATCATATTGTGCTCTATCCTCATATACCTGATATACATACTCCACTCATCAGATGTTGTTAAATTCTTAATAAAAAAAGGAGTCAAATAGTGCTTTTATTGCCAGTGTGTCATGCCTCAGGTCCCCTAACCCCATCAAGTTATTGATGGTCCTTGATCCCTTTAAGGTCCAACCACTGGGTCTTTTGTCTCTGTGGTCTGTGAAATGCTTCAATCCCTTTAAAATGCTTGGTAATGCCTAGTATACAAAGCATCAAAAGAGAATGGGGAAGATACTGATAGTATATATTTTTTTTTATACAAAACTTCTTTTAAATGGTAATTTACTTACAATGAGTTGTAAAGAAGTCAGGCTAAAAATGAAACTAGGAATGCCACTTTGCATTCCAGCATGTATTCCAAGAAGCAGAAGTGACATCACTGGAAGCCCTTTCCTACGTGTTTCGTCATCTACATGCAACGTCATCAGGAGCTCTAAGTCAAACACTATCACAATGTAATTACAATTAAGACAACATTGTTTTAAAAGTTGAAAAATGCCAAAAGCATGCTCCATACTCCACCATAGTGCTAAAGTGCAACTTCTCTCATCTGCAAGTGTAGTGCTACCCCCATAAGGGCCGCTGGCGAATGTGGTCATCTCCCACCCTGCACAGCCAAGCACACAGATTTTTTCACTCACTTCAAAGTCAAGAAACAGTCCTAGCAGCTTTGTTTTTTTGTTTTTGTTTTTTATGAGGGGAATTGAACTTGGATAAGGAAGGGATGATATGGGATGCCTATTTGATCGGCAGAACTTGTGAGGGACTAGAACTATATACACTTCACTATATACCGTATATACTCGAGTATAGGCCGACCCGAATATAAGCCGAGGCCCCCAATTTACCCCCAAAAAAACTGGCAAACTTATTGACTCGTGTATAAGCCGAGGGTGAGACATGCCTGTCCATCCCTGTGTGTGTGTCCGTCCATCCCTGTGTGTCCGTCCATCCCTGTGTGTCTGTCCATCCCTGTGTGTCCGTCCATCCATCCCTGTGTGTGTGTGTGTCCATCCATCCATCCATCCCTGTGTGTGTGTGTCTCCATCCATCCATCCATCCATCCCTGTGTGTGTGTGTCTCCATCCATCCATCCATCCATCCCTGTGTGTGTGTGTCTCCATCCATCCATCCATCCATCCCTGTGTGTGTGTGTGTCTCCATCCATCCATCCATCCGTGTGTGTGTGTGTGTGTGTGTGTGTGTGTGTGTGTGTGTGTGTGTGTGTGTGTGTGTCCAGCCTACCTGTGTCCCGAGCCTTTGTCCCGAGCCTCCGTCCCGTGTCGTGCCTTGCCTTCGTCCCGTCCCGTCCCGTCCCGTGCCGTGCCTTGCCTTGCCTTGCCTCCGTCCCGTGCCCTCTTCGTCGGCGGCCATTGTAAAATTCAAAAGCCGCGCCTCCTCCTTCGCCTGTGATAGGCGGAACACTGAATTTCCCAGCAGCCTGTGTTCCGCCTATCACGGACGTCGTATCATCCTCGTCCGTAGTACGAGGATGATACGACGTCCGTGATAGGCGGAACACAGGCTGCTGGGAAATTCAGTGTTCCGCCTATCACAGGCGAAGGCGGAGCCGGAGGCGCGGCTTTTGAATCATAGAATGGCCGCTGTCTGTCTGCTCGACACGCTGATCGAGCGGGCAGACAGCGATGACTCGAGTATAAGCCGAGGGGGGCACTTTCAGCCTCAAAAAAGAGGCTGAAAATCTCGGCTTATACTCGAGTATATACGGTACATATACTTTCCTCTTCTACCTTTAGCGCAACCTTGTTTGCAGCACAACAACCACCCAGGATTAGCTAGCACAGGTTTTAGATCCAAAACAGACTCAGCTGGATCTTAGCAGACTGCCCTTTGCAGGCAAGGTGTCAGTGCTGGGCTCAGCCCTTCCTTCTCTGAGTTGGCAACTCAGCTGTCGGCTAGTTACCAGCTCCCATCTCTCCCCACAGTTACTCTCCGCAGTTACTCAGCTGTTTTTGATATCCTGCTTGTCTGTCCTGCCTACTTAAGCCGCCCAGTCCAGAAGAGCGCTGCCTTCTCCTTGGTCAACATCAAAAGAAACATCTCCTGCGTTAATTTTTAAAGAATGGCTTTGCTGACATCCCTTCTGGCTCCGGGTCCTGCTTGCTGTTCCAATACTTTGATCCCTGATTTCTGGCTTGCATGACTATCCATTTCTGTTACTGAACTTTGGCTATGTTTTGACTGCCTTTGTTGTTTTTACTTTTATTATTAAACAAGTGTGATTTAACTGTACTTCTGTCTCCTTCTGATGTCATGGTTTCTGACAAAGGGACCATGGGCCCCTTTGGTGTAGCAAAAAGATAGAAGTCTTTGGTGCTAGTGGTCCTATCTTTGGCTACTGATCCCAGTACAACTTCTTCAGCCACTGCCAGCCCTCCTGGCTTCCTCTGCCCCTTTCTTCTACCAGTGCCAACACAGTCCTCCTGACTGGCTCTACATCCTTCCCAGACTGCTCCATCTCAGTCCTCTAAGGCATGCCTCCCAGTCCTCTTGACTGTTTGTCACTCACCAGCTCTCTTGGCTGTTCATTGTCCTCCTGGAGACTTGCATGACAGTGTTATGCCTCTGTCCTCTCCTTACTCCCATGCCTCTTGGCCAGGACACCACTGTGTGTCTTGAAGAGGGTCCCCACCCCCCAAACTGGGGAGCTCCCTCAAAGTCCATGACAGCCTAACACTCCATCTCCAGCTTCCACCCGAACACTCCTCCCCAGCTGGGCTGACCCAGGGTATTTGAGGGGGACTCCCAGATTGGGGATTGGTCAGGGCCCTCAGAATACCCCAGGCAGTTTCCAGCAAGTTCGAGAAGTAGGGTGGAGGTCTCAGTGAGGCTGCTTGTGAGTCATCCAGCTCTCCCTGGATCTCTGCCTAACCCAGGAAAAACACAGACAGGCTTGGCTGCCAGCGAAGCCTGCACAAATTTACCTACCCTAAACAAAAAAACTATTTATACTTCTAGCTGTCAGAAACCATGAATCAGACCGAGACAGAAGTACAATTAAATCACACTTGTTTAATAAATAAAAATAAAAAGGTAAATAGAAAAAGCGTAGTCAAAGCATAGCCAGAGTCCAGTAACCGGATCGAGTAGTCAGCCAGGCAAGAATTCAATAACAAGATCGGGTAATCAGCCAGGCCAGAAGTCAGGGATCCAAGTAGAGCAACAGCAAGCAGAATAAGAAGCCAGAAGGGATGTCAGCAAGCCAGTCTTTAAACAGAACCGCAGGAGATGGTTTCTTGTGATGTGACCAAGGCGAAGGCAGAGGTGAAGTGAGCTGGACAGCTTTAAGTAGGCAGGTCAGACGAGCATGATCAGGAACAGCTGGTAACTGTGGAGAGAGATGAGAGCTGGCAATCAGTCAGCCCAGAGAAAGAAGGGCTAAGCCAGTCCTGACACTAGCACACTAGAGGGTGCTACACAAGGATTAGTATTTCACATACCCCAATGACCTCTTCACTAAAGGTTCTAATAAATGCAAGGAGGTCAATAGGCCCACAGTGAGGAACAGTTCTAATCCAGACCTTTCCTTCATACAGTTTTGCATATTTAAGTGTCATTAAAAACTTTTTTTTTCTGTTGGATAGAGTAAAGGAAGGTTGTTAGTCCAGTCAGTTTTTTTTTTCTTTTGCCATGTCCCAATGGGTAAATTTCCCTTCACTTCCTGTCCCAAAGTCCAGTGTCCCCATTGGAAGATTTCCTCTTTATTCTTGTTCCAATGTTAACCAAAAATGTGGGATTTTCTTTTTTTCGCTTTCAATGATAATAGTAGAAAGGACAAATAGAGAGGGTGAATCTCCCTAATGGGGGCACAGACAGCAATACAACTTGACAGGTGCTCTAATCTCTCGCCACTCTATCCAAAACTAAAAAGAAATATCGCCTTTAGTAACATTTTAAAACTCAAGTCGATCTTGGACATTAAAAACAAAATAACCCAACACCAAGCACAGCCTAAAAATACAAAGCAGCTCCAGGGAGCTGTACATACTGTACCTGATCATCACAGTTGTCTCCCGCAGACTCACCAGGTCAAAAAAACAGCACATTTGTCTTATGAGTTGAATGTTACCTCCCTCGGTCAACCTTCTTCCTATGAGCCCAGGTTTTCAAAGTTCTGCCCCCTGCCCTGGGCTCATAGAATATTGCTAAATGCCACTTCCTGATCCCGGTGCCACTCTTGCAGCATTTAGGATCTGCCTCCCTTATGGAGAAGGAAGAGAGAGAAGAGGACCTGTGATGTCACCAAATGGAAAAGAGGAATGTTTCAAGGGTGCTTCAATAAGAAGGTGAGGTCAAAATGAAGACACTTAAAAAAGGCATATACAGTGGTGTGAAAAAGTGTTTGCCCCCTTCCTCATTTCCTGTTCCTTTGCATGTTTGTCACACTTAAGTGTTTCGGAACATCAAACCAATTTAAACAATAGTCAAGGACAACACAAGTAAACACAAAATGCAATTTGTAAATGAAAGTGTTTATTATTAAAGGTGAAAAAAAATCCAAACCACCATGGCCCTGTGTGAAAAAGTGATTGCCCCCCTTGTTAAAACATACTATAACTGTGGTTGTCCACACCTGAGTTCAATTTCTCTAGCCACACCCAGGCCTGATTATTGCCACACCTGTTCACAATCAAGGCATCACTTAAATAGGAGCTGCTTGACACAGTAAGGTCCACCAGAAGATCCTTAAAAGCTACACATCATGCCGAGACCCAAAGACATTCAGGAACAATTGAGAAAGAAAGTAATTGAGATCTATCAGTCTGGAAAGGGTTATAAAGCCATTTCCAAAGCTTTGGGAATCCAGCGAACCACAGTGAGAGCCATTATCCACAAATGGCGAAGACATGGAACAGTGGTGAACCTTCCCAGGAGTGGCCGGCAGCCCAAAATTACCCCAAGAGCGCAGCGACGACTCATCCAAGAGGTCACAAAAGACCCCACAACAACGTCCAAGGAACTGCAGGCCTCACTTGCCTCAGTTAAGGTCAGCGTTTATGCCTCCACCATCAGGAAAAGACTGGGCAAAAATGGCCTGCATGGCAGAGTTCCAAGGAGAAAACCACTGCTGAGCAAAAAGAACATCAAAGCTCGTCTCAATTTCTCCACAACACATCTTGATGATCCCCAAGACTTTTGGGACAACATTCTGTGGACCGATGAGACAAAAGTGGAACTCTTTGGAAGGTGTGTGTCCAAGTATATCTGGCGTAGAAGGAACACTGCATTCCATAAAAAGAACATTATACCAACAGTAAAATATGGTGGTGGTAGTGTGATGGTCTGGGGCTGTTTTGCTGCTTCAGGACCTGGAAGACTTGCCGTGATAAAAGGAACTATGAATTCTACTGTCTACCAAGAGATCCTGAAGGAGAATGTCCGACCATCTGTTCGTGTACTCAAGCTGAAACGAACTTGGGTTCTGCAGCAGGACAATGATCCTAAACACACCAGCAAGTCCACCACCGAATGGCTGAAGAAAAACAAAATGAAGACTTTGGAGTGGCCTAGCCAAAGTCCTGACCTGAATCCTATTGAGATGTTGTGGTATGACCTTAAAAAGGCCGTTCATGCTCGAAAACCCTCTAATGTAACTGAATTAGGACAATTCTGCAAAGATGAGTGGGCCAAAATTCCTCCAGGATGCTGTAAAAGCCTCATTGCACGTTATCGCAAACGCTTGGTTGCAGTTGTTGCTGCTAAGGGTGGCCCAACCAGTTATTAGGTTTAGGGGGCAATCACTTTTTCACACAGGGCCATGATGGTTTGGATTTTTTTTCACCTTTAATAATAAACACCTTCATTTACAAATTGCATTTTGTGTTTACTTGTGTTGTCCTTGACTATTGTTTAAATTGGTTTGATGTTCCGAAACACTTAAGTGTGACAAACATGCAAAGGAACAGGAAATGAGGAAGGGGTAAACACTTTTTCACACCACTGTATAGGTATTTAGTTCTTTAAATGTTGCAAGTGTGGGTATATGGGAAGGTTGGACAAATGTGGGAAAGGGGGCTGGGAGACTACAGCTGGGATTTAAATACGTCTAAATAACCAAATATAATATGCAACACTCAAGTCCATCTTGGGTGTACATGTAAATTATCCAACCCTCATTGCAGTCTATAACCTGGAAGAAGCTTCAGGGAACTATACTTACCTGAACTTTAGCGGTGTCTCCTGCAGACTCACTAGGTCAAAAAAACTGTGCCACTTGTTTTATGTGTTGAATGACATCTCTATCATTCAACCTATTGCCTATGAGCCCACTATTACCGTACCACTACTGCTAGAAGACATCTGATTACAGGCTACTACTGTGCACTTTTTTGAGTATCTTATGCCCTAACTCCTTTCCAGTTACAAGTTATTTTAGCAATAAACTACAAAAAGAAAACCCCTAGGCGGTTTATTGGAGCTAAAACACATGGACCATTGCTCGGGTGGCTGGAACCATACTTAAATGAGCTCCAGAGTTGTCTCCTGCACACTCCCCAGTTCAATGAACCAGCACCCCCTTCCTTATGAGTTGAATGACACCTCCATCATTCAACCTACTTCCTGTGTGCCCAGGTTTTCAAAGCCCTGCCCTGGGCTCATGGGAGAATGCTGCAGCGAGTGGTGCCACTTTATGATGCTGGTGCTGCTTCTTGCAGAACCTAGGATCACCCCCTCCACTGGAGGAAGAAAAGGGTGAAGAGGACCTGTGATGTCAACAAATAAAAAAGAAGATACTTGGGGGGGAAAAGGTATGTTTAGAGATTTTTGTAAATGTTTAAAAGCTGCTACAACGGAAAGGGGAGGGCAAAGGCTCAATGTTGGAACCCATACTTTTTAATATATTTATAAATGATATACTGTCTGGGGTAAAAAATTATATTTCTGTCTTTGCAGATGACAAATTGGGCAACTGTGTGGCAAATCAGGTTTAATGTTGATGATAAATATAAATTTATGCAATTGGGAGCTAAGAATATGCATGCATCATACATTCTAGGGGGAAGTACAGCTGGGGGAATCAATGGTGGAGAAGGATCTGGGTGTTCTGGTAAATTGTAAAATTAATAATAGCATGCAATGCTAAGCTGCAGTTTCCAAAGCGAGCAAAGTCCTTTCTTGTATTAGGAGAGGTATGGACTCCAGAGAGAGAGAGATATAATTTTGCCTCTGTACAAATCCATCATTCGAAAGACCTGGAATATGCAGTTCAGTTTTGGACACCAGTTCTCAAAAAGGATATTGGGGAACCGGAGAAAGTGCAGAGAAGGGCAGCCAAACTGATGAGGCATGGAGGAGCTCAGCTATGAGGAAAGATTAGAGGAACTGAATGTACAAATACATAAGTGGTCCATATAGTGAACTTGAGTTGTTAACTGTAAGGTCATCACAGAGGACGCAGGGGCACTCTTTACATTTGGAGAAAAAGAGATTTAATCTCAAAATACGGAAAGGTTTATAAGAGCTGTGCAAATGTGAAATAGACTCCCTCCAGAGGTGGTTCTGTCCAGTTGAGTAGATTGCTATAAAAAGGGCCTGGATGTTTTCCTAAATGTACATAATATACCTGGGTACTAATATTTATAGGTAAAGTTGAACCAGGGAATATCCGATTGCCTCTCTGGGGATCACAACGGACATTTTTTCCCCTGCAGGAGCAAATGGGATCATGCTTTGCTGGTGTTTTTTGCCTTCCTCTGGATCAACGGTGGGTGAAGGATTATGTCGATTTTTTTTCACTTTTATTGGTTGAACTAGATGAACTTGTGTCCTTTTTCAACCTGACTATGTAAATAGGAGGGGGGAGGGGCTTTAAAGAAATTTATTTATTAATAACCAATCCTTTTATATACCCCCCAGAGAAGCTTTTTTTTTTTTTTTTAAATGATGAACTGGCAGCTGGAATTGATTAGCCTCCACATGGACATTGCATGTTTGTCCCATGCTGGGAACACGCCATTCTCCTTTTTTGCCTACCACCTGTCACACAATTAAAAAGACCAATGGTTTGGCCACCACAAGTTCAATTATCCACCATCTGGACACCTCTGGGGGTGATTACATTTGGAAAAACGTATGCAGGCACAAACATTTCCTCATTACAGACTGAAAATAAGATAATCAGTCTCTTCTACTGTACACATCTAAGAATTTTTTTTTTTTTTTTGTCTAGATCATGACTCAATTCATCGTTATGGACTATCATTACACCCTAAAAACACTTCTCCTGAATGACCTGTGTAAGTTATTTAAAGACGTTTGCAGAATAACTCACAGTGACTCATCTTGAAAGCCTGGGGGAATCTATGTGGTTATGCTTCTTGAGGTTAATGAAGCTATAATGCAAGCATAAATATATACTCAGTGGGGTCATTGAGGAATAGAAAGAGAATAAGTTGATCATTTAAGTACTGTTCGATCAGAGCTAACCACTAAGCAGAATGAGATAAATGAAATTTAGTAAATGTACTGGGAAAGAAAAAAATGAAAAAATATAATTTAGTTTTCATTTTGCTTTCTGAAGATATATATGCATAGTCTGGGCAAATGAGATTAAAGGGAAAGTAGAGCTTTTTTTTTTTTTTAACTTGATATAGATATGGCCTTTCTATGAGGAAGATGCTATATTATATGCCAACATATTTGTTGGCACCAGGCCAGTGTCGGGACAAGGTTGTCTAGAGGTCAGGGCGAACATGCCAAACGGTGTCCCACTCAAGATGTAAGAGTATTATGTGTCAGCAGAAATGCCCCCACAAAAACACTGAACACTAATCTGCATGCTTACCCCTAAGCATAAATTCCACCTCCTCCCAGTACAAATCTGGCACCATGCTGAAATCCCCCTTCTCAACACAAATCTTTGCCCCCATCCCAGCCCCCAAAAATGTCACCCCCCCAAAAAAATCAACAAATTCCCTTCTCCTAACAAAAATCTTCTTCCCCTATCCCTCTTTCCAACACAAATCCCCCTAAATTACCACTCTTATCTCTCCCCCCCAAATACCTCTCCTAGAACAATACTTACCCCCTGCCACCCCCCAAATTCCGCCTTCCAATACAAGTCCCCTCCCGCCATCTCCTTGTGGCACCCTCCCATCTCACATGATACTATCACATGATACTAGCAGCCGCCCCTCCTGCCCCCCCCCCTTGTCCTGGCCCTGCACCTGACTATCACACCTCTATGCCCTTGTACACACGGTCGGAGAATCCGTCGGAATTTGTCCTATCGGACCGCGTTGTTGGATAATCCGACTGTGTGTGGTATGCATCGGACTGTTTCCGTCGGACCAAATTTTCCAACTTGCTGGAAATATTTTCCGACAAACTGGTCCGATAGGACATACTCCGATCATGTGTAGAGAATTCCGATCGGACAAAGTGCCACGCATGCTCAGATCAAATTCCTACATCAAAGCTATTGGCTACTAGCCTGAACGTAGTCCCATCGTAACAAAATTACGCCATCACGTTCTGAAAGATCGGATTTTTCGACAACTTTGTCCGACCGTGTGTATGCAACAGTTTCGGACAAGATCCAATGGACAAAATCCGACGGATTTGGCTGTCGGAATCTCCGACTGTGTGTACAAGGGCTTAGAGCTTGTTGAGCATGCAATTTCAAAAACTACAGGTGTTAAAGGCTAAGTTCAACTTCGAAAAGAAAAAAAAAATGCACATTTTATTTTTTGCAGGTAAAGAAGCTGAGGGTAAAGGTGATGGACCGGCCAAGCATGTCTCCAGACTTAAACCCTATTGAGCATCTGTGGGGCATCCTCAAGCGGAGGAGCACAAGGTCTCTAACATCCACCAGCTCTGTGATGTCGTCATGGAGGAGTGGAAGAGGACTCCAGTGGCAACCTGTGAAGCTCTGGTGACCTCCATGCCCAAGAGGGATAAGGCAGTGCTGGGAAATAATGGTGGCCACACAAAATATTGACACTTTGGGCCTAAGTTGGACATTTTCTATAGGGGTGTACTCACTTTTGTTGCCAGCTGTTTAGACATTAATGGCTGTGTGTTGAGTTATTTTGAGGGGACAGAAAATGTACACTGTTATACAAGCTGTACACTGACTACTTTACATTGTAGACAAGTGTCATTTCTTCAGTGTTGTCACAAGAAAAGATAGAATAAAATATTTACAAAAATGTGAGGGGTGTACTCACTTTTTTGAGATACTGTATATATTGTGAAAAAATGCTGTAAATGATAAATGCTTTCAGAATTAGAGGTGTTAATACTTTATTTTTATCATCTAACAAAATGGAAAGTAAATGAACAGAAGAAGTTTCCCTGTTAAATCAATATTTGATGTGACCACCTTTTGCCTTTAAAACACCATCAATACTTCTAGGCACACCTGCACACAGTTTTTGAAGGTAGGTTGTTCCAAACATCTTGGAGAACTAACCACAGATCTTCTGTGAATGAAGGCTGCCTCAAATCCTTCTGCCTCTTAATGTAATCCCAAACAGACTCAATGAGAGCAGGGCTCTGTGGGGGCCAAACCATTACTTCCAGGACTCCTTGTTCTTCTTTACACCAACGATAGTTCATATTACATAATATAGGACTTCCACATCATACAGAGTGTGTGGGCATTACTATTATTATTTCTATTATTTTTTTTTTTTTGCATTTCTATTTTACTGCAAGTATATAAAGTCTATATTTTTAGTATATAATTCTGTAGAGCATATATATGTGATCTTTACTTATCACTGAACATAGGGGCACGTTATGGCTCCCTTAACATTATATGGTACTTTTTTTTTTTTTGAAAATGTGATAAAATTTGAAAAAAAATCTAAAACTTTGACTTCTGACCTTTTATGTGCGTTTGTGTAAACCTTAACCACCTTCTGAATTACAAAAGCTCCCAACTTCGGAGTTTAGCTTGTTTTTATGAGCAGCCTAAATGGAAACCTAACACGATCAGAGTTTTCGTCTGAAAAATCTTGGATGGTTTTTCCGACGGGATTCCGCTCAAGCTTAGCTTGCACACACACGGTCACACAAAAGTTCTCTGAACTTTAGACCATCCAGAACGCGGTGACGTTCAACACTACGATGAGATGAGAAAATGAATTTCAATGTTTGTGAGCATGTGTAGGAATTTTGCGCGTCTGAATTTGTACAGACGATCGGAATTTCCAATTGGGACTTTTTCCGACCGAAAAATAGAGAACCTGCTCTCAATCTTTTGCTGGCTGGAATTCTGCCAGCAAAAGTCCGATGGAGAATACACACGGTCGCAATTTCCGACCAAAACCTCACGTCGGACTTTTGCTGGCGGAATTTCCGATCGTGTGTACGGGGGAATAAGAGTCTACCAATGCCAGCAAAAGTTCCGATGGAGAATACACACGGTCGCAATTTCCGACCAAAACCTCACGTCGGACTTTTGCTGGAGGAATTTCGGATAGTCTACTGACCGACAGGATTCCGCTCAAGCTTGGCTTGCACACACACGGTCACACAAAAGTTCTCTGAACTTTCAACTATCAAGAACACAGTGACGTACAACACTACGACAAGCTGAAAAAATTAAGTTCATTGTTACCGAGCATGCGTAGGAATTATGCGCGTCTGAATTTGTACAGGCGATCGGAATTTCCAATCAGGACTTTTTCCGACCGAAAAATATAGAACCTGCTCTCAATCTTTTGCTGGCTGGAATTCTGCCAGCAAAAGTCCGATGGAGAATACACTCCGTCGCAATTTCCAACCAAAACCAGACTTTTGCTGGCGGAATTTCCGATCGTGTGTACGGGGGGAATAAGAGTCTCCCAAAGTGAATCAACTTTGCACATCACCTTCCCCAATATGATCCAGGACCAATATAGCCTCTAAAGTTATTTGGAGAGATTTTTTTTTTATTCTCTATTTTTTTTTTTTTTTTTGTACAATAAATAAAAGGTATTTGGAGAGATTTTTTTTTATTCTCTATTTTTTTTTTTTTTTTCAATAAATAAAAGGTTTTAAAAAATTAAACCAACTCACAGGTTTATTGTTCCTTCTGTTGTAGAAAACATATTACGGTAGTACAATTTACCTCTGTCTTTCCACGTGTCACAAGCAAGTGCAAGCATTCCAAACAGATGATAATATATTTAGACATGAGTACTGTTTCCATGGTGTTTATTAAGCCTCTAGAGTTCAGGAACACTATTGTTGGCCGGATCTTGACTAAAATTAATACATTAATAAGTTTTGCTATTAATATTATTATTTTTTTTTTTATTTAGTAGAATTTGTACCTGAGCTAATATAATTGCCTTAAATCCCATTATTCTTTTGATGCTTGAAATAATACCACATGCAGTGATAATCCACCTGTGGACAATGCGACAGCCTCCCCACTGTAGATGAAATCCCCCCAGCTTACATCTATCCTTTCTGTTAATACAAAATCAGTTCATCTTCTGATTAGTAAAACCAACAATGTGTTTTTTTGTTCGTGGCTTGTTATTTAATTTTTTTTTTTCTTTTAACCTAACTCAGTAACCTGCTTAAAAGATTGTAAAGCCTTACAAATTTCTGCAAGCTTTGAAAGAACGTTTATTGATATGGAAATGTCCCTGCCTTCTATCTGTTGTTCTGTGCATCTGCCTTAGTTTGTCTTCTTGGAACAGAAAGAAAAGGATTTAAAAAAAAAAAAAAGTGATTGAATGAAATCATTTCATTTGGCAGAACCGACTGTAAATTTTTGCCAAAATTGACCTCCTTTTAGTGGTTTTCTAAGCATCTGAGCACATTCTAAATGGACATTCTAGTGTTGCCAAAGCAATTACTATTATTAATGTCCTCACATAAAATAATTACTTGATTTGTAGACCGCAAAATCAAGATAGGATAACTATAGCCTAGATTGCAGCATTTACTTGTCAGGCCCTATGCTCGTCCAATACTGGGCAAGCAAAACATGTCCCATCCCCCTTAGTTCTAGAGAAACCAAAACCCAAACCAAAATAATATTTCAATGTGACTTGCAGCCTTTTTTTTTTGCTTACAATGCTAAATAATGCAGTCCTGAAATCCTTAAAATCTAATTTGGCTGTACTTTTCCTGTGGATCACAGGAGTGCAGTTCGTTGTGCAGATTGCGACCATATGGTCGGGATCGGCCAACATGCCTGGACTGGTACCAAATGGTCGAGATTGGCCCACAGACCTGGACTGGCACCATAGGGTCAAGATTGGCCCACATGCCTGGACTGGCACCATATGGTCAGGGATCGGCCCACATGCCTGGACTGGCACCATAGGATCAGGATCGGCCAACATGCCTGGATTGGCACCATATGGTAGGGATCGAGCCACATGCCTGGCTTGGCACCATATGGTCGGGATCGGCACACATTCCTGGACTGGCACCATATGGTTGGATCGGCCCACATGCAAGAAATTCTTTAAGTATGTAAACAGTAAAACAGGGAGGACAGAACATATTGGCATCATAAAGAATGAGGAAGGACATCTGGTTACAAAGGATGGAGAGATGGCGAAGGTATTGAATTTATTCTTCTCCTCAGTCTTCACGAGGGAATCGGGGTGCTTCAGTAACCAAAACTGCAGTGTTCATCCTCGTGACACATCACAGGAAGCACCTCCATGGTTAACAGAGGACAGAATTAAAATTAGACTTGGGAACTTAACATTAATAAATCACCGGGACCAGATGGTTTGCACCCGAGGGTTCTTAGGGAACTCAGTCAAGTAATTGCCAGACCATTGTTCCTGATTTTTACTAATAGTCTACTGACTGGAATGGTAACAGTGGATTGGAGAAAAGCCAATGTAGCACCGATATTTAAAAAGGGCTCAAAATACATCCCTGGGAATAACAGACCAGTTAGCCTAATATCATTAGTATGCAAGCTCTTGGAGGGGATGATAAGGGACTATATAGAAGAGTTTAGTAAAGAAAACTGTATCATTACCAGTAATTAGCATGGATTCATGAAGAATCGCTCATGCCAAACCAATCTATTAACCTTCTATAAGGAGGTGAGTTGCCATCTAGATAAAGGAAGGCCCATAGACTTGGTGTATCTGGATTTTGAAAAAGTCTTTGACACAGTTCTCCATAAATATTTACTGTACAAAAAAAGGTCCCTTGGCATGGACCATAGGGCACATGCATTGAAAACTGGCTATAAGGGCAAGTTCAGAGGGTGGTAATAAATGGGGAATACTCAGAAGGGTCAGGGGTGGGTAGTGGGGTCCCCCAGGGTTCTGTGCTGGGACCAATCCTATTTAATTTGACCTAAAATCTGTAGTAGGGATGGGCGAACCTATGCTCAGCCCGAACATTGCCCATTTAGATTTTTGCCGAACACCCAAATTTTCTGTGCACTTGGTGGGGAACATCCCGCAGAGTGCACAGAAAATGTGGGTGTTCAGCAAACAGTCAATAGGTTGTTAAGAAGTGGGCCAAGAATCGAGCCACTATGTCCTTAACAATGGATGAGGTGTCAGATGGGTCTGGTATGGATTTTAAGGGGAACCCCACCCCAAAATTAAGAAGATAAAACTGCCCCAAAATCCATACCAGACCCTTATCTAAGCATGCAGCCTGGGAGGCCAGGAAAGTGGGGGGGGGGGCGGGGGGGATGGACGAGGGAGCAGGAAGGCCAGGGTACTTTGTGGCAGGAGTGGCCAAGCTAGACAGAGAGGGTGACTCTCCCCATCAAGCACACAGAAGGCAATAACAACTTGACAGGGGCTCTAACCTTTTTGTACTCTATAGAAAATTAAATAAAGACCAACAGTATCTATGTGAGCAATCAAATACTTATCTTCATTGCTCACGCTGGGTGGTAACTCTCCTAATCCTGCAAATAACTTCTCTAAAAAGTTTTATTCAGCAAAAGCCTTAGTTTAAAATAAAAGGCAAGTCAAATCCTAACTAAACTACTCGCACCTCCATTTTAAGCCTATTCTATCTGCCCTGTACAAGAAAAGATGTCTATACTTACCTATTCTGAAGTCACTCTGGTCCAGTCACATGATCTCTCCAGCGGCCAGCTTCATTTGAAGAGGAGAGAATGCTGACAACGACTGAAGAGCCTATGTGGTGGCATCACCTATAGACTTACTATGGGGCATCCATTTTTGTCTGTCCCTCCTCTACACTGAATCTTATGCCGGGACCCACTCTTATAACCAGACCGGAGCAACCTCAGAATAGGTAAGTAGGCATCTTTCCTTTAAGGCCGCGTACACACGGGCGGACTGTTCGCCCAACTTTGTCCGCTAAACAGTGTTTGGGCGGACAGTCCGCTCGTGTGTGGGCTTTCAGCGGACAGTTTCAGCGGACAGTTTGACGAACAAGGTTTTTCGGAAATTCCGTAAAACTGTCCGCTGAAACCTTGTTTGAGCGAACAGTCCCCTCGTGTGTAGGCTTGTTCGTCAAACTAAGTTCCGCGCATGCTCAGAAAGGATTTACACGCCGAAAGTTATAATGCAGTGTATAGGACGTCGTATTTTTCGTCCCGTCGTACGTGCCGTTCACGTCATCGCGCACGGTTTCAGCAAACTGTTCGTCCGTCGTGTGTGGCCATGTCCGTCCATGCTAAGTTTGAGCGGACTGTTTGCCGAAACTGTTTGACGGACAAAGTTGGGCGAACAGTCCCCGCGTGTGTACGCGGCCTTACAGTGTAGATAGAATAGGCTTAGAATAGGGGATGGGAGCAGGTTTAGGTATAGTTAGGGTTTGACTTGTCTTCCATTTTAATTCCATTCAAGTTTCTTAATTTAACTGAGGCCCTGATGAAGGGGGGTTGTTCGAAATGTGTTGGATGTGGTTAGTACAAATAAGTAAATTACAATGTAATTTGTCCTCTTTTATGATTCGGTCTGGTGTGCCTTCCATAGGTGCATGTAAACCCAATGTTGGGTATTCCTGTCTGTTGTGAGCAGACTAATCTGAGCCAGTAAGCTCTACAAAAATTTTTTCATGCTCACTACTTTGTATGAACTCACATCAAAGTCCCAGCACCTTTTGATTGCTTTTTTATTCTAAATTTTTTGTACCACCACTTTGGAGATTTTCACTTTCTCTTGTCTCAGTGACAACCTTGCTGGGGGGGGGGGGGGATTTTCCAAACCAAGAAGACAGAAAGCAATAAAACCCAACAGTGGCTCTAATGCCACGTACACACGATCAGACTATCCGGCGGACTTAGTCTGGCGGACAAACCGCCGTAAAGTCCGCCGGACTGTCCGAACGAGTGGACCTGCCCACACACAGGGGGATTGGCGCATAGTAACAGGGCCCCCTTCGCTCGCCACGCTTCATTCCCCAAGCTTCGAGCATGGCCTTGCTTTGCTCCCCTATTTTTTATTCTAACTCTATGTCCACTTGGATGATGGGGCTTCAACCTGGACTTTACCGTCGGATTGTTTGATCGTGTGTACGCGGCATTACTCTTCCCTACTCTATGTTGTGTAATTATTTGCTTGTATTCGGCACACGCTGGAGTGGACTTTTCCACAATTTGAAACACGTGAGTCATATACAGTACATGCAGACTATTTACTTTTTGTATTTGCTGCTAGAGCAGTTTTTCTCTCATCTACCTCAGAAAGCATTGTCATGAAATTGTCATTGTCTTGGGGACAATTCTTAATTGCAAATGGAACTCCGAGGACTGCTGTGAAGCAGGTTATGTTAAACGCCAGCCTTTCTTCAGGTCTCCAAGCTCACATAACCATTACATGCTTGCTGGTGTACTAATAAAGTCATAAAAAAAGGCCAGCTTTCCCCTAGAACAATTTAATTTTCTCCCTGTTTCTTGGGAAAACTTTCCCAAACAATGTTGCTCCAGCTTTACCCTCTTCCGCTGACTAAAGATGGAGGCATACACCGTTTAATTGCCAACCCCTGGCGTAATGGGGAATTCATCAGCTGGCAGCGGGAGAGGAGGGGAGAATCCAAAATTCGCTGTGAGTGGGATCCCTCCGGAGCATCAGACAAGAGAATTGGGGTTAGCATTAGTTGCTCTTAAGCAAGAGAACATCTTTTTTATCCTATTTTTACTCCTTTGATCCAGATGGTAAAGAGTAAGAAAAAAAAAAAACAGTCTATAATAGTGCTTCTTTCTACATCATGGATGGATGGTTGGAAACCTAAGGCAAAAAAAAGAAAAAAAGTGCTGATTTATTTTTGGGAAACAGGAAAAGTGAAGCTTTGTGCTTTAAAGTGCACCCGTTATTTTGGTAAGACCGATACGCCGATATGCAAGACGTGTAATTAAGGCAAGCACCGTGTTTTCATTTTAACTATGAAGAGTGTAGCCCCTTGTCCTAAACAGGGGCTACTTTGTCAATTTAGTGTTTGTCTGGGCTGTAGTTAGCTCAGACTGATTATATCGTTTTTTACCCGTTTTTTTCCGAAGTTTAAGTTGGCTCGGGGTTTCTCACAATCACCAGTGGATGTCACTGGTATCACTAGTCATAGTATGACATTTTACGAACAAAACGAAGTTACCAAGTTGTCACCCCCCATTGGCTTCACCCCTGACTCTACCCCCTTTGCCCTGCCCAGGCATACCCCATCTTTTTAATGAATCGCCCATAAAATGCAGCCCCCCAACGATCAAATGCAGCCTACCAGCGCCCATCAATGCAGCCTCACTAGCGCCCATCAAATACAGCCTCACCAGCTCCCATCAAATGCAGCCTCACCAGCGCCCATCAATGCCTCACTAGCACCCATCAAATGAAGCCTCACCAGTGCCTGTCAAATGCAGCCTACCAGTGCCCATCAATGCAGCCTACCAGCATCCATCAATGTAGCCTCACCAGCGCCCATCAAATGCAGCCTCACCAGTGCCCATAAATTCAGCCTCACCAGCGCCCATCAAATGCAGCCTCACCAGCACCCATCAATGTAGCCTCACTAGCGCCCATCAAATGCAGCCTCACCAGCGCCCATCAAATACAGCCTCACCAGCTCCCATCAAATGCAGCCTCAACAGTGCCCATCAATGCCTCACTAGCACCCATCAAATGCAGCCTCACCAGTGCCCATCAAATGCAGCCTACCAGTGCCCATAAATGCAGCCTCACCAGCGCCCATAAATGCAGCCTCACCAGCGCCCATCAAATGCAGCCTCACCAGTGCCCATAAATGCAGCCTCACCAGCGCCCATAAATGCAGCCTCACCAGCGCCCATCAAATGCAGCCTCACCAGCACCCATCAATGTAGCCTCACCAGCGCCCATCAAATGCAGCCTCACCAGTGCCCATAAATGCAGCCTCACCAGCGCCCATAAATGCAGCCTCACCAGCGCCCATCAAATGCAGCCTCACCAGCACCCATCAATGTAGCTTCACCAGCGCCCATCAAATGCAGCCTCACCAGTGCCCATAAATGCAGCCTCACCAGCGCCCATCAAATGCAGCCTCACCAGCACCCATCAATGCAGCCCATCAGTGCCCATCAATGAAGGTTTGCTTGCTTTCATTCATTCAGGAGTCTGGACACAGACACAGTCCCCCACCGGCACTGCGCCTCTGAAACTATGAGCGAATGGAGTGGCAGCTGCCTGCTGATGCTGAGACTTAGTTGCTTGCTGCACAGTGAAGGGAGTAGGGACACCAGTGGCTGGGTGCCCTAGGCAGCAGATCGCCCTAGGATCCTGCCTAGCTTGCCTAGTGGTAGCACCGGCCCTGAACGCACAGACTGTGGCACGGTAGTGTGGCATTTAAAGGGCTAAATCAGACAGTAAGGACACAACATAGTGTCTCCTCGCCGCATGTGGATTACCCTTCAGTGGGCACTGCAAAATTAAAAAAAATGAGTCCATTATCCTTTGCACAACAACTTATCTTCACATTAAAGAAGTCATTTTTGCTTACCTACAAATTAGCTATTCAATATGTGAACCATTTTCTTTTAATTTTATATCGCTTGGCACTTACCTATATATATTTTTTATCTGTTTATATTTTATATTCCGGCAGAAAGAAAACAATTATATCCCTATATATAAAATATATTCTGCTTTTTGGAGTAAAAAAAAAATGTATTCTGCCATTCTTGGCAAGTCTAATAAATTCTCAGAGGAATACAATTGAGCTTACGTTTTAATAATCATGGTGTTCGATGAAAGAATGAGTACTGTGAGCAACACTAAAGGAAATGATAATGAAAAGCAATAAAAAATGTCCATCAGTTTAATCTCAGATGCATTTGTTGTACTTGTGGAAGTATAAAAAAAAAAAAAAGAAAGGGAAAAATAGGGAGCTTTTTGTGAAAATCCAAGTTCACTATATAATGTTTTCTTTGAAGTTGCAGGATGGCTGCCATCATATTTTTCCTTCAAAGGTAACTAATTTAAAATAACGGGTTCCTATACCAGAGGGAAACTCTTTTGTTGGATTGACCCAATATCCCGGCTATTGATTTTGCTCCACATTTATTTCTGTTTAATTTTAAAAGGCTATTGGGAATGACAGAAATGGAATTTAATGAAATAAGATGGACGTACGGGGAGAAATATAACAACCAGGCCTTATTTTTAAGGAAAAAATAGTTTTCTTAGGATAATCATGGTGATATATTACTGAGAAGAGTGGATAGCTATTGTTATACAGGGTAGCGGGACTGATTGCAAGGTTCATGGTGATGCTGCTGTCTGGTGGATGCGGTCAGGGCCGTCTTGAATATTGATTGGACCTCTCCCCCCATACTACCCCCCATTATTACACAGGACCCCCCTCTCCCATACTAACCCCACCCTTACACAGGACCCCCCTCCCACATCATTACACAAGACCCCCTCCTCAATCATTACACAGGACCCCCTACCCCCATACTACCCCCCATTATTACGCAGGACTCCCTTCTCCCATACTACCCCCATCCTTACACAGAATCCCCCTCCCCCATCATTACACAGGACCCTCCTCCCCCATCATTACACAGGACCCCTCCACAATACTACCTCCCATTATTACGCAGGACCCCCTTCTCCCATACTACCCCCATCCTTACACAGGACCCCCCTCCCCCATCATTACACAAGACCACCTCCCCCATAATTACACAGGACCTCTCCCCCCTATTAGTGATGGCCGAACGGTTCGCCCGGCGGTCGTTTCGCGGCGAATTTCCGACTTTCGCCGTCCGCGGGTTCGAACGCCTTTTTCCGTCGTTCGCCCCGGCGGACTTACGTGTTTAATGTATACAAGAACTTTAACCTTTCGTGACACGTTTATCATGTGTTACAGGACAACCAATTGAGACATGACAGCTCATGGACACTTGGACATTCCCCCTAACCTATAAATACACCCGATCCGGTGGCCATTTTACATTCTTTCTTCTGTCACTGTAGGGAAAGGATCCTGTGTGGAGTAGGGACAGAGAAAACGCTAGCTATTTGGTACACAAAAGTTCTTTTCAGGACTGGTATAGGTGTTAGGTCAGCAGCCTGAGTTTCTTTTGTCAGTTTAGATAAAGGGACAGAGCGCTGTATGCTGCTATTTTAGGGACAGCTCAGCCAGATTAGTCTTTCTTCATCATCATCATCATCATCATCATTAGCTGTTACTATCAGGTCCACAAAAGAGCTGTTCCAGCTAATCGTTCCAGCCTACTCTTTTTTGCCAATTTGTATAGGGACAGGCAGGAAGCAGTGTGTCAGGCAGTGAGGATAATTTTAAAGACTTGCTGTTACTATTAGTTCCACAAAGGTTCTTTTCAGGACTGGTATCAGTGGTACGGTAATAGGCTTGTACACGTATAATATTCTTTCTTCCAAATATAGAAAGAATATTATACTTGACTGCTGCCCTTCTGCTGCAGTCTGCTAATCATTCACAACTCACTTGTTCCACAAAGCTCTTTATCAGGACTGGTAACTTGGTCTGTCTAGGGTGCTACGGTACATAGGCTTGGGTGCGGTACAGTCTGCTGTTCTGTAAGGACCGCTATCGGTCCACAATACATAGGGTTGCCGTGCACTACTGCTGACCGCTGCCCTATACTGCAGCAGTCCTTCAGCGGTATAGGGACTGACGCACAGTCTGCTAAACACTAATACACAACCTGCTTGGTCCACAAAAGTTCTTATAAGGACTGGTAACTTGGTATAGGGTGCTACGGTACATAGGCCTGAGTGCAGTACAGTCTGCTGTTCTGTAAGGACCGCTATCGGTCCACAATACATAGGGTTGCCGTGCACTACTGCTGACCGCTGCCCTATACTGCAGCAGTCCTTCATTGGTATAGGGACTGACGTACAGTCTGCTAATCACTAACACACAACCTGCTTGGTCCACAAAAGTTCTTATAAGGACTGGTAACTTGGTATAGGGTGCTACGGTACATAGGCCTGAGTGCGTTACAGTCTGCTGTTCTGTAAGGACCGCTATCGGTCCACAATACATAGGGTTGCCGTGCACTACTGCTGACCGCTGCCCTATACTGCAGCAGTCCTTCAGCGGTATAGGGACTGACGCACAGTCTGCTAAACACTAACACACAACCTGCTTGGTCCACAAAAGTTTTTATAAGGACTGGTAACTTGGTATAGGGTGCTACGGTACATAGGCCTGAGTGCAGTACAGTCTGCTGTTCTGTAAGGACCGCTATCGGTCCACAATACATAGGGTTGCCGTGCACTACTGCTGACCGCTGCCCTATACTGCAGCAGTCCTTCATTGGTATAGGGACTGACGTACAGTCTGCTAATCACTAACACACAACCTGCTTGGTCCACAAAAGTTCTTATAAGGACTGGTAACTTGGTATAGGGTGCTACGGTACATAGGCCTGAGTGCGTTACAGTCTGCTGTTCTGTAAGGACCGCTATCGGTCCACAATACATAGGGTTGCCGTGCACTACTGCTGACCGCTGCCCTATACTGCAGCAGTCCTTCAGCGGTATAGGGACTGACGTACAGTCTGCTAAACACTAATACACAACCTGCTTGGTCCACAAAAGTTCTTATAAGGACTGGTAACTTGGTATAGGGTGCTACGGTACATAGGCTTGAGTGCGGTACAGTCTGCTGTTCTGTAAGGACCGCTATCGGTCCACAATAGATAGGGTTGACGTGCACCACTGCTGACCGCTCACCTATACTGCAGCAGTCCTTCAGCGGTATAGGGACTGACGTACAGTCTGCTAATCACTAACACACAACCTGCTTGTTCCACAAAAGTTCTTATAAGGACTGGTAACTTGGTATAGGGTGCTACGGTACATAGGCCTGAGTGCGTTACAGTCTGCTGTTCTGTAAGGACCGCTATCGGTCCACAATACATAGGGTTGCCGTGCACTACTGCTGACCGCTGCCCTATACTGCAGCAGTCCTTCAGCGGTATAGGGACTGACGTACAGTCTGCTAAACACTAATACACAACCTGCTTGGTCCACAAAAGTTCTTATAAGGACTGGTAACTTGGTATAGGGTGCTACGGTACATAGGCTTGAGTGCGGTACAGTCTGCTGTTCTGTAAGGACCGCTATCGGTCCACAATAGATAGGGTTGACGTGCACCACTGCTGACCGCTCACCTATACTGCAGCAGTCCTTCAGCGGTATAGGGACTGACGTACAGTCTGCTAATCACTAACACACAACCTGCTTGTTCCACAAAAGTTCTTATAAGGACTGGTAACTTGGTATAGGGTGCTACGGTACATAGGCCTGAGTGCGTTACAGTCTGCTGTTCTGTAAGGACCGCTATCGGTCCACAATACATAGGGTTGCCGTGCACTACTGCTGACCGCTGCCCTATACTGCAGCAGTCCTTCATTGGTATAGGGACTGACGTACAGTCTGCTAATCACTAACACACAACCTGCTTGGTCCACAAAAGTTCTTATAAGGACTGGTAACTTGGTATAGGGTGCTACGGTACATAGGCCTGAGTGCGTTACAGTCTGCTGTTCTGTAAGGACCGCTATCGGTCCACAATACATAGGGTTGCCGTGCACTACTGCTGACCGCTGCCCTATACTGCAGCAGTCCTTCAGCGGTATAGGGACTGACGTACAGTCTGCTAAACACTAATACACAACCTGCTTGGTCCACAAAAGTTCTTATAAGGACTGGTAACTTGGTATAGGGTGCTACGGTACATAGGCTTGAGTGCGGTACAGTCTGCTGTTCTGTAAGGACCGCTATCGGTCCACAATAGATAGGGTTGACGTGCACCACTGCTGACCGCTGCCCTATACTGCAGCAGTCCTTCAGCGGTATAGGGACTGACGTACAGTCTGCTAAACACTAATACACAACCTGCTTGGTCCACAAAAGTTCTTATAAGGACTGGTAACTTGGTATAGGGTGCTACGGTACATAGGCTTGAGTGCGGTACAGTCTGCTGTTCTGTAAGGACCGCTATCGGTCCACAATAGATAGGGTTGACGTGCACCACTGCTGACCGCTGCCCTATACTGCAGCAGTCCTTCAGCGGTATAGGGACTGACGTACAGTCTGCTAAACACTAATACACAACCTGCTTGGTCCACAAAAGTTCTTATAAGGACTGGTAACTTGGTATAGGGTGCTACGGTACATAGGCTTGAGTGCGGTACAGTCTGCTGTTCTGTAAGGACCGCTATCGGTCCACAATAGATAGGGTTGACGTGCACCACTGCTGACCGCTGCCCTATACTGCAGCAGTCCTTCAGCGGTATAGGGACTGACGTACAGTCTGCTAAACACTAATACACAACCTGCTTGGTCCACAAAAGTTCTTATAAGGACTGGTAACTTGGTATAGGGTGCTACGGTACATAGGCCTGAGTGCGTTACAGTCTGCTGTTCTGTAAGGACCGCTATCGGTCCACAATACATAGGGTTGCCGTGCACTACTGCTGACCGCTGCCCTATACTGCAGCAGTCCTTCATTGGTATAGGGACTGACGTACAGTCTGCTAATCACTAACACACAACCTGCTTGGTCCACAAAAGTTCTTATAAGGACTGGTAACTTGGTATAGGGTGCTACGGTACATAGGCCTGAGTGCGTTACAGTCTGCTGTTCTGTAAGGACCGCTATCGGTCCACAATACATAGGGTTGCCGTGCACTACTGCTGACCGCTGCCCTATACTGCAGCAGTCCTTCAGCGGTATAGGGACTGACGTACAGTCTGCTAAACACTAATACACAACCTGCTTGGTCCACAAAAGTTCTTATAAGGACTGGTAACTTGGTATAGGGTGCTACGGTACATAGGCTTGAGTGCGGTACAGTCTGCTGTTCTGTAAGGACCGCTATCGGTCCACAATAGATAGGGTTGACGTGCACCACTGCTGACCGCTGCCCTATACTGCAGCAGTCCTTCAGCGGTATAGGGACTGACGTACAGTCTGCTAAACACTAATACACAACCTGCTTGGTCCACAAAAGTTCTTATAAGGACTGGTAACTTGGTATAGGGTGCTACGGTACATAGGCTTGAGTGCGGTACAGTCTGCTGTTCTGTAAGGACCGCTATCGGTCCACAATAGATAGGGTTGACGTGCACCACTGCTGACCGCTGCCCTATACTGCAGCAGTCCTTCAGCGGTATAGGGACTGACGTACAGTCTGCTAAACACTAATACACAACCTGCTTGGTCCACAAAAGTTCTTATAAGGACTGGTAACTTGGTATAGGGTGCTACGGTACATAGGCTTGAGTGCGGTACAGTCTGCTGTTCTGTAAGGACCGCTATAGGTCCACAATAGATAGGGTTGACGTGCACCACTGCTGACCGCTCACCTATACTGCAGCAGTCCTTCAGCGGTATAGGGACTAAGAGTTTTGTCACAGGGTCATTTAAAAAATGACATGCAGAGGAAGAGGCAGGCCCTTCCGCAGGGGTGGTAGGGGTAGGGCAGGAGCAACAGGCTTGAGCCAAAGTGGGAAGTTGCAGAAGGTGCGTTCAATTACTTTAAAGGATGCACCAGACTTGGTTGAGTGGCTCGCTCAGCCTTACTCTTCTGCACCCTCCTCATCCTCTCGATCTGCACCCTCTTCTTCACTCTCTGCTATGTGCACCCCTAAAGACACTACCACCAACAACACGACCACCACCACCACCACCACATACCTTCCGCTTGAGTCACTGGAATTATTTTCCGATCCATATCAAGAGGACATTTCTGATGCGCAGCCACTCTTGGTATTGGATCAGGAAGAGGAGGTAGCAACAAGCGCTACTCAGCAGTCTGACGCCAGTACCCAGATCAGCCCAAGGAGGAGGTTGGTCCCCGGTGTTGCTGCCTACTCTACTTATAGCGGTGGGGAAGGTGACGTTGATGATGACGTGTCTAGTGATGTCACGTGGGTGCCCACAAGAGAGGAAGAGGAGGGGAGTTCAGAGGGAGATATGGACCAGCAGATAGGGAGGAGAAGCAGCAATGACTTACATTGCACAGCAGGGACAAAGCAGACTGCAAATGTATCAGGAGCGAGTCATCGACCATGTACGGTCACATCTGGCGCTCCCAGGACACCGGCACATGGCTCCGCAGTGTGGGCTTTTTTTAACGTGTCCGCTGCTGACAATAGCGTTGCCATCTGCAATCTTTGCAGTCAACGCGTTAGTCGCGGTAAGCCCAATACTCACCTAGGGACGACCGCCTTAAGAAGGCACATGAGCAGCCATCACCGAGCCCAGTGGGAGCAACGGAACACACAAAGCCACACTGCAGGCTCTCACCGTCCAGCCTCGTCTTCTACTTCTCCTTCTCCTCTCTCCTCACAATTGTCCTCCACTCCACCTTCCATCACGCCAAGCTCACATTTTTCTGCAAAAAGGCAGGCTTCCGTGGGCCTAATGTTTGAGCGTAAAAAAATGATGACGCCGGATAACCCTCTTGCCCAACGGTTGGCGGCTGGCTTGTCAGAACTCATAGCCCGCCAACTACTGCCATATAAACTGGTGGACTCGGAGGCCTTTCGCAAATTTGTGGCCATTGGAACACCACAATGGAAGGTCCCAGGAAGGAAGTATTTCTCAGAGAAGGGCATCCCAGAGCTATATGGCCATGTTCAGCGGCAAGTGAATGTATCTCTGGCACACAGTGTCGGTGCCAAGATACATCTGACCACAGACACGTGGTCTAGCAAACACGGGCAGGGAAGGTATATCAGTTTTACTGCCCACTGGGTGAACCTTCTGACGGCCGTCAAGCATGTAACCCGTGGCACCCGTGTAGATTTGGTTTTACCGCCACGGATTGCATGCAGGCCTGACTCTTCTTCTCCTCCTCCTACTCCATCCTCCTCCCTCTCCTCCTCAGCTGCCTCCTCCTTTTCCGCTGCTAGCGTCTCTTCCACTGCACCGCCCAAGCTCCCCAGAACCTATTCCACATGCCAGGTGAGACGTTGCCATGCCGTGCTGCGTCTGTTGTGCCTGGAAGCAAAGAGCCACACTGGCCCGGCACTCCTTTCAGCTTTGCGTTCACAGGCAGATGAGTGGCTAACACCGCTCAATTTGACAGTTGGTAAAGTGGTGTGTGACAACGGTGCCAATCTGCTTAGCGCATTGAAACAGGGCAAAATCACGCACGTGCCGTGCATGGCACACGTCTTAAACTTGGTCGTGCAGCGATTCCTTGTCAAATACCCTGGGGTCCAGGACATCTTGCGGCAGGCAAGGAAAATCTCGGCCCATTTCAGAAGATCTTACACGGCCATGGCTCGCCTTGCTGACATTCAGCGGCGACACCATCTGCCGGTCAGACGTCTTATTTGCGATTGCCCGACGCGATGGAACTCAACCTTCTATATGCTTGATAGGCTGCTCCAGCAGAAACGTGCAGTTAACGTCTACCTGTATGAACTCTGCGAAAGAAACGGTTCTGGGGAGCTGGGTTTTTTTTCACCGCGCCAGTGGCTGCTCATGCGCGACACATGCAGACTTCTGCGGCCATTTGAGGAGATCACCAAACTGGTCAGTCGCAGCCATGGCGCCATCAGTGACATGGTACCTTATGCCTTCTTTCTGGAGCGTGCATTGCGTCGTGTCATTGATCAGGCTGTGGAGGAGCAGGAGCGGGAAGATGAGGAAGTCGCAATGCTGGATGAATTCCCAGGGGGGGCTACTCTATCTGAGACAAGTCAACAACAGGAGTCTGATGAGGAGTCAGAGGAGGATGGTGCCGGGGCGGATGAGCAGGAGCAAGAAGAGCATGCTTTAAACCTTTCTGGGATCCCTGTTGTGCGAGGATGGGGAGAGGAGAATGAAGAGGACGACATTATCCTGGATGATGAGCAGGAGCCAGGCCACCACACCGCTTCCACTTTAGTGCAAATGGGGGCCTTCATGCTCCAGTGTTTTAATAGGGACCCCCGTATAAAAAGCATGAGGGTCAAGGACCAGTACTGGGTGGCAACGTACTTAGACCCCCGGTACAAACACAAAATGGCGGAAATGTTACCGCCGTCGCAGAGGGCTGTCAGAATGCAGCACTTCCAGGCCTTGCTTCGAGAAATGCTGCATTCTGCTTTTGCGTGCGCTGGCAGAGGAGCAATTCCCACTCCCAGAGAAGGATTTGCGGGTACCAATCCAACAGCGCCTGCAAGAAGAGGCCGGTTTGAAGATGTGTTGGTGACTTCGGATATGAGGTCATTCTTTCAGCCGACCCATCGACAGGTGTCATCCGGATCCAGCATCAGGGAACGCCTAGACCGTCAGGTGTCCGACTACATTGGGTTAACGGCCGATGTGGACGCTCTGAGGAGTGATGAACCCCTAGACTACTGGGTGGGCAGGCTTGACCTCTGGCCAGAGCTTGCCCAATTTGCAATCGAACTGTTGGCTTGCCCCTCATCCAGTGTCCTGTCCGAAAGGACGTTCAGCGCAGCAGGGGGGATTGTGACCGATAAGCGTACTCGCCTAGCTCACCACAGTGTTAACTACCTCACATTTCTAAAAATGAATGAGGCATGGATCTCGGAGGAATTCAACACATGTGATCAGTAGACCATGTATATGTCTATAAACAATTTTTGGAATCAAGCACACAGACCTTCTTAATTCATTTGGCTCACTTCCCTGACCCAAAAAAGCACACCGTACTATATGCCCCTACCCTCCTCTTTGAAGAGGTTGAGCGGTGTCATATTTCTACTGGGGCTGCTTATTATGAGGGGTTCCCACCATCCCTGTGCTGTGCTGACTTCCTCCTGGGTGTTCTTATTATGAGGGGCTCCCACCATCCCTGTGCTGTGCTGACTTCCTCCTGGGGGTTCTTATTATGAGGGGATCACACCATCCCTGTGCTGTGCTGACTTCCTCCTGGGGCTGCTTACGGTGCTGCTGTCAGCGCTGTATGTCACGGAGCTGCTGTCAGCGCTGTATGTCACGGAGCTGCTGTCAGCGCTGTATGTCACGGAGCTGCTGTCAGCGCTGTATGTCACGGAGCTGCTGTCAGCGCTGTATGTCACGGAGCTGCTGTCAGCGCTGTATGTCACGGAGCTGCTGTCAGCGCTGTATGTCACGGAGCTGCTGTCAGCGCTGTATGTCACGGAGCTGCTGTCAGCGCTGTATGTCACGGAGCTGCTGTCAGCGCTGTATGTCACGGAGCTGCTGTCAGCGCTGTATGTCACGGAGCTGCTGTCAGCGCTGTATGTCACGGAGCTGCTGTCAGCGCTGTATGTCACGGTGCTGCTGTCAGCGCTGTATGTCACGGAGCTGCTGTCAGCGCTGTATGTCACGGAGCTGCTGTCAGTGCTGTATGTCACGGAGCTGCTGTCAGCGCTGTATGTCACGGAGCTGCTGTCAGCGCTGTATGTCACGGAGCTGCTGTCAGCGCTGTATGTCACGGTGCTGCTGTCAGCGCTGTATGTCACGGAGCTGCTGTCAGCGCTGTATGTCACGGAGCTGCTGTCAGCGCTGTATGTCACGGAGCTGCTGTCAGCGCTGTATGTCACGGAGCTGCTGTCAGCGCTGTATGTCACGGAGCTGCTGTCAGCGCTGTATGTCACGGTGCTGATGTCAGTGCTCTGTATTACGGTGCTGCTGTCAGTGCTCTGTATCTCCTGCACCCTCTTGTTTGCCTACCCTGGTCCCTGACCTTCCCTCTCCTCCATTGCCTTCATTAGCTCCATAGTCCTGAATTGTCAGAACAATTTCCCAAATAAAAAAAAAATGCTTGTAGTTATCGATCCCAAATTCACCTCATACATGTATTATGCTATTGTCCAGGTGGTGGGACTACGTGCTACCCCCTAATAATTACCCCGTGGCCGCAAATTCGACCTAAAGGTTTGCGAAATTCGCCTCCCATTGAAGTCAATGGAGCCCGCGGCGAACGGTCGTTTTCGCGAACGTTTGTGTCCGTTCGCGTTTCGCGTTCGCGAAACGTCCCGTCGGAAGTTCGTCCATCACTACCCCCTATGCTACCCCCCATTATTACACAGGACCCCCCTCCCCATCGTTACACAAGACCCCCTCCCCCATCCTTACACAGGACCCTCCTCCCCCATCATTACACAAGACCCCCTCCCCGATCATTACACAGAACCCTTCCCCCCATACTACCCCCCATTATTACACAGGACCCCCTTCTCCCATACTACCCCCATCCTTACACAGGACCCCCTTCCCCCATCATTACACCGGACCCTCCTCCTCCATCAGTACACACGACTCCTCCCCTATGCTACCCCCCATTATTACACAGGGCCCCCCTCTCCCATACTACCCCCATCCTTACACAGGACCCCCTCTCACATCATTATACAAGACCCCCTCCCCATCATTACACAGGACCCTTCTCCCCCATCATTACACAAGACCCCCTCCCCGATCATTAAACAGAACCCTTCCCCCCATACTACCCCCCCCATTATTACGCAGGACCCCCTTCTCCCATACTACCCCCATCCTTATACAGGACCCCCTTCCCCCATCATTACACAGGACCTCCCTCCTCCATCATTACACAGGACCCCTCCCCTATGCTACCCCCCATTATTACACAGGGTCCCCTCTCCCATACTACCCCCATCCTTACACAGGATCCCCCTCCCCCATCATTACACAGGACCCCACCCCTATGCTACCCCCCCATTATTACAAAGGGCCCCCCTCTTCCATACTACCCCCATCCTTACACAGGACCCCCCTCTCACATCATTACACAAGACCCCCTCCCCATCATTACACAGGACCCTCCGCCCCATCATTACACAAGACCCCCTCCCCGATCATTACACAGGACCCCTTCTCCCATACTACCCCCATCCTTATAAAGGACCCCCATCATTACACAGGACCCCTCTTCCTGTACTACCCCCATTCTTACATAGGAACCCCTTCCCATCATTACACAAAAACCCCTCCCTCATCATTGCATAGGACCCTCCTCCCCCATAATTACACAAGACCTTCTCCCCAATCATTACACAGGACCCCTCCCCCCATACTACCCCCCATTATTACACAGGACCCCCCTCTCCCATACTACCACCATCCTTACACAGGACCCCCCTCCCCCATCATTACTACTGTTTTTCAGCTCTTTAGTGACACCCTTTGGGCTCCTTCTGCTAATTTTGCGTTAGTAGAGGTTTGCTGAGTGTTGATTCGCGTTTTTCGTTTCGCACTTTTCATTTTGCGCATTTCATTTAGTTTCTGAATGGCCGTTCATCAACCAGCCATGTTTGCGGAATCGGAGGAGATAACGTGTTATTTATTATTGGCCTTGGAGTTATTGCTTTGACATTATTTTTTTAGTTGAATAATAATGATTTGATTTGGTATATTTTCTATATTTTTGGATGCATAGAATTCACTTTTTGGTTAAGTTATATTGGCAGACAGCATGTCTAATTTTATTTGTTTTCTTTTTTTAATGCACAATAAAAAAAATGTGTAGAATAATACTTGGCTATGTGTTTTATTTCAAATGACAGTTTGGGATTAGGCAGGTACATAAAAAAAAATAAAAAAATACAATGTAAAATTGTCAAGGGACACCAACATAGTTGTATCTTTGATCTTAAAAACTATGGATAATGGTGTTGTGGTAACTTGCACCAATAAATAAATAAATAAATAATAAAAAAAGCATAATAATATTATTCTTGATATCATTAGAAAAAAAAAAGCCTTTGAAAATGTGTTTGTAATAACTCCATCAGTATCACCAGCAAAGCAGCTTCATTATTACCCAATTAACCCTTTGAGGACCAGGGGACTTATTTGTCCCATGTTTTTAATTGCCTGTATCATCCGATTAAGAACTTAAAATACTTTTGTTTTGATTTGAGTCAAAATATTAGTTCTTATGAACAAATGGATCTAACTTTTTGCCAGTTATTTCATGAAATGGCTTAGTTACAGCAACTGAAGTGGTGAACTTAAAAAAAAAAAAAAAATTGACGGTAATCTTATGGTCCTCAAAGGGTTAACGTAGAAGAGAAATGTGCGCTGCATTTCAAGATTTCATAATTTGCCACGTCACGAATGTTAATTCTCTATTATGAACGCTAGTTTACAAGACCGACCGCTTCTGGCTCGTCCTTGCTTCCGAGCATGCGTGTTTGTACTTTGGACGTTTGTCCGTTGGACTTGTGTACACACACGCTAGGAAAATTCTGCTAGCCAACATTTGTCTGCGGAAAGTCTAACAACAATTGTCAGATGGAGCGTACGGTCAGATTTACCGCCAACAGCCTGACATCACACATTTCCCATGAGCAAACAAGCAGGACAAAACTCTGGATAGCCGCACACTGGAAAAAGACTTGAAATCCCATCTTTAATTGAAACAACGTGGGTCACATCAAAGCATGATCAAAAAATCCACAGCAAAAGGAATAACAGGGTGCAGAAAAACTGACGCGTTTCACACCGTAATCAGTGCTTACTCATAGGAGGATTACTTTGGAGCGGTGGTTTTGCAGGTTTTATTTGCAGGTAAATAATATTCATAAACAACATACAAACATACAAAACAAATGCAAATATAAACTTATGAGAAGATTTTGTTGAAATAAATAGACTGGCAATAGAGTCCTCGAAATTCTGTATGGATGCTTGTTGTAGTTTGCCTTTCCATCCAATTTAGCTTTGACCATCTTACTTCTCCATTGCGTAGTAGTTGCCAGACATGGAAGCTAAATCTCTTTATCTTCACTTTAAATCTTGGAAGCACCGCACATGAAGGACGCCAGAGAAAGGTTGCTTTCACACAAAGCTTCTGAGAAGGCAATCTTGACAGGTCCACTTTGAATGTTGCACGGTAAGTTCATGTTAACGTTTTTGTCAGGGAAATGGTCTTATATTCTCCCATTCCTCTTCATTCCCTGGCGTGCAAGATCGAGGTTCTGTCATTTCCCTTGTAGCGCAGAATTACTCTTCTCGTCCTTTAAATTGTGTTATCCTAGAGAAGCCGTGGAGGCATTTCAGTGGAAGGTCTCTGTCACACTCATTGTCACCTCTCCAGAATCATTTCCCTATATCGAATCAGCTGGTCACTAAAAGATGCTTTCACTAATGTGCCTTGTATGTGACAAATGACAGCCATTGCTTCACGTGGGCCTGGCTTTCTCTATCATTTCACTGCGTGTATCATACTACACGTTATTGACATGGAAGGCCAGCAAATCCATCAAATTGCAGCCCCATGGGAATGACGGGGTCACAAATATTTCATAGTGTGTCATTTCATGAAGCTATAGGGATTGCTGTCCTTGGCCATTTTGTTCTATTGTCTATTTCTTTTCTCTATTTTTTTTTTTAACAATAGTCTTTACAGGTGTATGTATTGAAGAAGATACCTGTTGTGGCCAAGTCCGTTCGTTTGTAAGTCCGGCAGACCTCAGCTGCAAAGTCCGTCGGATTGTCCGCTGGACCAAGTCCGTCAAATAGTCTGGTCGTGTGTACGCAGCATTAGAGGCGAACCGCCGGTGGAGGACTGTGTCTGTGTCCCGACTCCCGAATGAATGGAAGCAAGCAAACCTTCATTAATGGGCACTGGTGGGCTGCATTTGATGGGCGCTGGTGAGGCTGCATTAATGGACTCACCTCTTTCTTGCATATACCTGATGGGGATGCTCTAAAAAAAACTGGATTGAAAACTGGATGGATACATGTGCAAATCTTTTTGATACATAAATACCTTTCAGTTTCAACTCTATATTAAAGTGGTTGTAAACCCTTACAAACCACTTTGACCTACAGGTAAGCCTAGATTAAGGCTTACCTGTAGGTCCAAGAAATATCTCCTAAACCTATACGGTTTAGGAGATATTTGCCAAAAGACAGGCACCGCTGTCTACAGAGCATGCGCCATAGGCAGCGGCGCGCAGGCGCACTGAGCGCGCCGCTGTAACGGCAATGTGCCGTGAAGATGGAGGCTCCGTACACAAGGGGACAGCGGTGACTTCGCTGGCTCCTGTTTGAGGTAAGTGACATGTAATGGACTACTATGCGATGCATAGTAGTGCATTATGCTTTACCTTTGCAGGGAATCAAAGAGGAAGTAAACCTCTTCTTTAAGTCACTTTGCTTGGAGTTCAGTTTAAAAACTCTGGCCCTAGGATCTTCTCCTTCTGGACCCTCGCCTCCCTTGGAGCACCCCTCCAACAAATCTGTATACATACCCTTTTCCAGGTGTCTTCAGTATACACACCTCCCAACTTTTTGAGATGGGAATGAGGGACACCTATCAGCAAAAGTATGCAAGCATAGGACACACTCCCTTGCCCCCTTAACCACTTAAGGACCGCCTCACGCCAATGTACGTCGGCAGAATGGCACGGCTGGTCACAAGCACGTACCTGTATGTTGCTCTTTAAGTGCCCAGCTGTGGGTCGGGATGCGTGGCGCCGGCGGCGCGCTCCCGACCCGGTCCTGAGCTCCGTGACCGTGGCCGTGGGACCAGTGGACCCGATCGCCGCTGGTGTCCTGTGGTCGGGTCACAGAGCTGAAGAACGAGGAGAGGTCTGTGTAAACAAACCTCTCCCCGTGCTTCCTATTGTGGCTGTCACCGATCGTCTGTTCCCTGATATAGGGAAAGACGATCAGTGACGTCGCATGCCAGGCCACGCCCCCTACAATAAAAAAAAACATAACGTCACACATAACCCCTCCTCTCCCTCTAGTGGTTAACTCCTTCACTGCCAGTGTAATTTACACAGGAATCAGTGCATTTAAATAGCACTGATTGCTGTATAAATGCCAATGGTGTCAAAAATGTCCGATGTGTCCGCCATAATGTCGCAGTCACAATAAAAATCGCTGATCGCCGCCATTACTAGTAAAAAAAAAACAATTTATAAAGATGCTATAAAACGATCCCCTATTTTGTAAACGCTATAACTTTTGTGCAAACCAATCAATAATCGCTAATTGCGATTTTTTTTTACCAAAAATATGTAGAAGAATACATATCGGCCTAAACTGAGGAAAAAAAAATGTATATATATATATATATTTTTTTTTTTTTTTGTTTATAGCGCAAAAAATGAGGTGATCCAATACCACCAAAAAAAAGCTCTATTTGTGGGAAAAAAAGAACGGCAATTTTATTTGGGAGCTACGTCGCACGACCGTGCAATTGTCAGTTAAAGCGACGCAGTGCCGAATCGCAAAAAGGGGCTTGGTCCTTTGGCTGCAAATTGGTCCGGGGCTTTGTAAAATTGGTCCGGGTAGAATTGTAAAAAAAAAAACAAGATTGGTTAAACCCACGAGTGCTTTTTATGCCACTACTATGGCTTTTGGAATTTACAAATGCAGCAATTTAGAAATCAGATGAAAGGTTTAGCGCTGGGAAAACAATTTTTGATAAAATATTTATATACAACTATACAGGGCTGGTGCAAGGATTTTTGACAGACTAGGAAAAATCTAATTTTGCTATCCCCCTTGACTCTTCTTCTGACCCCACACCCTGTGCCCTGCCCATGCAGCCCACCAGAGATCAGTACAGCCTCACCAGTGCCCATCAATGCAGCCTCACCAGCACCCATCAAATGCAGCCTACCAGCACCCATCAATGCAGACTCATCAGCGCCCATAAAATGCAGCCTACCAGCACCCATCAATGCAGCCTCACCAGCACCCATCAAATGCAGCCTACCAGCGCCCATCAAATACAGCCTACCAGCGCCCATCAATGCAGCCTCACCAGCGCCCATCAAATGCAGCCTACCAGTGCCCATCAATGCAGCCCACCAGTGCCCAGCAATGAAGGTTTGCTTGCTTCCATTCATTCGGGAGTCGGGACACAGACACAGTCCTCCACCGGCGGTGTGCCTCTAATGCCGCGTACACTCGATCAGACAATTCGACGGACTTGGTCCGGGGGACAATCCGAAGGACTTTGCAGCTGAGGTCTGCCGGACTTACAAATGAATGGACTTGGCCACACACCATCACTCCAAAAGTCTGACGGATTCTAACGTGATGATGTAGAATATGGAAGTTCATAGCCAGTAGCCAATAGCTACCCTAGCGTCGGTTTTAGTCCGTCGGACTAGCACACAGACGAACGGATTGTCGTCTAAAAGCCGGGTCCAGTGGACAAATTTGAAGCCAGTCTTATTTCTAGGTTCGCCAGATTTTTGGGAAGAAAAAAGTCCGCTGGAGCCCACACACGATTGAATTATCTGCCAGACTCTGATCCGCCGGACCAATTCCGTCGGAAAGTCCGGTCGCGTGTACGTGGCATAACACTATGTGCGAACGTAGTGGCTGCCTGCTGATGCTGAGACTTAGTTGCTTGTTGCAGAGAGACGAGAGTAGGAACAGCAGTGGCTGGGCGCCCTAGGCAGCAGTGCACCCTAGGCTTTGTCTAGTGGTAGAACCGGCCCTGCAACTATATAGATCAGACCAAAATGAGGGACAAATGAGGAGGAATGAGGGACAGAGGGACATTGCTCCAAATCAGGGACAGTCCCTCCAAATCAGGGACAGTTGGGAGCTATGAGTATAGTCCTGTGACATTACAGGTCCAAAAAAGGCAAATTAAGACCCATAACACACGTGAAGAAAAAAAAAAATTCATTAAAATAGACAATTGTTTGCTATACGGCACTGGGTCGCTTTACCTAACAATGTCGCGGTCATGCGTCCTTGTACCCAAACAAAATGTATGTCCTTTTTTCCCCACAAATAGAGCTTTCATTTGGTGGTATTTGTTCACCCCTGCAATTTTTATTTTTTATGCTATAAATAAAAAAAGACCGTCAATTTTGAAAAAAAAAAACTATATTTTTTACATTCTGCTATAAAACATATACAGTGGTGTGAAAAAGTGTTTGCCCCCTTCCTCATTTCCTGTTCCTTTGCATGTTTGTCACACTTAAGTGTTTCGGAACATCAAACCAATTTAAACAATAGTCAAGGACAACACAAGTAAACACAAAATGCAATTTGTAAATGAAGGTGTTTATTATTAAAGGTGAAAAAAAATCCAAACCATCATGGCCCTGTGTGAAAAAGTGATTGCCCCCCTTGTTAAAACATACTATAACTGTGGTTGTCCACACCTGAGTTCAATTTCTCTAGCCACACCCAGGCCTGATTATTGCCACACCTGTTCACAATCAAGGCATCACTTAAATAGGAGCTGTTTGACACAGTAAGGTCCACCAGAAGATCCTTAAAAGCTACACATCATGCCGAGATCCAAAGAAATTCAGGAACAATTGAGAAAGAAAGTAATTGAGATCTATCAGTCTGGAAAGGGTTATAAAGCCATTTCCAAAGCTTTGGGAATCCAGCGAACCACAGTGAGAGCCATTATCCACAAATGGCGAAGACATGGAACAGTGGTGAACCTTCCCAGGAGTGGCCGGCCGCCCAAAATTACCCCAAGAGCGCAGCGACGACTCATCCAAGAGGTCACAAAAGACCCCACAACAACGTCCAAGGAACTGCAGGCCTCACTTGCCTCAGTTAAGGTCAGCGTTCATGCCTCCACCATCAGGAAAAGACTGGGCAAAAATGGCCTGCATGGCAGAGTTCCAAGGAGAAAACCACTGCTGAGCAAAAAGAACATCAAAGCTCGTCTCAATTTCTCCACATCACATCTTGATGATCCCCAAGACTTTTGGGACAACATTCTGTGGACCGATGAGACAAAAGTGGAACTCTTTGGAAGGTGTGTGTCCAAGTATATCTGGCGTAGAAGGAACACTGCATTTCATAAAAAGAACATTATACCAACAGTAAAATATGGTGGTGGTAGTGTGATGGTCTGGGGCTGTTTTGCTGCTTCAGGACCTGGAAGACTTGCCGTGATAAAAGGAACTATGAATTCTGCTGTCTACCAAGAGATCCTGAAGGAGAATGTCCGACCATCTGTTCGTGTACTCAAGCTGAAACGAACTTGGGTTCTGCAGCAGGACAATGACCCTAAACACACCAGCAAGTCCACCACCGAATGGCTGAAGAAAAACAAAATAAAGACTTTGGAGTGGCCTAGCCAAAGTCCTGACCTGAATCCTATTGAGATGTTGTGGTATGACCTTAAAAAGGCCGTTTATGCTCGAAAACCCTCTAATGTAACTGAATTAGGACAATTCTGCAAAGATGAGTGGGCCAAAATTCCTCCAGGACGCTGTAAAAGCCTCATTGCACGTTATCGCAAACGCTTGGTTGCAGTTGTTGCTGCTAAGGGTGGCCCAACCAGTTATTAGGTTTAGGGGGCAATCACTTTTTCACACAGGGCCATGATGGTTTGGATTTTTTTTCACCTTTAATAATAAACACCTTCATTTACAAATTGCATTTTGTGTTTACTTGTGTTGTCCTTGACTATTGTTTAAATTGGTTTGATGTTCCGAAACACTTAAGTGTGACAAACATGCAAAGGAACAGGAAATGAGGAAGGGGGCAAACACTTTTTCACACCACTGTATATATATATGTAAATTAAAATATCAAATGTATTCATCAATTTAGGCCAATATGTATTCTGCTACATATTTTTTGATAAAAGAAAATCCCAATAAGCGTATAGTGATTGGTTTGTGCAAAAGTTATAGCGTCTACAAACTATGAGATATACTGAACACTGAATTTTTTTTTTTATACTAATAATGGTGGCGACCAACAACATATAGCAGGACTGCAATATTACGGTGACCAATTGGACACTTCCTGACACTTTGTGGAAACCAGTGATATTAATACAGTGATCAATGTTAAAATATGCACTGTCACTGTAATAATGACACTGGCTGGGAAGGGGTTAAACATCTTGGGCGATTAAAGGGTTAAATGTTTTCCTAGCCAGCTTATGTATTTACTATGTGTTTACTATGTGTGAGGTGCTTTTACTTGGTGGTATTTGATCACCTCCGCTGTCTTTATTTTTTGCGCTATAAATAAAAAAACAGTGACAATTTTGAATAAAAACAAAAACAATATTTTTTTTTACAATTTGCTATAATAAATATCCCCCAAAAAATGTAAAAAAATGAATTCCTTCATCAGTTTAGGCCAATATGTATTCTTCTTTACAATTCTGCCAGGGATACTGATATAAGCATACCTCCCAACTTTTTGAGATGGGAATGAGGTACACCTATCAGCAAAAGTACGCAGGCACAGGACACACCCCCTTGCCACGCCTTTCTCCCAGAAGCCCAGGGCTGTTTTTAAGGCAGGGCAAAAGGGGCAGCTGCCCTGGGCCCTATCATTGTTGTGGGGCCCAAAGCAGCTGTCTCATACTTGGCAACTATGCCAGTTTAAATTCCCTTGTTCCTTGAGGTTTTAGTCCCGTGCTGTGTCCTGATATCTCAGTTTGAAGTTCTGTTACTATTGCTGCCCAGCTCTGCCCTATTGTTGTGTACAGATGACTCACCTGCAGACCCTGTGTTTATATGTAAATACCGACATTGACATGTAAATAGTGACGGCATTTATATATAATAGAGGCAGACCAGCAGAATTCATATGTAAATAGAGGCGGTATTCATATGTATATCATGCCCCCCTGAGGTCATATCCACCATCACCTATATGGAATGCTGCCCACCGGGGTGATGAAGGGGCATGCTTGAAAGTCTGCACTGCCACTGAGCCAGAGAGTCCTAGGATCCCTAGGAGTTTAATGTCTATTAATGGGCCCCCTCATCTCCCCAGTCCATGGTGTGCAGGAAGTGAGGAGACGATGTGCTATAACCTCTAGCAACCAATCAGTAAGCAGTAATGATGTGCAGTAACCTATAGAAACCAATCAATGAGCAGTATTGTCTATTAATGGGCCCCCTCATCTCCCCAGTCCATGGTGTGCAAGAAGTGAGGAGACGATGTGCTATAACCTCTAGCAACCAATCAGTAAGCAGTAATGATGTGCAGTAACCTATAGAAACCAATCAATGAGCAGTATTGATGTACAGTAATCTCTAGCAACCAATCAACAAGCAGAAATGATGTGCTGTAACCTCTAGCAACCAGTCAGTGAGCGGTAATGATACACTGTAACCTCTGGCAACCAAACGCATTTTGCTGTCTGATCTGATTCAGTAAACTGATTTTGAGTCTTGCTGCTTTTTATTATATTTCTAAAAGCAGGTGGAGTGCGAAACTGCATGGGGGTGGGGGGGGGGGCAAATTTTTTTTTTGCCCAGGGTCCAATCAATATTAAAGATGGCCCTGCAGAAGCCTTTTGAGGACCTGAAGGGCCAAAATAACGCAGAATTTCAGATTCAGCTTGGGGACATCTGAATTCATGAATTTTTTCGATGTGGATCTAAATGTCATCTGAATTTTGGGATCCAAAAAAAAAATATGCATACAATAATTGAGCAAAACAGGTAGAAAAAATCTGGTTAACAACGCTGTTTTAGTTTGCCAATTCTGGAGAAAGGTGTCAGTATTATTTGTTTCGGTAAATCTATCCGCACTTTGTTGCTTTTGTGTAATTGTCACACATATAAAACGGGTGGATTGGCGCCAAGCTCCCTCAAAGCTGGCATGGCGTCTTGAATCTGCCTGTTTTCCTTCCACTGTACTTGTAACTTTTCCCGTCTCTTTATTTGATTGCTCTGTCAAGCTGCGTCGAGTGATTATACAAAGTAATAACATGAGAAGGAAGAGACGACGCAGTACTTAGTTACCATGCAGGCCATTAGCATTAGATGTGACAACCATGAATAAAATATCTACATATATATACGTGTTAAACATCAATGTTTCATTGTTCACTCTGACTTAGAAACTCTCTGCTTGTTATGCAAGAAAAAAAGACTTTAAATGGGAATTAAGACTTTTAGGCCCCATGTAGACGGGGCGCTGTTAACCACTTAAGCCCCCCCCCCCCCCGGACCATTTTGCTGGCCAAAGACCAGAGCACTCTTTTGCGATTCGGCACTGCGTCGCTTTAACTGACAATTGCGCGGTCGTGCGGCATGGTTCCCAAACAAAATTGACGTCCTTTTTTCCCCACAAATAGAGCTTTCTTTTGGTGGTATTTGATCACCTCTGCGGTTTTTATTTTTTGCGCTATAAACAAAAATAGAGCGACAATTTCGAAAAAAAAAAAAAGTGTTATTTTTTTACTTTTTGCTATAATAAATATCCCCCAAATACAACAATTTTTATATATGTGTTCTTCTACATATTTTTGGTAAAAAAAAAAAAAAAAAAATCGCAATAAAAGTTTATTTATTAGTTTGTGCGAAAGTTGTGCCCTGTACACACGGTCGGACAGTCCGACGACAAAATCTGTCGTATTTTTTTTCCGACGGATTTTGGCCCAAACTTGTCTTGCATACACACGGTCGCACAAAGTTGTCGGAAAATCCGATCGTTCAGAACGCGGTGATGTAGAACACGTACGACGGGACTATAAAGAGGGCAGTAGCCAATAGCTTTTGTCTCGGTCGTGCGAAGTGGCTCCCAAACAAAATTGACGTCCCTTTTTCCCCAAAAATAGAGCTTTCTTTTGGTGGTATTTGATCATCCCTGCGATTTTTACTTTTTGCGCTATAAACAAAAATAAAGCAACAATTTTGAAAAAAAACAAAAACGCATTCTTTTTTACTTTTTGCTATAATAAATATCCTCAAAAAATATATAAAAAACCCAATTTTTTCCTCAGTTTAGGCCGATACGTATTCTTCTACATATTTTTGGTAAAAAAAAATCGCAATAAGCGTATATTGATTTGTTTGCGCAAAAGTTACATAGTTACATAGTTAGTAAGGTTGAATAAAAACACCAGTCCATCCAATTTAACCGGAGTGAGTGTTATGCCCTGTACACACGGTCGGACATTCCGATGACAAAATATATATATACATTCACACACACGCTTTGAAATAAATGTAAAAAAAATGTTGTAATGTACTAAAACATTGACGGTGTCAGTAGAGTAATGGCCGTGTCAGTAGGGCAGAAATTGGTGTCGGTAGGGCAGTGGACGGTTTTAGTAGTTTCTAATTTTTATTATTTATTTTTTTTACAATTTCATTTTTTTGTATTTTTTTAGTATTTTTTTTTTTAGGAGCCCCGTTGCCCTGGCACACCCGACACACCCCCTGCGCATGCCTATGTGTAGTGGATATATACAGTGCCTTGCGAAAGTATTCGGCCCCCTTGAACTTTTCAACCTTTTGCCACATTTGCAGTGGTCTGATACTCCTTCCATTTCAAAATGATCGCTTGCACAGTGCTCCTTGGGATGTTTAAAGCTTGGGAAATATTTTTGTATCCAAATCCGGCTTTAAACTTCTCCACAACAGTATTATGGACCTGCCTTGGTCTTCATGATGCTCTCTGCGCTTTCAACAGAACCCTGAGACTATCACAGAGCAGGTGCATTTATACAGAGACTTGATTACACACAGGTGGATTCTATTTATCACCATCAGTCATTTAGGACAACATTGGATCATTCAGAGATCCTCGCTGAACTTCTGGAGTGAGTTTGCTGCACTGAAAGTAAAGGGGCCAAATGATTTTGCACGCACCACTTTTCAGTTTTTTATTTGCTAAAAAAGTTTAAAATATCCAATAGATTTCGTTCCACTTCACAATTGTGTCCCACTTGTTGGTGATTCTTCACAAAAAAATAAAATTTTATATCTTTATGTTTGAAGCCTGAAATGTGGCAAAAGGTTGAAAAGTTCAAGGGGGCCGAATACTTTCGCAAGGCACTGTAACTATGGGGGCACTCAGCAAGAAAGGGGGAGCCAGGAGAGTCAGCAGGAGACTTGAGAAGATGAAGATCGGGGCAGTTCTGTGCAAAATCATTGCACAGAATAGGTAAGTATAAAATGTTTGTTATTAAAAAAAAATAAAAAATCCCCTTTACAATTGCTTTAAAGCTAAACTCGGACACAGAATGTTTCATTTTAAATATATTCCCCCGACAGCCACAAAGGCTATAAATTTACTTTGAGTGCACCAAACGCCTTCACAAACCCAAATATTATCTTGTAAAAGTAGCATCAAGAGGGTCGGAGACAAGCGCAGTCACCCCGCACAAAGAGCGTGGCAGTGAGTGGCCTTTTTTTTTTACAAGAAGTAAAAGTCTAACTCTGGACTACTGCACAGATCTGGAAGAAATACACAAATCACACCAAGATTCAAGAAATATTGTAATGTATTTAGACGATATTTACTGATCCTGGAGTTCGGCTTTAATAAAAGTCCCATCATGCATCATTGTCAGTTTTATAATCCTAACTTTGGAACATACATTAAAGTTTCCCTTTAAATAAAACCCCATACTGTGCAAAGAGATATCAGTCAGAGCAGTTCCAGATGTATCTATTAAATATTAAGTAAATTAAGCCCCCATGTGTGATAATGGCTATGTATGTACATATGTATATATCATTTATTTATTGAGAATGACTTCTCCAGCAGAGCTGAACACCATCAGCCAAGTTCATTTATTCTCTGAGACCTCTGTAAAATTATGATTTTAGAAGCAGATTTTAAATTAAATCTGTGAAATAAGATAACGGGTCACAAGGCACCCTCAAGACTACTGAATTTTAGGGGTGATGGGCAGCCTGAGAGAAGATTCCTTTAAACCTTTTATACCCATATCTATACTATTATATAAAAGGTAAGCAAACCCCTATATCAATAAACAGAAAGTGTAGTGTCTCGTATACACAATCGGACTTTCCGCCAAAAAAAACGTGGAATTTTGTTCGAAGGGTGTTAGCTCAAACTTGTCTTGCATACACAGGGTCACACAAATGTTGGCCAACAATTACGATACGTAGTGACGTACTAGACGTACTACGTGGTTTTTCAGCACTTTAGCGCCACCCTTTGGGCTCCTTCTGCTAATTTTGTGTTAAGCCCCATACACACTATCAGATTTTCTGCTTTGTTTTTCCTTCAGATTTACCAAAACCATATAATATGAGATCAAACCTTAGGAGTTGCAATGTGTATGCAGTCAGGCCGGCCCTTGCACTACATGGTTTTGGGGCTGTGCAGCTGCTCATGTACATCTGTCAACATTTCTCCTCTGGCTTGAATCCCGCTTGATTGGCCCCATACTATTCAGGACATTTTGATTACTTTACATATACAAATATATTTATTAATATGTACAGGTATACTTTTGATTTTGCTGTTTTTTCTATTTCCTGCTAGTCAAAAATGATAAGCTCCAGAAGAAGCGTATCAATACGCGAAACATGTCGAGCCATTCTGCTTGAATCTTGTGACTCTTCCGGCAATCCTTTAGACCTACCTCTATGCTGGATCTCCTGACTCAACTATGGAGTATTTACACCTATTAAATGTCTTTAGTTTGTATATGAAATCTGGTTAGGTTACAGGGGCGGTTATTTGTATTGTATTACAGTTGGATAGGACTATCGGTTGTGAAAAAATATTTTAAAGCTTTGTTTGTAAAACCCTTTTTATACTAATAAATTTAATTTTTATATGGGAAAAATTTTTACAGTGCCTAAAAAGTCCATAGTCCCATTCATATATTTATTTCATCTGTCAAATTTGACATGCGTGTCAGGACCTTGATCACCTGCTGGTACTGTGATTCCCTGGGCAGAGATATGTAATTCCAATGTTCACCAGTGGGTGTCTCCCGGTAAAAGACCCCAGTAATCAGTTCCCACCTGATGCTGGCTGCTGGGAGGGTGTTTAGGTCCTCCTCTAGTAAGTGTCTCTCCAGTGTTTGCTGCTGTCAGATGCTTTTCGCCATAAAGACTGATTTTGCTCCTGCCCTGCATCTGGTATCCTGCTGCCTCTTTCCTTCTCCCCTTGTATCTGATCCCAGTCCTGGTTCCCCCTTCCCATCTGCTGCCTGCACCTTCAGTTTACCCTGTTTATATATAGTTTGTTTCTTGGTTTGGCTTCTGCTTGCTAGTTATTAGTCAGGTATTCTTTCACTGGGTTTTATGGTTCACTTATATTTTCATGTTTGCTATGTGCTGGTGTTTGGATGGATTTTGTTTCACTGTAAATAAATCTCACTTAAAGCATAGGTGCCATCTTCCTGAGTGTAGCCACGCAGATCTGGCCACCCCTGCTGCTGATTCCTGACAATGAAGCTATGTTGTGCACCCACTGCATCTGCATCTACTGCTATAGGCTGCTTGCATATACCAAAGCAAACGCAGCCTTCACACAGTATGGGTTTTGGTGCTCGCCTGGTTGAGGCCTAAGAATTTCTATGTCCCTCAGATAAGGAGAAGGGAAACTATATTGCATTTTAGTAAATTATATTTTTCAGCTTTTTTGTTTTTGTTTTTAAGTTTACACATTTTAATCTCATTTTGTTTTATAAATAATCCTAACTGAAATCTCAGTGCATGTGTGGGCCTGAATCGAAGGGGACAGAAGTACAGAAGTATGATGCTGCGTACACACGACCGGACTTTACATCAGAAAAAGCTCTGATGATCTTTCCAACTGAGTTACGCTAAAACGGACTTGCCTACACATGATCACACCAAAGTCCAATTGTTTAGAACGCGATGACGTGCGATGGGAGTAGAAAAGGACGTTCAATAGCCAGTAGCCAATAGCTGCCCTTGCGTCGTATTTGGTCCGTCGGAATACACAGACAAACGGTTTCCGGATAGGAATTGATTCCGTCAGAAGGATTTGAAACATGTTCTATTTCTAGGTCCGTCAGAATTTTGAAAAAAGAAGAAGTCGGATGAAGCCTACACAAGATCGGAATATCCGATGAAATTATTCCGTCTGACCTTTTCTGCTGGAAAGTCCGGTCGTGTGTACATGGCATAAGACTTTCATGAGGGCTGTGGAACATCATACTATAAGTGAACACTTAAAGGGCACAGCACCAGGTGGCAGAAGGTACAACCAGATACACCTAAGAGCAAAAATAGCACCCATGCTCAATAGCAGTAGCATGCATAGGAGTGGAAGAAAAGCCATTTAGCTTTTAACACATTCTTGTGGTTTATTCCATCTTCCAATACACTTTCCTTAGTTCATAGCTTGATTGAGCACTATGCCCATTTTTTTATCTAGTGGCCGTTGGTAAATTTCTTCTTTAGCACTGGCATCTCCACACCTCTGATAGGCAGAGATGGGAACTGTGATATTTGATTTCCTTTCGAATCTCCCATTTTTCTCACCATAAAATGTGTATTATTTCTTGGACTATTTATTGTTAACAAAGCTAAGGGATGTGTTTTATAGCTGTGCTGAGTGATAGGAGAAGGCATTATACTCACTGATTATCAAGAGCGCTCTGGCCCCCTACAAGGACTGAATGAAGGTATATCCTTAGGTTAGAGAGATGGAGAAACAGGTGACAAGGCCGGAATAACAATGACGGTGACCTGCTGAGGAGCTTCTTATTGCTCTTGTGCATCCATTAGGATTCCAGATTAACAAGGCAAAACGCAGAGTTAAATATTTCAACAAATTTATTAGTTACAGAACACAATGAAAGTCTTTCCTCCTTGTAATACAATTGCTGTGTATACCATTTTCTTTATTCATTTTTTTTTTCTGTATCCTTTTAAGGGAAAACGAATGGCTTGGAATCGATTTTTATTTTTCTTTCGTAGTTTGCACATCTTTAAAGCCTAGTTCTCCTATTTTTTATTTTTTTTTACCACTAGAAGTCCTCAGTTGAATGACACCTGGGGGGTTATTTGTGAAAGGCAAATTCACTTTGCACTACAAGTGCACTTGGAAGTGCATTCGCTGTAAACCCGAGGGGGACATGCAAGGAAAATAAAAAACAGCATTTTAGCTTGCACATGATTGGATGATAAAATCAGCAGAGCTTCACCTCATTTCAGATATACCCCTTAGATTTACAGCGACTGCACTTGTAGTGCAAAGTGGATTTGCCTTTCGTAAATAACCCCCCTGGTGTCATACAACCTGGAAGACTCAGGGATTGTCAGGGACCATGAACCAGACAGAGACAGAAAAATGCAGTTAAAATCATACCTTTCATGTAAAAATAATATAGATCAGGAATGTAGTCAAAAACAGAAGCCAGGAATAGGAAGCCAAAACTGGAAATCAGAACAAGCCAGGATCAGGAAGCCAGGAACCAGCATAGTCAGAAGCCAAAGATCAGGATCAGGAACCAGAAAAAAGTCAGCCAGGTAAAGTCACATCAGGAACAGAGCAGAGACACACTGGATATGTTGACCAGGTGAAGGGACGAAGGGAATGAACAAGGTAGTTTAAAAAGCAAAAAGGGTCTGGCTGGAGGCTGGATTGATGAGGCAGGTAATGGTTACCAGGTGAGTCACTGTGGAAACAATAAGTGGCTTGTAATTAACTGACAGCTGAGCAGCATTGAGCACTGAGAAGAGTGCTGCTAGAAGCCCAGCCATGACAGGGATCAAGTGAGTACAGGACATGAATGACCCAAGCCCTGAGTGGGTGTCACCAGAGAACTGGTACAGAGAAAAGTAGAATTATGCAAAGAGCAGCGCTGACATAATCACATCAGCGCAGCTCTCTGTATCATTGAGGACTGCTCACAATCAGAAAAGATCTGACAAGAAATAGAATAACTCTGGAGACAGCCTGGAAAAGTAAGTGGTTTAAAAAGTTAAAAAAAAAAGTAAAAAATACTATCTAGGGACAACTGGGCAGTTGGGGGGTAGAGTCAGAAGAAACTGGACTTAATATATGTTATATTGTATATACCGTAAGGCAGCAAACAAATACAGCTCAATACAGTAGGGCTTTGTACAGCAAGTCCATAACATAAGACAAAACCAAACACCTAATTTTCCGTGCCACTAATGCCGCGTACACATGACCGGACTTTCCGGGAGACTAGGCCGACGGGTTCAGTCCGTTGAACAATCTGATCGTGTGTGGGCTAATCCGATCATTTTTCTGACAGACCTTTCAAATCTTTCCGACGGACTCGATTTCGGTCTAAAAATCCATTCGTCTGTATGCTAGTCAGATAGACCAAATGCGACGCAAGGACAGCTATTGGCTACTGGCTATTGAACTTCCTTGTTTAGTCCCGTCTTAAGTCATCACGTTCAAACGGACGTTTAAACGGACTTAGGCCATTCGTGTGTGGCCAAGTCCGTTCGTTCGGAAAGTCCGTCGGGAAGACCGTCGGACCTAGTCCGTCGAAAAGTCCTGTCGTGTGTACGTGGCATTAGTAAATGTATGTTAGTTCCTAATGGGGAGCCCATTAGGGTTGCAAGTTTCATAAAGACATGGATGAGTGAGTTTGGGGTGCAGGAACTTGACTGTCTTGAGTCCTGTCCTCAACCCAATAGAACACCTTTGGGATGAATTAGAGCGGAGACTGGGAGCCAGGCCTTCTTGTCCAACATCAGTGCCTGAACTTACAAATGCGCTTCTAGAAGAATGGTCAAACATTCCCATAGACACTGTCAGACTTCCACTTACCAGACCAGTGAGTCCGCTTGGGCAGAGGGTGGTCTCCCGTACGTGTCTGACTCACAACCCCTGGTAGAGTAGACAGGTGGCTGGGAGTGGGGAGTGGTATGAGAGCCTATGAAGAGGGTCCAGGAGCTGGAAGTAGGATGAACCCCGAAGCAGCAGGTGCGTAGGCTGAAACACAGGCAATTGGGTGCGGAGCAGGAGCTGAGCAGGCAGGTCCAGGTACAGGCGGGATTCGGCAACAGCCGGCAGCAATGGTACAATAGGAACAGGTAGGAGCGAGGTCAGAACAGACCGAGGTCAGGTGCAGTCGGAGATCAGGGGTGTCCAAAGAGCAAGCCGGGTCATCAGGAGATCAGAGATACAGGAATGCAGATACAGGCAATGGAGCAGGGAACAGAGGAGCTGATGATCAGGCAGCACTTGAATGGAGTGTACGGCAGACCTAAATAGGCAGATTGGCGCTAAACACCGCAGGGGCGCGCACAGGAACACGCGCGCCAGCGCGCACCGTCGCACATCGACGCACACCAGCACGTCCACCGCGACCAACCAGGTAACTTCTCTGACAGACACACTCCTAAACCTTGTGCACAGCCTTCCCAGAAGAGTTGAGGCTGTTATAACTGCCAAGGGTGAAGGGTGAGCCAACTCAATATTGAACCCTACAGAGTAAGGCCGCGTACACACGCGGGGACTGTTCGCTCAACTTTGTCCGTCAAACAGTTTCAGCGGACAGTCCGCTCAAAATTAGCATGGACGGACTTGGCCACACACGATGAACGAACAGTCCGCTGAAACCGTGCGCGATGACGTGAACGGCACGTACGACGGGACTAGAAAACGACGTCCTATACACTGCAATGCAAACTTCGGCGTGTAAATCCTTTCTGAGCAGGCGCGGAACTTAGTTTGACGAACAAGCCTACACACGAGGGGACTGTTCGCTGAAACGAAGTTTCAGCGGACAGTTTTTCGGAATTTCCGAAAAACTTTGTTCAGCAGACTGTCCGCTGAAACTGTCCGCTGAAAGCCCACACACGAGCGGACTGTCCGCCGAAACACTGTTCAGCGGACAAAGTTGAGCGAACAGTCCCCGCGTGTGTACGCGGCCTCAGACTGGGATGCCATTAAAGTTCATGTGCGTGTAAATGCAAGGCACCCCAATACTTTTGGTAATATAGTACATGTGAAGTGCTTTATAAATTGACAGCACTACATAAGTGCCAATAATAAATGAAATAAATAAGGAGGCGCTCAATTCGGAATCTCAATAAATCTTAGTTGAGAGATCTGTGTTCAGGCTCTGAGTGTTTCCTGATCCCCCATGCAAAAGTAGTAACAAAGATAGGCAGCAACCCACATGCATGAACCTTTATTTGCTACAGGGTGATTACAGAATAAAATAACTTACGCGTTTCAGCTGAGTGACCTTAGTCATGGACCCTCCCCCAGCCTTGTTATTACATGAACTGATTGGCTCTTTGTGCTTTGCAGGGACTGCAGGAAGTTAGTACCAGGGCAAGTTTAGGTACTTATATCACTTGTGTTTAAAAAAAATATACATTCATTTTAGTGTAGCACTTACCCCCGAAGGAGCTGCTGTTTTTTACCGTTACCTTACCTGTCCACTGTGTCCGTCTTAGAGGTCCTGTAAAAAGGGTTCGTCAAAGAATAGTGCTCCGACACTTAGTCCTTTTTCTGAATGTTTATTTAACAAAAGCACACACTTTTGCAATAGAGGGGTAGAGGATGAGGGGAATTAAGGTACCTTTGTAATTTTGTGGGTTAGAGGTATTTCCTTGATCCAGAGGACAAACAATTTCCACAAGCTGGATCCAACAACCACCGGATAGGCCTCTCTCACTGACCTAGCAGCCAATGATATGTTCAGTCAAAGTCTCTTCCACAGACTTGATAAGTTTAGCGATCTTGTTATGCAATCCTCTGCCACAGGAAGGCACAATAAGCTTCTGGTTGCAAAGTTAAAGAGTTTCCCCACAGTACCTGATTCTTTCAGCCAACCCGGTGATACTGTGTGGTAAGCAACCCAGGATGCATCCTCCAACTGAGTCTCCAGGCTTTTCCATGAAGCACCAGCCTTGTTGATCGGTCCTCTTCGGAAAAAGTCCTCCCCTGATCCTCCAGTTGCTTGACTTCTCCACTCAGGCAAGACAGCACAGGATCATCTCTGGATCAGTAGGCCCCAGAGCCTCTACTATTTCAGTTGCGGAGCCTCGGTGGCAGCCAGCCCCGAGACATTGAATAAGGCAGCACACACTTTAGGCCAGAAGGGTCATGAGGTCGGGATAACGAACCCCAAAAAATGGCGACGGTACCTTAAATACAATTACTTAGAATGCACAGCAGGTAGACCACTCCCACTGGGCTGTTTCTGAGTAAAAGGGTACCCAATGCATTTAGCCTGTTGCATTTCCAACACTTACCGGTGGTGACAGCGACACCCGGGGCCAAGTGGAAATTAACACAACCCAGCCAAACTGTTACAGAAGCCAGAACTTTAGCATAATTAGTCTGAGCCAAACTGCAGCTCCAGACAAACTTAAATTTACAAAAATACTAACATCGGTATTAAAAATACCAGCACTACATTAGTCTTTTATATATGACTGAAGTTAAAGTTTTAAACATTGGACCAAAAGAAAACTGATCAAATCCATATAAACTGAGTTCAGATGGAGTCCATGTGGAAACTGAGCCCAAGACCCCAGCACTGCGGGATACCTGTGAACAGAACTTTGATGCTTTGCTAATTCTTGCAGTTCTAACAGTAACTGTACGGTTTCTATACTAGGAAACTGCTCAATAATACCGTTTCACAGCCTTCCTTATTAACCAGGCAGAGAGCTGAACTCCAGATTAATGTAGAGCTCGCAGCCAGGGTCTCTGAATATTAACACACCTCATTTTAACAACCCCCGGAATAAAGCAGAACTTGCTGCAATGTCAAAGGCTCATTGTGCCAAATTTTGGAGCTCTTTCCTTTTTTTCTCTTTTTTTTTTTTTTTGTTTTGAGACTTGGGATATGACACACCAATTACCCAAGCGGAAAATGTAAAAATTGTGTCCTGTGGGGAATAGGTAGTAAAAATGCCCTTTGAGCATATTTAGCACATGGATTTTAAAACTTCACCTTAGAAAATGTACAATTATTAAGGTGAAGAGAGGCTATTTCTGTAGGGAGAAGGGCAGAGAAAGTGTATATCGAGAATGTGGATAGCGTGATAACTATTCTTCGGCTTCAAAAAAGAAAAGAATATTTTTAGGCCCTTGTAAAGCTATACGGATGGTTTTGCCAGGAGATTGCGACCACGTCTTTCGTGGTTGCTTTGTGGCCACTCTTTTGGACATGTGTGGACAAGCAAATCCCTCTTCCGTGGGTCAGTTACCTTTGATGCTTTTTTCATTCTGGCACTTTTGATTTGTTGCTTTGTAGGTAAGCCCCAAGACTTCTATAATGTATGTACTAAAGCTGCACTCTTGGCTGGCCACACCACCCACCTCTAACTGCTTGCTGGAAAACGTAAAAACAAAACAAAAACAGGGTCCTTATTCAAGATACCCAAAAGAACAATATGCATACTCCGATTCTTGACTCACAGCCCAAACAACAATGGGCCTTTAAGCTATAAATGGCATGCTGTAATCTTCCAAACTGTGGATCTGTGTCCAAATAGACTCTCTGAATGAGCCACGTGACTTCATACAATGTCCACGTTTCTACCCAACTCTCCTGGACACTACTCAGCAGATGAAGCTTCACTTCTGGTGCTCCATTACAAACTTTAACAGCATTCCTCTAGGACAGTGATGGCGAACCTTGGCACTCAAGATGTTTTGGAAATACATTTCCAATGATGCTCAACTACACTGCAGAGTGCATGAGCATCATGGGAAATGTAGTTCCAAAACATCTGGGGTTCCAAGGTTCGCCATCACTGCTCTAGGATGTACCCTGCAGCAAGGCAATGCAAGTTCTTCAGGGACCAAATTCTTTTCAAAACATGTGTCCTTCTCAGGCAGTAGGCCTGGGTGTCAGGACCTGGATCACCTGCAGTGGCACTCTGGTTTCCAGAGCAGAAGGTATTAGTTGCGCTGTCCACCAGCGGGTGTCTCCCAACAGCCAGCAGATCCTAGTAATCAGTCTTCACCTGATGCTGGCTACTGGGAGAGTGTTTAGTCCCTCTTCTACGAGTCCCTCTTGCTTCAGTGTGTTGCCTGATAGAAACAAAAAAAATAAAAAATAAGATTAAATGTGTCCTCAATACCTCAAAAAACAAAATGTATTTTATACCACAAGGAAACTATTGGTATGCATGCACATGGAAAAACAGATAGTAAAAACCAGACTAAAGCTCAACCTCAATATATCAAATTCTATCATGTGTCTCTAAATAAGTGAGGGACCCAGTAAATCGCCTGGCACATGTAGAAATTAGAATAAAAGTAATGCTTTACTGAAAAACCTAGAAAATACAAAAACCTACTGTATAATTTGTAAACTATAATGGGCCATACCAAGCCACATGCCCTCAACTTGCCTCCCCCTGCCCCAAAGCACACCCCATGTTGAAGGCGTGTGGCCTAGTATGGTTCAGGAGGGGGGGCACTTGCTTGCCCCCCCCCCCTTTTTGGCCTGCCTGGCCACCTGCTCAGAGGATAATGCTGCGTACACATGGTCTGATTTTCCGACAGGAAATGTTGGATGTGAACTTGTTGGCTGAAAGTCTGATCGTGTGTATGCTCCATCGGACATTTGTTGTCTGACTTTATGCCAACAAATGTTGGCTAGCAGGTTCTCAAATTTTCTGCCAACAAAACTTTGTTGTCGGAATTTCTGATCGTGTGTACACAAGTCCGTCGCACAAAATTTCACGCATGCTCGGAATGAAGCAGAAGGAGCCGCACTGGCTATTGAACTTCCTTTTTCTCGACTCGTCATACGTCTTGTACGTTCCCACATACTTCATTTTTGGCCAACATTTGTGTGACCGTGTGTATGCAAGACAAGTTGGAGCCAACAACCTTAAAAAAAAAATCCACAGTTTTGTTGTCGGAAAGTCCGATTGTGTGTACAAGGCCCTTCGGGTCTGGTAAGGAATTGGGGGGGGGGGGGCAACGCAGTTTTTTTTTTTTAACATTTTGGTAAAATCCATACCAGACCCAAAGGGCCTAGTATGGATTGGAGGAGGCCCACGCTGTTTTTTTTTTTTTCAGAATTTTTCATTGCCAGCATAATTTTGCTTACATTCAGCTGTCAGTGGGGATGCCACAGCTGATGAGTCATCGGTTGTTAAGGATGTGACAGCCGGCTTTCCAGGCCCGCTCCTTAACAACCAGCTATTCTTCACACAGAATCCAAATTGGCCAATCATCTTTCGGCTAATCCTAATTCAAAACTAATTTGGAATTTGTTTGAAAATAAATAAACAAAATGAAATTTAATAAAACAAAATTAAATTGAACAAATTCTGAAACAGATCAAAAAACTAAATTAGTAACAACTAATCTATCCAGAACGAAAAAAAAATCCGTTCTGCACATGTCTAGTTCACAAAAACTCTGCCCCTTACTTGGGTATATATACCTGTTAGGATTCCATCTATGCAACTTTGCTGTCCTTTTTTTTTTGGAGAGTGATGCTGAATACATAGGCAATTTTTCCAATACCTCTTCATCACTGTCCCCCTTACATCAGAGATTCCATCAGAGTCCCATTTACATCATGGTCCCCATCCGAGTCCGACTTACATCAGTGGTTCCATTAGAGTCTTCTTTACATGAGAGTCCCCATCAGAGTCCTCCTTACATCAGTTCCCTCTTATATCAAGGCTGCCATCAAAATCCCTTTTACATCAGAGTTCCCATCATGCCGCGTACACACGACTGGACTTTCCGGCAGACTAGGTCCGATGGTCTTCCCATACGGACTTTCGCCGAAGTTCCGATGGACTTTCTGAATGAACAGACTTAGCCACACATGAACGGACTAAGTCCGTTCGAAAGTCCGTTCGTTTTAAACGTGATGACGTAAGACGGGACTAAAAAAGGAAGTTCAATAGCCAGTAGCCAATAGCTGCTCTTGCGTTGTATTTGGTCCGTCGGACTAGCACACAGACGAAGGGTTTTCCCGACAGGAATTGAGTCCATCGGACAGATTTGAAACATGTTCTATTTATAGGTCCGTCTGATTTTTTTAATAAAAAACGATCGGATTAGCCCACACACGATCGGATTGTACGTGGGACTGATTCCGTCGGACCTAGTCTGCCGGAAAGTCTGGTCTTGTGTACGCGGCATCAGAGTCTCCCTTACAACAGAGTCCCTTCTTCCATCGGGGTCTCCATCAGTGACCTCCTTACATCAGGGTTTCCATCAGAGTCCCCTTTACATCAGTGTCCCTCTTTACTGCACATCACAATCCTCATCAGGGCCCTCCTTACAACAGGGATACCATCAATGTCCCTCTGACATCAGAATCTCCCTCAGAGTCCCCTTTACCTCAATACCCCTTATATTAAGGCCCCATAAAAGTCTCATGTACACCAGGGCCCTTATCAGTTCTCCTTCCCCCTTGCAAGTCCTCATTGGAGTCAATAGGGTCTACCTCAGAGTCCCGCTTAAATCAGCGTTCCTCCTTTTATTAGTGTCCCCATCAGTGTCCCCCTTACATCTGAGTCTCCATCAGAGTCCCCTTTACATCAGAGAGCTTCCTTATATCAGGGTCTTCCTTAGATCAGTTCCTCCTTATATCAAGGCCCCCATCAAAATCCCCTTTACATTAATGTCACCAACAGAGCGCCTCCTTCATTAACCACTTGCTGACCAGCTGCTGCAGTTTTACTGCAGCAGAATGGCGCAGCTGGGCGAAACAACGTTATGTTATGTCGTTTCGCCCTGTGGCCACTAGGGGCACATGCGTGCCCGCTGCCCGCCCCCAGAGCCAACGCGAGTGCCTGGTGGGCGCGATGACCTTTGGGCTCCCGCGAACGCTCGTGACACAACAAGAACCAGGTTTACACACACAGATCCCGGTTCTCTGAGGGGAGAAGAGACTGATTGTGTGTTCTTACAAAGTATGAACAGTGACCTGTCATCTCCCCTAGACAGTCCCATCCCTCTCTGTGTTCAGTTAGAACACAGAGAGGGAACACAGTTAACCCCTTGATCGCCCCCTAGTGTTAAACCCTCCCTTGCCAGCAGGCATGTACTGGCCATCGGGACTACCGGGAGTTTCCCGGAGGGCCGATGGCTCAGTGGGCCACTCTGATGTAAGGGGGCTGCTGATAGGACACTCTGATGTAAGGGGGCTGCTGATGGGACACTCTGATGTAAGGGGGCTGCTGATGGGACACTCTGATGTAAGGGGGCTGCTGATGGGACACTCTGATGTAAGGGGGTGCTGATGGGACACTCTGATGTAAGGGGGTGCTGATGGGACACTCTGATGTAAGGGGTGCTGATGGGACACTCTGATGTAAGGGGGCTGCTGATGAGACACTCTGATGTAAGGGGGTGCTGATTGGACACTCTGATGTAAGGGGGTGCTGATGGGACACTCTGATGTAAGGGGTGCTGATGGGACACTCTGATGTAAGGGGTGCTGATGGGACACTCTGATGTAAGGGGGCTGCTGATGGGACACTGTGATGTAAGGGGGTGCTGATGGGACACTGTGATGTAAGGGGGTGCTGATGGAACACTCTGATGTAAGGGGGTGCTGATTGGACACTCTGATGTAAGGGGTGCTGATGGGACACTCAAAATGTAAGTGGGCCGGTCTGGATGAAGTCCAGGGCCAAATTTTTGTCCCAGTCCAACCCTGCTTGCCAGTGACATTTTTACAGTAATCGCTGCATTTTTATAGCACAGCCTGACTGTGACCGTGCCCGCGGGGGAGGCGGTCATGTCACGGAGCCACAGAACAGGGAAGTGCCTATGTAAACAAGTCATTTCCCCGTTCTGGCTTGTGTCATGACAGAAATCACCGCTCCCTGTCATCGGGAGCGGTTATCGCTGTCATGTGACATGAAGCCCACCCCCCCACAGTTAGAATCACTCCCTAGGACACACTTAACCCCTTGATTGCCCCTAGTGGTTAACCCCTTCCCTGCCAGTGTCATTTACAGTGTATTCAATGCATTTTTATAACACTGATCGCTGTATAAAGGACAATGGTCCCAAAAATGTGTCAAAATTGTCTGATGTGCCCTCCATAATGTCGCAGTCCCGATAAAAAATGCAGATCGCCGCCATTACTAGTAAAGGAAATAATAATAAAAATGCTATAAATCTATCCCCTATTTTGTAGACGATATAAATTTTGCGCAAACCAATCAATATACACTTATTGCAATTTTTATTACCAAAAATATGTAGAAGAATACATATCAGTCTAAACTGAGAAAAAATTACTTAAAAAAAAAAAAAATAGGGATATTTATTTTAGCAAAAAGTACAAAATATTGTGTTTTTTTTTCAAAATTGTCGCTCTTTTTTTGTTTATAGTGCAAAAAATAAAAACTGCAGAGGCGATAAAATACCACCAAATGAAAGCTCTGTTTGTGGGAAAATAAGGATGTCAATTTTGTTTGAGTGCAGCGCCGAATGACAAATCGGCACAGTGCCGAATCGCAAAAAATGGCCTGGTCATTCAGCAGCCAAACCTTCCGGGTGCTGAAGCAGTTAAAGCGGAGGTCCACCCTAAAGTGGACCTTCCGCTCATTGGAATCCTCCCCCCTCCGGCGCCACAATTGGCACCTTTCAGGGGGGAGGGGGGTGCAGGTACCTGTACAGTACTGGTATCTGCACCCACTTCCGGGATAGCTCTCTGCGGAAAGGGGCGTAGATCTACGCCCCTTTCCGAAAGTCCCCCGCTGCCTGCTGGGAAACACACAGATCCCAGAGGCAGCGGGCCCATCCTTATTGCACAGCGCGACTCGCGCATGCGCAGTAGGGAACCGGGAAATGAAGCCGAAAGGCTCCACTTCCTGATTCCCATACCCAAGATGGCGGCAGCAGCACCCGAGAGACGATCGAGAGATCGGCTTCGGGTGCCGACATCGCGGGCGTGCTGTATTTGTAGCTGCTGGCTTTTAAAAAACAAAAAACGGCGGAACTCCCGGCGGACTCTCGCTTTAAAGCCCTCATTAGAGTCACCTATACATCAGGGTCCCCATCAGAGAGACTGTACACATCAACTGTGAGCCGGATAAAACCTTGTAGTGGGCCATAGGCTTGTGCAATTCATTTCGTAACAAATCGAAATTCGGCCGAATTTGCATCCGAATGTCCGAATAAAAAAATAACGAATTACAACGAATACGAAATAAATATAACGAATGAATTTGAATGAATTCGACATGATTCGGTAATTCTTTAAAGATCTAATGAAACAAAAGGTCAGCTCAAAGTAAATCTTATAGTCCAATCAGCTGATTAATTTTGTGCTGGAGGTTGGATTACTGGCAAAGTGCATTCCTGAGAACTGAGTTAGAAGGGTGTTGTATTGTATTTGAGCCGAGGAGAAGAGACATTGTCATTGTCTGTGTTAAAAGATTCAATAAACAAACGACTTTCCAAACTACGAATCATTATCACGAATGTCTATACATACATAAATAGCGAATTTCAATGAATATGAACGAATGAATTTGACACTTTACGAATAATAACGAATTATCCGAAAACGTATTAATGTAACATAACGAATATAACAGAACGAAATGATGTATTTTAGGAATGACAACGAACCGAAACTAAACAACATTTTCTGTTGTGCACAAGTCTAGTGGGCCATATTCCATAGTTTGGAGACCCCTGTTCTAGAACATTGAAACTTTTTTTTTTTAGGTTTGCTGTGGAATTATTAGTACTGTTCTTGTATATTGTCACCGTTCCTTTTACCCGTTACAAATTGAACTGCGGCTGTAATTTTAGTTTCATCAAAACAAGCGTCCACCAAACACGACAATGCCTTATACAATGTACCGCATGTGTGAGCAGGAAATTCTCTTCTGCCTTATAAACAATAATAGGATTTTAATCTAATGGCATAAATCACACATTACAATAGGTTCAAATAAAGCCCAATACCGCCTATCTGAACTGCCGTTCTGCTGCAGTGGAAGATGCTACGTAGGTGATGAGGTGATTACAGAGAGTAAGATGACCTTTCAGCACAATGCAATAGCCTATTAGCCTATTAATGTACTGCGCCATCTAAATTCTCATTTCTATAGCGCACCTCCAAATGAGTTTTTCTGCTGCCGCTGAATTTCCAGAACACCGAAAAAAAAAAGGAAAGGTTAATCTTGCTAACCAGTCCGGTAATGTACATCATTATTAGGCAAAGCTGAGACCGGTTCTCTTTTGAAAGATCGAATGCAGCAGCACCGCCATAAAAATTTGGAATCAGATAGAAGTGATTATTGTGAGTCACCAATATGAACCTTTTAATTTAATTTTAATAGCAGTGACGTTCCAGAAGCCCAGAACAGGTCAGCAGCGAAATTACACGAATCAATGTCAAAAGCCGATCTGGGGACAGAGAGAGGTCAACTTCTTTGAGATGCTGGTGCCAAGTGAGAACCAATGCTACCCAATTTCTCCTTAACCACTTTCAGACCGGACCAATTTGTTGGTCAAAGACCAGACCACTTTTTGCGATTCGGCACTGCGTCGCTTTAACTGACAATTGCGCGGTCGTGCGACGTGGCTCCCAAACAAAATTGATGTCCTTTTTTCCCCACAAATAGAGCTTTCTTTTGGTGGTATTTGATCACCTCTGCGGTTTTAATTTTTAGCGCTATAAACAAAAATAGAGCGACAATTTTGAAAAAAACGCATTATTTTTTACTTTTTGTTATAATAAAAATCCCCCAAAAATATATAAAAAAACATTTTTTTTCCCTCAGTTTAGGCCGATACGTATTCTTCTACATATTTTTGGTAAAAAAAAATCACAATAAGGGATTATTGATTGGTTTGCGCAAAAGTTATAGCGTTTACAAAATAGGGATAGTTTTATAGCATTTTTATTAATAATTTTTTATTATTTTTTTTTTACTAGTAATGGCGGCGATCAGCGATTTTTATTGTGACTGCGACATTGTGGAGGACCCATCGGACATTTTTGACACATTTTTGGGACCATTGTCATTTATACAGTAATCACTGCTATATAAATGCAGTGATTCCTGTGTAAATGACACTGGCAGTGAAGGGGTTAACCAGTGGGTGGCAGTGTAGGGGTTAAGTGTTCCTAGGGGCGTGTTACTAACTGTGGGGGGGTTGAGCTTTCATTTAGTGAACACTGATCTCTGCTCCAATCACATGGAGCAGACATCAGCATCACTAGTTGCTAGGCAGAATGGAGAAATGTTGTTTACAACGGCACTTCTCCATTCGGCCGCTCCATGAGACGATCGCGGGGATTCCCGCGGCGATCGAGTCCGCGGGTCCCGCGACCGGACTCACGGGGGTCCCGACCAGCGCGGGAGCGCGCCGCCGGCGGCACGCTCCCGGTGGCAGGGCGGCAAATTTAAAGGGACGTACATGTACGCCCATTTGCCTGCCCGTGCCATTCTGTCGACGTACATCGTCGTGCGCTGGTCGGCAAGGGGTTAAAGAGACCCTGTCGCCAGACCATTCATTTCAACAGAAATCTACTTATAATGTCGCGTACACATGATCAGACTTTTTCAACGGACTAGGTCCGACGGTCTTCCCAACGGATTTTCGTCTGACTTTCCGAACGAATGGACTTGGCCAAACACAATCACACCAAAGTCCGACGGATTCGAACGTGATGACGTACGACCGGACTAGAATAAGGAAGTTCATAGCCAGTAGCCAATAGCTGCCCTAGAGTCGGTTTTCGTCCGTCGGACTAGCATACAGACAAACTGATTTTTCTTTTTAAAATTTTCTTTTTTATACCAATAAGAAAAGGAAGAGAACAATATTCACAGAGAAAATAAACCCACAATAACAAAAAGAGATAGACATTACATCTTGTATCCAAAATAACATATACCATTCTATTCTTATAATGTTACAAATTAAACCGGTTTGTTTTTCTTCCGATTATAACCTTTATTTTCTATATATTTGCTTCTTATCAACCCCACTAGTCCATCTCTTTTCACCTCTATCTATTTAGCTTCTTATCCTCTCTTTCTATAGGACCAAATGTATCCTAATCCTCCCTTCTATTTTATCTTTATAATCCCGATAGCCCCACATATAATCTAAACAAACCAACAAAAGCACGAGGAAAAAAAAAAACACCCCCCCTACTCAATCCGCCCCCCCTCTCCTCCTGAGAGCTGAAGTTACACTCTGTAGAGCTCAGTGAGGAGAGCTCTCAGAGCTGATTGAAGAGGACACAGAGCTTGGGTTGTCAATCAACTAAAGGTCCCTCTGTTGTCACCATCTTTCACGTGATGTCAGGAAATCTTGTCAGATTTGGTTCCTACTGATAGCAGAAGAATGAAGCAGCAGACAGAAATGACACTAAGCCCTTGTACATACGGTCGGACATTCCGACGGAGAATGTCCGATCGGACCATGTTGTCGGATAATCCGACCGTGTGTGGGCTCCATCGGACTGTTTCTGTCGGAATATCCGACGGACCAAGTTTTAGAGCTGGGCTATAAAACTTTCCGACAACATGATCCGATCGGACTTTGTCCAATTGTGTGTAGAGAATTCCGATCGGACAAAGTGCCACGCATACTCAGATCAAATTTCTAGACCAAAGCTATTGGCTACTAGCCTGAACGTAGTCCCGTCGTAACGAAATAACGTCATCACGTTATGTACGATCGGATTTTCCGACAACTTTGTCCGACCGTGTGTATGCAACACAAGTTTCGGACAAAATCCGAGGGATTTTGTTGTCGGAATGTCTGACCGTGTGTACAAGGGTTGAGACCCCTTTCACGCGGGGCTGTCCGTATCTAGCATCCACTTGCTCAGTGGGGATTGTTCCATTGATACCCGCTGAGCCGGAGGATGACAAGTCTGTCTCTACACTCTGTGCAGGGATAGACCTGTCAGAGAGTCCGCTCTCCCCTATGGGGGTATCAGATGATTATGGACCACCTGTCCATTTTCATCCGATCCGCCAGATGGATGGAAAATATGTTTTTATGCTCTTACATTGTCTCTGACTGCTATCTATACAAGCAGATCCAACATAATTTAGAGATGGAAGCACATGATTTAGCTCTATTGGTTTACTACTATTACATCTCTGCCATTTAAGACCTTATGTTTAGCCTCTCTGCCCTTTATATGTATCTTTTCAGCATATCATTATATCCCTTTATCAATAAGTATTAACTTAATCGTTACTTATATTAATTATTGAATACTGCTGGCACTGGTATGGTTGGTTGGATTGCCATGGCGTCCGGCATCTTGTCCTCTCCCAGGGGCTGTGACGCGCACCACGGACCTCCGCCCATTCCCCACCTTCTTGCTTGGGGGGGCAGATGTTCCGGTCTGCGTGTCAACTACACGCTCTCTGTGCAATACGTGCGGCGTCTCTTAGGTCTCTGCACGTTTGCTATAGATGTGTTACACTCGTGGGCAATGGGGGAGTGATTTTGGTCCCGTTTGGCTGGAGAGGACTCTCCGACCAACGGGACCTTTCCTCCTCCCCCTCGTTATGCCAGACGGCGTGAGGATGGTGGGCGGTGCCGTGGTGACGCATATATGGGTGTCTCTCTGGGCGTTCCTGGCACTCAAGGCTTCCTGTACACTTCACTCTACACCTTGCTATTTTTCTCTCCTCAGCTGGCTTTTGTTCGTACAGGTAATTGTTTTTGCCGCACTTTTCTTTGTTTGGCCAACCAGCCTCTGTACCCATCACCATTCACATTTCGGTTTCTGTCACTAATTTTTAGGCAGTCTTTAACTGCCAGCTGCTAATTCATCACCCTATCTTCACTAGCACGAGTGCCTTACTTCCCATCTTCACTTTAGTCACCTCTAGTGACTTCTTACTTCAATCTTGACTGTTTCTTCTACAGAGTATCCTTGTGGTCCCTTGCCCGCCCTGATTGTAGCCTGTTTGGGTCGCCCCTGTTGGCCTGTCTGCCATGGCCCCCGGTTGGAGGCCATTCCGGATGCTTTTGGCGCCTTCCCGCCGTATCATTAGCTAGTCATTCCAATCAGTAAGTTTGCACTCTAGTGCTGTCGGGGGTATTATCTTACCCCTGCTTATGGGTTTTATTTGATTACCTTATATCATTCTTCTCTTTGTTTTTTCTTTCCTAGATATTCACGTGCATGCTCCTGCTGAGTGGCTCATCAGCCACGAAACACGTAGAGATATTTGTTGCCGTGTGTTTACCTATTTTTACCTTTGTCCAGTTATTATTTGATTCCTACCTCATTTGGTTCAGCAAGGCCATAGGTCCTGCAGACATTATTGTGTAATATTGATTTTGTCCAAGCTTGTCCATGTTGAACTATGGAATTTTACAATGATTATACCTGAGATACCATTGTCATTACATTTTTCAATGTTTATTATTATGTTTATTTATTTACCATTAATACCAGTGGTTATGTCTCTAGATATCCCTGCTGTCACTATGGTTATTATAGTTACTATGTTATATATTTTATTCGATAATAACAATGTATTATACTGCTATGTGAATAAAATTCCTCTGTTCAACTGGTATTATGTTTTGCTATCATGTGCCTCATATAAAGTCCCACCTTCCTTGCCCCCCCTCTTTTCTATACAAGCAGAGATTTATCTTTAGATACTGTGTTTGGTCACCCCTATTATTCATCATGTCAAAGCTAAGCAGACCAGGTTGGACTTGATGGACTTGTGTCTTTTTTCAACCTCACCAACTATGTAACTATGTAACTAAGAAAAAACATATTCTTCAAGGAAATCTAAAGCTAGTAGTGGATTTTACGAAAAAAGGTATCATGCAAAAATTCACTGTAGTATAGTCAATATTTGAATGAAGAATGTCATTCAAAAGAAGTTGAAAATTCCATTTTTGTTTAACCTTTAATTTTGGAATGAAATTGAGTTTCTAAAACACAAACTAGACACTGTTAGAAAATCGCTTGTTCTAGAAAATTTTGCTTACTCAAATTTCCGTCACTTCTGTCAAAAATGAACATCAATTTGACCCTACTAATGATTAAATAATTAAACGAACGCTCTTAAAATGAAAATGTCAAAACAAAATTCCACTAGTTCAGGGCCAGCTTTAGCTTTTACTATTCTGCTTCATTCAGAGCCTAAAATGCTGATAGGCTAAGATTTGTTGTCCAATTTATCCTAAAAAATGTTTCTGGTGGAGTTTTTAATGTCACCCTTTAAGCCAGTTCAAATTCTAATTCAATTTAAAAAATGTGCAATACAAGCTGCAACCTTTAAAAGCCATAAAAGTCTCTTCTGTGATCTTCTCTGACATGGCTTGAGTACTCTGAAGGTGGCCACAGATGGATTACATGACTATGGTAAGACAGATGCAAGCTGTCCTAATACCTTTGCACATGCCCTACTATTATGTTTACCATCTTAAATAACCAGACCACAAACTTTTGGAGTAAACTTGGCCATTTTATTAACAATAAAAAAGATCACCAACAACAACTTGAAAACTGCCTCAAATCAATAGAGGACTGGATGACCACCAACTCCCTCCAGCTGAACCAATCAAAGACAGAGCTTCTTATCTTACACCCAAATCATAAGCCCGCAACCAAAACCTCCTGGTCTCCACCAACCGTCTTTGGGCAGACTATCTCCCCAAAGACCAAAGCGAAGAGTCTCGGGGTTATTTTAGACGCACAAATGTCAATGGATGCGCAAATAGGATCTGTAGTCAGTCGATCTCACCATCTACTGCGCATGCTTCGCAGACTCATCCCTTTTATCCCAAAGAATGACAAAGCAGTGGTAGTTGGAACAATCATTAATTCAGGACTGGACTACGCAAACTTGCTTTACATGGGATTACCACAATATCAACTTGCGCGATTACAACTGATCCAAAACACGGCGGCAAGGCTGATAACAGGAAAAAAACCCTGGGAATCCATTTCTCCTTCACTGAGGAGCTTACATTGGCTAACCGTAAAAAATCGGATCACGTTCAAGACCCTTTGCCTCACCCACAAATGCGTGCATAGAGAAGCTCCGCAATACCTAATGGAGAAAATAAATCATTACACACCAAACCGCAGTCTTCGATCAGCCAACAAAAACCTCCTCCTCGTGCCCAAAGCCCGGTATAAATCCAAGGGTGATCGGAGATTCGCTGTCCAAGGGCCTCTGCTATGGAATGCTCTACCAATCAACATCCGCCTGGAAGAAAATCACCTGGCTTTTAGGAAAAAACTCAAGACCTTCCTCTTTTAGCAGATGATCAAAGCTCGCCACAGCGCCTAGAGGCGATTCAGTTCGCATTGTGCGCTATATAAGTATTTCATTCATTCATTCAATAAACCATTAACATATTATTTACAAACAGTACTTGTTGAGATCAGTCGTAACCATGTTGTAGATCTTTGAAGGCACTGAAAAGACCCCAAATTTATATCGTATCAGCATGACACACCAGGTCCCCAAGTGGCAGCACGCCGACTCGGGGACAATACCAACTTTTCAACTTTCAACGCTGATACTCATATCCAAATGCCCAGTTAAACCTTGGTAAACTGGCATCTTTCCGAGGATCCCATACCAAGATAGTTCCCCACTATGCCATACTGGTCTTAATTTAGAAGGTCTCCAAAGATCTCAACCACTATAACTTACAATAAATGCCAAACGTTCCAGATAGGGCAGGAGGGTGGGAGCTGTTTCTTCATCCAGTGACCTCCAACTGACCACCGGACACTGGCCCCTCCCTAACTATGCTGCATACTATTCTGGCCACCCCCCTCTACTCTGAGAAACTCAAAACACCCAGTTAACCGTTAATTGGCTAGCTGGCCCTGCTACCCAGTCATGCCACCCCCCCCCCCCCCAGTGCCTATTCCTGCATCTTTTGCTATGGGCTTCTCTTTTCAGCTGGTTCAGCGGGGACCAACTGAATTTAGATTCATCTATGCCTTTTCCAGACTCAATCAGAATTAGTGAAATTTGAGTGCCACATGCCTACATATAATCTATCATTAAAAAAATTACACTATGGTATTGGCATGGGACTATTGAGGCACAGCATACATTTTCTGTTAAAAAATTTTTTTTTCAAAAAAAATATATATTCTTATTGCACAGAAGATTTGTTGTATACCACTGGAAAATACAAAACCACAAAGAGGCAATATTGACAGTATAATTTATCTGCATAGAGTAGTCTTTAAGGCTCTGAGCATTTCCTGGACATTGTCCACTTCATCAGGATCCACCGATTCAGCCTTTATGCAGAATGTGATCTAAATAGAATAACAATTATCAATAATTGTTTAAAACAATTAATTAATGGTTGTACCACCACCCACTGCATTAACATGGCCACCAACATGTGCTCAGATGTGTTGAGGGGGAAGCCAGACCCTCATACAGGACCACGGGAAACCCTCCCACACAGGCACCCCCAGATCCAAAACCTCCCTCCTATCTTCTCCCATACCCTTGCCTGTTCCAGCTTGACAGATATTGATAGACTTCCGTTGAACGAGAATGTTAGTAAATTTTCATGGGGGGGGGGGGATTACCTCCATTAGAATAGGGTGGCATCTCAACTCTAAGGGGGAAAGCTCAGACCCAAAGTCAAATAAGTCAACCCTTTAACAACAATATTCAACCATGATCAGATAAGGGTGCTAGAGATGCTGGAATCCTGGCTAATGGCAAGCATTCTTAAGGTGGAAAGTTTGCTTTCAAAAGTTTAAAATGTCAAGTACTCTTTAATTTCAGCAACAAAGGGAACTGTAGCTGAAACATCTCATTCCATTTTGAAAGCAGTTGAATTAAATTAGGTGTGAGAGCAAGGTACATACACCATGCATTACCTCCCCTCTGGTAATGACTCCATACCGCCATGTAATTTATTTACAAGTCTCGTACAAGCACAGAGAATGAAAGGGTTTTTGTCTCCCACGGGCCAATGCATTACCAGTCTGTGTTCCACCCCTGGAGGAATCAGCAAATTAACCAGCCTGACATCTGAAATCCAAAGCTGGGTACATTAAGGTGATATTTATATGTCTCCTAATTTCTCCACAAGTGACAGTAAGTGGATTGGAGTGTTATAATTATTCAGAATAAATGCTAACCAAACATTTTCCTGTTACCATTGAAAGCTCTTGAGTCAATTAATAGTTTTCAAGTGCAGCAAATAAAGGAGGCACTTTGCAAAGTCAGGCAGAAGGGACTTTACCTGGCTGATGGAGTTGTTTCAGTTTTGGGTGGATGCATTAAAACTAAAGGGCATTTTCAGCTCACTTGGTTTTCAAAGGTGTAAGGTCTTGGGCTGATATTCTTATCCTGGGAGCTGGATTATAATCTGGAGTTAATTAGTCTCAAGAATGTTGCATGATCTGCCCTTGCCCTTTCCAGTATCCCAAGTGGCAATGGCCATTCCTCCCATCAATAGGTCCTTGGGAATGGGCACTGAGCTCTTGTACTTTCTATATCAGTGGACATGCCTATATTTGTTTAATCCAAAAAAGTGCAGTGCTATACAACACCTTCCTAGCTACATAAAATAAAATGCGTATTAAAGCCTGTGCTCCCATCACTATGCTCAGTGGGGATTGTTCCATTGATACCCGCTGAGCCGGAGGATGACAAGTCTGTCTCTACACTCTGTGCAGGGATAGACCTGTCAGAGAGTCCGCTCTCCCCTATGGGGGTATCAGATGATTATGGACCACCTGTCCATTTTCATCCGATCCGCCAGATGGATGGAAAATATGTTTTTATGCTCTTACATTGTCTCTGACTGCTATCTATACAAGCAGATCCAACATAATTTAGAGATGGAAGCACATGATTTAGCTCTATTGGTTTACTACTATTACATCTCTGCCATTTAAGACCTTATGTTTAGCCTCTCTGCCCTTTATATGTATATTTTCAGCATATCATTATATCCCTTTATCAATAAGTATTAACTTAATCGTTACTTATATTAATTATTGAATACTGCTGGCACTGGTATGGTTGGTTGGATTGCCATGGCGTCCGGCATCTTGTCCTCTCCCAGGGGCTGTGACGCGCACCACGGACCTCCGCCCATTCCCCACCTTCTTGCTTGGGGGGGCAGATGTTCCGGTCTGCGTGTCAACTACACGCTCTCTGTGCAATACGTGCGGCGTCTCTTAGGTCTCTGCATGTTTGCTATAGATGTGTTACACTCGTGGGCAATGGGGGAGTGATTTTGGTCCCGTTTGGCTGGAGAGGACTCTCCGACCAACGGGACCTTTCCTCCTCCCCCTCGTTATGCCAGACGGCGTGAGGATGGTGGGCGGTGCCATGGTGACGCATATATGGGTGTCTCTCTGGGCGTTCCTGGCACTCAAGGCTTCCTGTACACTTCACTCTACACCTTGCTATTTTTCTCTCCTCAGCTGGCTTTTGTTCATACAGGTAATTGTTTTTGCCGTACTTTTCTTTGTTTGGCCAACCAGCCTCTGTACCCATCACCATTCACATTTCGGTTTCTGTCACTAATTTTTAGGCAGTCTTTAACTGCCAGCTGCTAATTCATCACCCTATCTTCACTAGCACGAGTGCCTTACTTCCCATCTTCACTTTAGTCACCTCTAGTGACTTCTTACTTCAATCTTGACTGTTTCTTCTACAGAGTATCCTTGTGGTCCCTTGCCCGCCCTGATTGTAGCCTGTTTGGGTCGCCCCTGTTGGCCTGTCTGCCATGGCCCCCGGTTGGAGGCCATTCCGGATGCTTTTGGCGCCTTCCCGCCGTATCATTAGCTAGTCATTCCAATCAGTAAGTTCGCACTCTAGTGCTGTCGGGGGTATTATCTTACCCCTGCTTATGGGTTTTATTTGATTACCTTATATCATTCTTCTCTTTGTTTTTTCTTTCCTAGATATTCACGTGCATGCTCCTGCTGAGTGGCTCATCAGCCACGAAACACGTAGAGATATTTGTTGCCGTGTGTTTACCTATTTCTACCTTTGTCCAGTTATTATTTGATTCCTACCTCATTTGGTTCAGCGAGGCCATAGGTCCTGCAGACATTATTGTGTAATATTGATTTTGTCCAAGCTTGTCCATGTTGAACTATGGAATTTTACAATGATTATACCTGAGATACCATTGTCATTACATTTTTCAATGTTTATTATTATGTTTATTTATTTACCATTAATACCAGTGGTTATGTCTCTAGATATCCCTGCTGTCACTATGGTTATTATAGTTACTATGTTATATATTTTATTCGATAATAACAATGTATTATACTGCTATGTGAATAAAATTCCTCTGTTCAACTGGTATTATGTTTTGCTATCATGTGCCTCATATAAAGTCCCACCTTCCTTGCCCCCCCTCTTTTCTATACAAGCAGAGATTTATCTTTAGATACTGTGTTTGGTCACACCTATTATTCATCATGTCAAAGCTAAGCAGACCAGGTTGGACTTGATGGACTTGTGTCTTTTTTCAACCTCACCAACTATGTAACTATGTAACTAAGAAAAAACATATTCTTCAAGGAAATCTAAAGCTAGTGAAAAAAGTAAATTGGTCTTTATATTAATATCTGGTAGCTCCCTCGACTCAGACTGAGAGAGGGAGGAATAGCCTTTCAATTCTGCATTAGAAAAAGCCCTTAGCCCACCTTCTTGAACATCCTTTCATGAAAGGTAAGAAAAGGGATGACCTCATGATTATGCTGCTCCTTCATTGCCCAATCAGCAGCCAGAGGTGGACTGCTGACTAAGCTGTATTGCTTAACTGCAGTGGAGATAAATGAGATCACTGACCACTATCACTAGAGTGGCTGAGCAGCCTAGGAGAGGAAGGACAGCACTTTGAGCCAGTCAGATTCTGCAATGGCGTGCAGAACTGTCAATCTGACACTAGAAGGAAATAGCTCTATGGTGCTGATGTTCCTTTACTGCCACACAAGCAGACTGGGGGAGGGTAAGTGACCAAGCTGTATTGCTTAACTGTAGTTGTCAGGAAGATCGGGTCAGCCACAGGGCTGTCTTTAATATTGATTGGACCCTGGGCAAAAATTTTCTTAGGGCCCCCCTACAATTTTGCTCTCCACCTTCTCTGAGACATACAATAATAGCAGCTAGACTTAAAATCAGTTAACTGTATCAGATCAGGCAGCGATTTCGATTGGTTGCCAGAGGTTACAGTATATCATTACTGCTTACTGACTGGTTGCTAGAGGTTACAGCACTCCTTAAGGCTCACTGATTAGTTGCTAGAGGTTACAGCACATTTCTGCTTGTTGATTGGCTGCTAGAGATTGCTGTACATTAATACTGCTCGCTGGTTGCTATAGGTTACAGCACATTTTCTCCTCACTGCAGGAGTGCATGATATACCTATGAATGCTGCCTTTATTTACATATTAATGCAGTTGGCCTCAGCTATTTACATATGCATGTCACTGCTATTTACATATGAATGCTGGTTATTTACATGTAAACACAGGTCTGCAGGTGAGTCATCTGTATACAACAATAGGACAGAGCTGGGCAGCATTAGTAGCAGCACAGGACTAAAACTTCAAGGGACAAGGGAATGTAAACTGGGATAGTTGGCAAGTATGAGGCAGCTGCTTTGGGCCCCACAACAATGACAGGGCCCAGGGCAGCTGCCCCTTTTGCCCTGCCTTAAAGACGGCCCTGGTCAGCCATCTGAGAGTTCTTGCCAGCCATAAGACTCCTGCGCATAAACATGTAGACACATGGACACGTCCACCATAGATACTGGCACCTATTGATCTTTTTAAACCTGGGTCATCCATTATATCATCCATTATATCATTGCTGAGTTGTCATTCAGCTTGAGTTCCTTTCATCCTTGATCCTGAATCTGCTTGAGCCTGTTTTTGGCCCAGCTTTCATCTTTATCTGCTACTCTTGCTTGTCTATGTTTGCTGCCTACCTTTATTACCGACCTCCACTTGGACTGATGACCAAGATGTTGCCTATCAATTCCATTCCTCACCATCTGCACATTGCCAACCCCTTCTAGTCTCTCACCTTAATCCTGTTTGTGATATTGTGACTTCCTGCTCAACTGTTACCGAACTTGGCTTGTGACCCACCTCTGCTCTGTACTGGAGTTGGTGAAATCAGGGTGCCCTCACCGATTTAATTTTGCTTACCTGGCATCAGTGCTCCCAAGTTAAAGTCTTCAGTTCCAGGTTCCTGGCACCTTTGGCCTTCCATTGCCCTAGCAAATTCCAGGGGTGCTTGGATGGGAATTTTGAGAGAGGACACCTTTATCACCTCAAGCTCCTCATGCATGTACATGGCAACAGTGGAGAAAAATGAGGTCGCTGACCATGATCACTTGTGCAAAGCTATCAATCTGAAGTTAGAAGGAGATATCAGTATGATGCTCTTCCTTCACTGTCACATAAGCAAGGAGGCAAGCCATTGACCAAGATGTACTCATTAAATGCAGTGAAAAAATATTAGGTCACTGACGACATCACAAGAATGGCTGAACAGCCTAGGAGAGAGAGGGGCAGCACTATGAGCCAATATGATTCAACAGCATTGTGCAGAGTCAATCTGACACTAGGAGAATTAGCAGTATGGTGCTGTTCCCTCACCATCACACCAGCAGACTGGGGGAAGGTCGGTGACCAAACTGTATTACTTAAATGCAGTGTAGAATAATAAGGTCATTCACCGCGATCACATGAACCTAGGAGAGGCATGGGCAGCACTATGAAGCAATCATATTCTATATCATTCTGTAGAACCACCAAACTGATACTAGGAGGAGATAGCAGTAAGATGCTGTTCCTTCCCATCACCAAACTGGAACAAGGTTGGGGGCCAAGCTGTATAGTTGAGTTGTTACTAGAAAGTTTAATAAAAGACCACAGAGATGAGTTCTTGCTGGAAAAAAAATATTTTAAGCAACAGACAGCTTAAAGACATACGTTGTCAGACAAATCTTTTTATGAAGAGGTACGTAAAACCTTAGACAGAGGAGTGGCTGTGGACGTGGTATACTTGGATTTTCCAAAAGTGTTTGTACACAGTTCCCCACTGACGGCTATGTGTAAGGTAATGTCTACAGGCTTGGAAAAATCAGTTTGTAAATGGATAGAAAACTGTCTATAATACAGAATTCAGAGAGTGGTGGTTAATGACTCTTACTCTGAATGGTCGAAGGTTATCAGTGCTGTACCCCAAGGTTCACTGTTGGGACCCTTACTTTTTTATATCTTTATAAATGATATAAGGTCTGGGATTAAAAGTACCATTTCAGTCTTTGCAGATGACACCAAACTATGCAGTGGAATAATGTCCTTACAAGATGTCACCAATTTACAAGCCTGCCTCAATGCTAATTGGGCAACTATGCGGCAAATGAGGTTTAACCACTTCAGCCCCGGAAGATTTGGCTGCTCAATGACTAGGCGATACGGCAGTGCATTGCTTTAACTGACAATTGCTCGGTCGTGCGATACTGTACCCAAACAAAATTGACGTCCTTTTTTTCTCACAAATAAAGCTTTCTTTTGGTGGTATTTGATAATCTCTGCAGTTTTTATTTTTTGCTCTATAAACAAAAAAAAGCTTACATTTTGAATTTTTTTGCTATAATAAATTTCCCCAATTTTTTATAAAAAAAGCTAATTTTTTCCTCAGTTTAGGCCGATATGTATTCTTCTACATATTTTTGGTAATAAAAATCACAATAAGCCTATATTGATTGGTTTGCGCAAAAGTTATAGTGTCTACAAAATAGGGGAAAGATTTCTGGCATTTTTATTATAATTTTTTTTTTTACTAGTAATGGCAGTGATCTGCGATTTTTATTGGGACTGCGACATTACGGCAGACAGATTGGACACTTTTGACACATTTTTGGGACAACTGACAATTATACAGCGAACAGTGCTATAAAAATGCACTGATTACTGTATAAATGTCATTGGCAGGGAAGGGGTTAACAACAGGGGGAAATCAAGGGGTTAACTCTGTTCCCTAGTGTGTGTTCTAACTGTAGGGGGATGGGAGTGACTGAAGAAAATTACAGATCATTGTTCCTAGCTAGTAGGAACTCACAATCTGTCTCTCCTCTCCTCACAGAACAGGGATGTGTGTTTACACACACACACACACACACACACACACACACACATCCGTGTTCTATCTCTCGTGCCCGCGATCATGCATGGCCAGTGGTCATCACAACCTCTGGCCACGCGTATTGGCATCACCGCAGTGCAGCGGGTGCGCGCGTGCTTGCTATCCTTCTTAAAGGGACCAACATACAGCTACGACAGTTTGCGGGATCATGCCGACCTGCAGCAGTATAATGATGGTGGCTGGTCGGCAAGCGATTAATGTTGCTAAATGTAAATTTATGCACTTGGGGGCTAAAAATATGCATGCATCATACATACTAGGGGGAGTACAACTGGGGGAATCAATGGTGGAGAAAGATCTGGGTGTTCTAGTAGATTATATACTTTATAATACCATGCAAATCCAAGCTGTAGTTTCCAAAGTGAGCAAAGTCCTTTCTTGTATTAGGAGAGGTATGGACTCCAAAGAAAGAGAGATATAATTTTGCCCCTCTGTACAAATCATTAGTAAGACCTTATCTGGTTCAGTTTCGGGAACCATTTCTCAAAAAGGATATCGGGGAACTGGAGAAAGTGCAGAGGAGGGCAACCAAACTGATAAGAGGCATGGAGGAGCTCAGTTATGAGGAAAGATTAGAGGAACTGAATTTATTCGCTCCTGGAGAAGAGGAGATTAAGGGGGGATATGATCAACATGTACAAATACATAAGTGGTCCATATAGTGAACTTGGTGTTGCATTATTCACTTTAAGGTCATCACAGAGGACAAGGGTGCACTCTTTACGTCTAGAGGAAAAAAGATTTAATCTCCAAATATGGAAAGGTTTCTTCACAGTAATGCCCCGTACACACGAGCGGATTTTCCATTAGAAAAAACTTGGGTGGTTTTTCCAACGGAAATCTGCTCAAGCTTGGCTTGCGTACACACGGTCACACAAAAGTTCTCTGAACTTTCAAACGCCAAGAATGCGGTGACGTACAACACATTATGACGAGCCAAGAAAATTAAGTTCAATGCTTAAGAGCATGCGTCGAATTGTTTCTGAGCATGTGTAGGAATTTTGCGTGTCGGAATTGGTAAAGACGATCGGAAATTTTTCCAACCGAAAAATCTTCCACCAGCAAAAGTCCGATGTAGCATACACACGGTTGGAATTTCCGACCAAGAGCTAACATCGGACTTTTGCTGGTGGACATAAGAGCTGTGAAAATCTGGAATAGACTCCCTCCACAGGTGGTTCTGGTCAGCTCAGTAGATTGCTTTAAAAAAGTCCTGGATTCTTTCCTAGGTGTATATAATATAAGCTGGGGTTTTCTGGATCAACTGTGGGTATGGGATTGTCTATATAGGACTGCAAAAAAAAAAAAAAATGTGTTGTTCTGTTTTCTTGTTTTGTTTTCCCCTTTTTTCTTGGTTGAACCAGATGGATTATGACTAATTCTGCGTACACACGATCGGACTATCCGGCGGACTTAGTACGGTGGACCTAGTCCAGCGGAACACCCGCTGGACTTTGCAGCTGAGGTCCGCCGGACTTTCCGAACGACGGACCTGCCCACACACAACCGGACTTTTCCAGCAGACAAACCGCCGGACTATGGCGGGAGTCCGCTGGACTTTTGAAATGAACGGACTTGCCCACACACGGTGAAAAGTCAGTTCATTTTGAACGTGGCTCCAGGTAGACGGGACTAGCGCAGGAAGTCAATGTCACCGCCTCCATCAGCGAGATTGACGCGGCCCCGTCACCTGGTATGGATTTAATGGGGTAGCCCTACGCTGAAAAAAAGGCGTGGGGGTCCCCCCCAGGGTCCATATCAGACCCTTATCCGAGCACACAGCCTGGCCTGTCAGGAAAGGGGATGAGGACAAGCGAGCGCCCCCCTCCCTCTCCTGAGCCGTACCAGGCCGCGTGCCCTCAACATGGGGGGGTGCTTTTTTCACCAGGTGTTTTTTCACCTGGTGAAAAAAAGTGTAAAGAAAAAACACAACACGTTTTAAAAATAATTTATTGCACAGCTCCGGCAGTCTTCCGTCTTGGGGGGTCTTCTCGCCGGACTCCTCCGCTATCTTCTGCTAGCTCTTTTACTCTTCCGTTCTTCTTGCCGGGCTTCCGCTTTCTTCTTGCAGCTCTTTTGCTATCGGTGGGCCGGTCTTCTGTCGCTGCTGCCTCTTCTTCCGACTTCGGGGGCCTTGTCCCCCTCTTCGGTTCTTCTTGCCGGGCCTCTGCTTTCTTCTTTCAGCTCTTTTACTAGCGGTGGCCCAGTCTTCTGTCGTCGCTGCCTCTTCTTCCGACTTCGGGGGTCTTGTCCCCCTCTTCGGGTTCTTCTTGCCGGGCCTCCGCTATCTTCCTATAGCTCTTTTACTAGCGGTGGCCCGGTCTTCTGTCGCCGTCGCCGCCGCCTTCTCTACTGCCGAGTCCAGTGGACAATTTTGAGTTAAAACTTCTTTCTAAGTCCGCCGGACTTTTGGGGGAAAAAAAGTCCGCCGGAGCCCACACAGGGCTGGATTGTCCGGCGGAGTCCGCCGGATAGTCTGACTGTGTGTATGTGGCATTAGCAAACCTTGATTCGCGATACGCGTTAATCTTGCCATGACTGCATAGAGGTCTCATGATGTCTTATGATGTATTTTATCTTCAATAAAGTAATCATCACCGCTTCAGTGCGGTCAACCTTTCTTGAGCCATTGGCTCTTATCCAGGCTATGGACTGGACCTGCACCACGAGGTTGAATGGAGCTATAATTCCCACCTGGAGAGGCACAGTTCTGTCTTTGTATCCATTGAACTAGATAGACTTTGTGTATTTTTTTCAACCAGACTTACTATGTAAACAGAGGTATACCTCCTTTAGAAGATGAAACAATTTTCATATGTATTTCAGCTTTTAGCCTGGGTTGGTTTCTTACTATAACCTTAGTTGTGGAGAACATATAAAGATCTGTCTTTACACAAATAGTCATGTGCAAGAATAATAAGAAAAGATTGCATCTTGCAGATTGTAATCTTCCCATCATGTTTTTGTCTTCTTGTCTTGAGTATGTGGGATCGCCTTTCAGCCCTGGCGTACAATATATGCTTTATTGCAGCTTTTGTTTGGCCGCGTCTGGGTGATGTCACCAGCGGCCAGGCTGACACATATTGTCATGGTAAACTGTCCCCAAAATACACAATCAGCCCAGACAATGCCCCGCTGTTTCTGTGAGCATTAGAGTAAATGGTGGCCTTTATTAATGTAGAAAATGTTAAAGAGAAATCCAATTTCGGAGCTGAAAAGTGTCCCCACGTCGTAACAAGCAACGTGCTAATTTCATGCCAGGAACACATTGTTAGATAAATTACAATGGCACTCGTTACAATGGGCTGGAGTGTTCACTCTGACAAATAAGCCCATACTACCACTTACATTATTGCTTGTTTCTAGATGTTCATTTAGACGGCTGGACTGAAAGGAAAACAAATGCAGATTTTTTTTTTTTTTTTTATATTTTCCTTTTAAGTCTCAGCACATGAAAGCTCAGGACTAACAAAGGCCATCCCTTTAAGCCGAACTACAGGCAGATATAAAACACTCTACCTTATGAAGTTCTATGTTGTTTAACCACTTGCCTACCAGGCACTTACACCCTCTTCCTGCCCAGGCCATTTTTCAGCTTTCAGTGCCGTGGCACTTTGAATGACAATTGCGCGGTCATGCTACACTGCACCCAAATAATTTTTTTAACATTTTCTTCACACAAATAGAGCTTTCTTTTGGTGATATTTAATCACTGCTGGGGTTTTTTTTTTTTTTTTTTTTTAAAGACCAAAAAACATTTTTTACTTATTTTCTGTAAGTTTTGTAACTAAGTAATTTTTTCGCCTTCACCGATGTGCACTGATGAGGTGGCACTGATCGGCACTGATAGGCTAAACTGGTGGGCATTGATGAGGTTGCATTTATGGGCACTGATGAGGCGGCACTTATGGGCACTGATAAGGTGGCACTGATGAGGAGGTACTAATATGCCACAATTATGGGCACTGATAGGTGGCACTGATATGTGGCACTGATGAGCACTGATAGGTGGCACTGTTTGGCACTAATAGGCAGCACTGGTAGGCACTGATAGATGACACTGGTGGGCACTGATAGGCGGCTCTGGTGGGCACTGATAGGTGACACAGATAGGCGGTACTGATAGGCCTGATGGGCATTAATGAGAAGCAGTGATGGGCATTGATGGGCAGCACTGATTGCCAGCACTGACTGGCATCACTAATGGGCACTAATGGTGGCAGTTGTGGGCACTGATTGCTGTCACTGGTGGACACTGATTGGTGGCATTGGTGGGCAATGATTGGTGACACTGTATTGCTATATTGTAATCAGGGCACTGATGATCAAATGCCCTGATTACATTCCTAGATGTCTGCCATCATTTGACGGAGGGGCGGGCGGCAAGCAGTTAATACATCATTAAAACTAGACATCGTCCGAATGCATTTTTGTCTTTTATAGGGAAAGACGATCAGTGACGTCACATGCCAGGCCACGCCCCCCCCCCCCCCCACAATAAAAAAACATATAATGTCATCCATAACACCTACACTGCCCCCTAGTGGTTAACTCCTTCACTGCCAGTGTCATTTACACAGGAATCAGTGCATTTAAATATCACTGATTGCTGAATAAATGACAATGGTCCCAAAAATGTGTCAAAAATGTCCGATGTGTCCACTATAATGTCACAGTCACAATAAAAATCGCCGCCATTACTAGTAAAAAAAAAAAAATATTAATAAAAATGCTATAAAACTATCCCCTATTTTGTAAACGCTATAACTTTTGCGCAAACCAATCAATAATCGCTAATTGCAATTTTTTTTTTACCAAAAATATGTAGAAGAATACGTATTGGCCTAAACTGAGAAAAAATATGTTTTTTTATATATTTTTGGGGGATATTTATTATAGCAAAAAGTAAAAAATATTGAATTTTTTTCAAAATTGTCGCTCTATTTTTGTTTATAGCGCATAAAATAAAAACTGCAGAGATGATCAAATACCACCAAAAGAAAGCTCTATTTGTGGAAAAAAAAGGACGAGAATTTTGTTTGGGAGCCACGTCGCACGACCGCGCAATTATCAGTTAATGCGAAGCAGTGCCGAATCGCAAAAAGGGGCTTGGTCCTTTGGCTGCAAATTGGTTCGGGGCTTAAGTGGATATAGAGCTAGCTATCTATCTATCTATCTATCTATCTATCTATATATATATATATATATATATATATATATATATATATATATATATATATATATATATATATATATATATATATATATATATATATATATATATCTATATCTATATCTATATATATTTTTAGAATCACACTAAACGAAAAAGCCTTTATTTAATTATTTCATTTGAAAATATATTTTCAGTGTTTGTGCCAGCAATCTATTAAAGCACAATTATAAATGTATAAATAGGAAAATTTGTGGAATAAAATTATTTACAGTAGCACAAATTTTGCCTTTCAAAACGAACAGTTGTCATAAAACAAAAAAGGTGTGTTTTTTTAAAAATTTTTGTGTATCGATTGCATAGAAAACAATTGAAAAAAAAAAAAAAACTGTGAAAAAGCTTTTCCTCAAAAAAAAGAAACCAATATACACGACTTTATCTTACATACTGACAAAATTATCACCAAAAAAAATAACTTTTTGGAGACATGTAACTGTAGTAGTTAATAGAACCTGTATGATGGCCTTACATCTCACAGTTTTCAAGCACTTTTAACCACTTTCAATTGTAATTTAAATTGAAAGTCAACCAAATATACAATATCAAGGCGAGCTACCACCAACTGTTTATAAGGTTTCATACCTTCAATATAAACTATTGATCTATTCTTTGTTGAAAGTATAAAGTAGTCAAAGACATAAATTGATGGCTTCTATCGACCATGAGGAGATGGGATTGAAATTGTCCTGATCAAACTTGGCAGGAAATGTGATCACTTTTAAAAGACATTGATTAAATAGCATTTATTTATTTATTTTTTTAAAGACATTGCTATTTTTTTTCCATTTTTATTACAATCATTTTATAAACTTTATTAATCCTGTCAATTGATTTTATTTTGACTTCAAAATTGACTGATTTTGGAGTTGATCTAACTTGTGGGTATTAGATTATTTATTGACTTGTGATTATGTATGATATCATTTTGATTCCAAATTTGAGGGGATTGTAATCGCTTTCGGGGTGTGCCCCCTTCTTCAAGGCCCAAGCAGTACCTAATTCTCCATGGACAGATTGGGGTGAAAATGGATTGTACATTTCCATGTGTATGTCCTAGCCATAAATGTGACAATTTTGTCAAATTATTTTTTATTTTTATTTTTATTTTTCAATTTATTTTATTTTGTTGGCAAAATCGCAATGTAGTCAAAGATACACTATATTACCAAAAGTATTGGGACGCCTGCCTTTACACACACTTGAGCTTTAATGACATCCCTGTCTTAGTCTCTAGGGATCAATATTGAGTTGGCTCACCCTTTACAGCTATAACATCTTCAACTCTTCTGGGAAGGCTGTCCACAGGGTTTAGGAGTGTGTCTATGGGAAAGTTTGACCATTCTTCCAGAAGTCTATTTGTGAGGTCAGGCACTGATGTGGATGAGAAGGCCTGGCTCGCAGTCTAATTCATCCCAAGGATGTTCTATCAGGTTGAGGTCAGGACTTTGTGCAGGCCAGTCAAGTTCCTCCACCCCAAACTCAACGCACCCATGTCTTTATGGACCTTGCTTTGTGCACTGGTTAGCAGTCATGTTGGAACAGGAAGGGGCCATCCCCAAACTGTTCTCATAAAGTTGGGAGAATGAAATTGTCCAAAATGTGTTGGTGTTCTGATGCCTTAAGCGTTCCATTCACTGGAACTAATGCCCCGTATACACGGTCAGATTTTCCAATGGAAAATGTTCGATGTGAGCTTTTTGTCGGAAATTCCGACTATGTGTAGGCTCCATCAGACATTTTCCATCGGAATTTCTGTCACACAAAATTTGAGATCTGGATCTCAAATTTTCCGATAACAAAATCCGAAATTCTGATCGCGTGTACACAATTTTGACGCACAAAGTTCCACGCATGCTCGGAGTCAAGCAGAAGAGCCACACTGGCTATTGAACTTGACATTTCTTGGCTCGTCATATGCATTCTACATCACCACATTCTTGACGTTCACAATTTCCGACCAACTTTATGTAACCGTGTGTATGCAAGACAAGTTTGAGCCAACATCCATCGGAAAAAATCCATGGATTTTGTTGTCAGAATTTCCGCTCATGTGTACGAGGCATAAGGGGCCAAGCCCTGAAAAACAACCCCACACCATAATCCCCCCTCCACCAAATGATTTGGACCAGTGTACAAAGCAAGGTCCATAAAGACATGGATGAGTGAGTTTGAGGTGGAGGAACTTGACTGGCCTCAACCCAATAGAACACCTTTGGGATGAATTAGAGCGGAGACCGCGAGCCAGGCCTTCATGTCCAACATCAGTGCCTGACCTCACAAATGCTCTTCTGGAAGAATGGTCAAACATTCCCATAGACACACTAGTAAACCTTGTGGACGGCCTTCCAAGAAGAGCTGAAGCTGTTATAGCTGCAAAGGGTGGGCCAACTCAACATTGAACCCTATGGACTAAGACTGGGATGCCATTAAATTTCATGAGTGTGTAAAGACAGGTGTCCCAATACTTTTGGTAATATAGTGTATGATATGGTAGCGACAATGGTTTTTCTGGTTTCAATGCTTTTTTCAATAACCCATACTGAAGCCTGTCGATTTATTAATAAGCTTGTATTGGTAGATTGTTTGGTTTTAAGCAACCTCTTTAAATGATATATTCCCTGTCTATTGAAAGTGGTTGAAATTGAGCACAAATTGCCACATGTATGGCCAGCGTTAAACATAATCTCCCGTTTATGTGTTCTAAACACAATTACGTGAGATGGATTTTAAAATGTTGGACTATTCCAAAGCACAATCCCATTACAAACTGCATTGTTCTTGTTAATTAGAAACAGGGAACTTTCCTCTAAATCAGGCCGTGCTGTCAGCTAACTTAACATTGAGATACACTTTTGCAAATAAACAGGTTTAATTACTTGTAAAAGGTTGTTATGGCTGCTGTGGGATTTATTGTATTTGTTTTTTATGTGCATGATGGCTTTTGAAGGTATTGTGCTATTAGGAATAACGATTGACCCCCTTATGAATGACAAAGTGGAGATAGTATCGAAAACCCTCAATACAGTGTAGTTAGTGTGCAAAAGGTGCAGCAAGGAAAAAATGTCACCCATAACCACCGCTCTGGAAGATTTACCCCCCCCCCCACCCCCCCAATGACCGGGCCATTTTTTTGCGTTACGGAACTGCATTATTTTAACTGACAATTGCGCTGTACACTGACACTATACACTATACACTATACTGTACAAAGACACTGTACCCAATACAAATTTTTGTCCTTCCCCCCCCCCACAAATAGAGCTTTCTTTTTATGTGGTATTTGATCACCTCTACGTTTTTTTATTATTTTTTTTGCACTATAAAAAATAAACGACCAGCAATTTTGAAAAAAAAAAAAATTTTTTAATTTTCTTCTATCCATAGAAAAATGTAAAAAAAATCAGATTTCTTCATCAGTTTAGGCCAATATGTATTCTGCTTCATATGCTTGCTAAAAAAAACCCCCAGTAAGCGTATATTCATATAGTGCCTACAAACTATGGGATATATTTATTGGAATTTTTTATTTTTATTTTTTTATTAGTAATGGTGATGATCAGCAAATTATATCGGGACTGCGATATTGCGAAGAACAAATTGGACACTAACTGAAACTTTTGACACTTTTTGGGGACCGATGATGCTAATTCAGTGATCAATGCTAAAAATAGGCACTGTCACTGTACTAATGACACTGGCTGGGAAGGGGTTAATATCAGGGGCGATCAAATGGTTAACTGTATGCCGGCCAGTGTTTTGGTGTAGTGGGGGAGGGGCTTTTACTAGGGGAAGGCATGGATCCATGTCCCTGCTTTGCAGGAACACAGACTCCATGCCTTCCGTACTGACAGAATGGTGATCTGCCTTGTTTGCATAGGCAGACTGCCGTTCTGCCTGTGTACCGAACGATCAGCGGGACTTCGAGTCCGTAGGACCCACTGATTAGCTCCTGCTGAGTAGAATCACAGCAGATGTGAGCCACCGGCCACGTGCACTTGCGCCCGCTACTCGGAAGTGCAGGATCATGCATATATACGTGTGATCCTGCACAGCGTGGCTGCCCTGTAGCATTAAAACTGCTATAGGGCGATCGGCAACTGAATAATAATATTCAAGTATTAGGCTTTGGGACCATAGAAAAACATCAAGGAAAGCCAGACCTTAACCAGGTGAAAGAGACCAAGGTAATTGTAATTGCTGGTAAAACATACGTCATATAAAAACAGCCAATGCGTTTTAGGGGAAACACCACTCCCCCTTCTTTAACCACATGCTTCCCAAGCCTATTGTGATACTTCTCGCCTACATGTAAAATGTATCTTTTTTTTTTTTACTTAGACCCTCCAAAGATTATATATAGTTGTGCTCATAAGTTTTATTTATGATTTCTTGGCCATTTTTCAGAGAATATGAATGATAACACAAAAACTTTTCTTTCACTCATGGTTAGTGTTTGGCTGAAGCCATTTATTATCAATCAACTGTGTTTACTCTTTTTAGATCATAATGGCAACAGAAACTACCAAATTATTCTGATCAAAAGTTTACATACCCCAGTTCTTAATACCGTGTATTGCCCCCATTAACATCAATGGCAGCTTAAATTCTTTTGTGGTATTTGTGGATGAGGCTCTTTGTCTTCGCAGATGGTAAAGCTGCCCATTCCTCTTGGCAAAAAGCCTCCAATTCCTGTAAATTCTTGGGCTGTTTTGCATGAATGGCACATTTGAGATCTCCCCAGAGGGGCTCAATGATATTGAGGTCAGGAGACTGAGATGGCCACTCCAGAACCTTCACTTTATTCTGCTGTAGCCAATGACAGGTGGACTTGGCCTTGTGTTTTGGATCATTGTCATGTTGGCATGCCCAAGTACATCCCATGCGCAGCTTCTTGGCTGATAAATGCAAATGTTCCTCCAGTATTTTTTCATAATATACTGCATTCATCTTGCCAACAATTTTGACTAAATTTCCTGTGCCTTTGTAGCTCACACATCCCCAACACATCAACGATCCACCTCATCATAGACCTTGTTGACTCCTCTCCAAATGTAGCGTTTATGATTGTGGTCAAAAAGCTAAATTTTGGTCTCATCACTCCAAATGACTTTGTGGCAGAAGGTTTGAGGCTTGTCTCTGTGCTGTTTGGCGTATTGTAAGTGGGATACTTGGTGGCATTTGCATAGTAATGGATTTCTTCTGGAGACTCGACCATGCAGCCCATCTTTCTTCAAGTGCCTCCTTATCGTGCATCTTGAAACAGCCTCACCACATGGTTTCAGAGAATCCTGTGTATTTCACTTGAAGTTATTTGAGGGTTTTTCTTTGCATCCCAAACAATTTTCCTAACAGTTGTAGCTAAAATTTTAGTTGGTCTACCTGACCGTGGTTTGGTTTCAACAGAACCCCTCGTTTTCCACTTTTAATTAGAGTTTGAACACTGCTTATTGGCATTCTAAATTCCTTGAATATATTTTTATATCTCTTTCCTATTTTATACAGTTCAACTACCTTTTACCACAGATCCTTTGACAATTCTTGTGCTTTCCCCCATGACTCAGAATCCAGAAATGTCAGTGTAGCACTGGATGCAAGATGCAAGGATCTGTGAGGAGTCAAGAAACTCATTGACCTTTTATACACACACACTAATTACAAGCGAACAGATCACAGGTAAGAATGATTACCTTTAATAGCCATTCAAACCCCTTTATGTCCATTTGGGTAGTTTCTGTTGTCATTATGATTTAAAAAGAGTAAACACAGTTGATTTATGATAAATGGCTTCAGCCAAACACTAACCATGAGTGAAAGAAATGTTTTTGTGTTATCATTCATATTCTCTGAAAAATGGCCAAAAAATCATACATTTTGCCAGGGTATGTAAACTTATGAGCACAACTATATATATATATATATATATATATATATATATATATATATATATATATATATTTTTTTTTTTTTTTTTTTTTTTTTTAAGCAAAAAGGCCCTAGAGAATAAAATTGTGGATGTTGCAATATTTTATGTCACACGGTAATCGTGCAGCTGTTTTTCAAACACAATTTTTTTGGAAAAAATACACATTAATTAATTTTAGTGAACACAACCACAATATAATAGCAAATGTTTTGGTAAAATATAAAAAATTCTTTTATGCCCAGTATATAGATACTAAACATGTCACTCTTTAAAATTGTGCATGCTCATGTAATGGGAACAAACTACGGTACATTAAATTATCCATAGGTGACGCATTAAAAGCCTTTGCAGGTTAACAGTTTAAATATACATAGGATGGTCTGGTGCTAAAATTATCACTCTCACTCTGACGTTCGCGGTGATACCTCACATCAATTAGCAATAGAAGTGACCGGGGGTCTATTAGACCAATCAGACACTGATTGGTCTGATCAGTTGCTTCACTAGCTTCTAGCTATGGTGCCAGTAAACAAAGAGCCAGAACCGGAAGTCACAAAATTGTTGTCGCTTCCAGGTTCCAAAGCCACACAGTGGGAGGAACAACTTAAGTTCCTCTCACTCTGAGTCTGCAGCTGGATGGCACCGGTCACATCGTTACTGGGCTTCCCATTTGCTCGGAAATGCCCGGCAAAGGTGGCTGGAGGGGGTAGGACCCCCTTCTGCACCTGTAAAAATATCCCAGTGGCTGCTCAACCACTTGGATTACATTTACATGAAAGAGAACCGCTAGCTTGAAAAAAAAATGATACCTTGAATGGTTGTAGCCTCAACCATGATCCCGGTATAACCTCTTCCTTAGGGTATTTCCCACACAGCCAGGTGCACACACACTCATTGTCTCCAATGACTAGTGTAGGGGTTTTTGTTTTGTTGTTTTATTTAAGAACGTGGATGGGAAGGGACATAGCAGGATACTCCAAACTGAACTATTTGCACCGAGGACTCTAACTTCCTTTCCTAGTGAAACTTGACTGAAGTTCTTGCAAAGACAGATGCAGTCTTGCTCACAGCAGCAACAAACTGATTGCAGAACTGAGACATGTCCCTTAGTAAAGTAGTGAACAGTTCTGTACAAAGCTCTAAGAACACTAGTCAGCATTCTTCTTTGTGTGGGCCATCAACTGACTTATAGCATAAGAGGGTATAACTGTCTAAGCCCTTGTACACACGGTCGGATGTTCCGATGGACAATGTACGATCGGGGCGTGTTGTCGGATAATCCGACCGTGTGTGGGCTCCATCGGACTGTTTCCGTCAGAATATCTGACCAACAAAGTTTTAGAGCAGGGCTATAAAATTTTCCGACAACATGATCCGATCGGACTTTGTCCGATCATGTGTAGAGAATTCCGATCGGACAAAGTGCCACGCATGCTCATATAAAATTCCTAGACTAAAGCTATTGGCTACTAGCCTGAACATAGTCCCATCGTAATGAAATAACGTCACCACATTCTGAACGATCGGATTGTTCGACAACTTTGTCCGACCGTGTGTATGCAACAGTTTCGTGTGTACAAGGACTAAGGATCCTTAGGGTGTTAGTACTCATAGGGCTCCTGAAGCACCACTGGCACCACTGGCAACCTTCTCTCTCCTTCTGCCAGCTATGGTAGGACCAGCATCAGCCACACAGATTTTAGGTCCTCGGGTCGCCCACCTGAGGCCACATGTCAGCAAGTCAGGCCCTCAGTTTGCCCACCTGTGGCCACATGGCTAATTATTAGCAACAAAGCTAATAAAGGGTCTGGAGGATATTAGTTATGAGGAAAGGTTGTGAGCTCTGAACTTATTCTCTCTGGAGAAGAGACGCTTGAGAGGGGATATGATTTCAATATACAAATACCATACTGGTGACCCCACAATAGGGATAAAACTTTTCGCAAAAGGGAGTTTAACAAGACTTGTGGCCACTCATTAAAATTAGAAGAAAAGAGGTTTAACTTTAAACTACATAGAAGGTTGATTACTGTAATGCCGTGTACACACGGTCGGACATTCCGACAACAAAATTCATCTGATTTTTTCCGACGGATTTTGTCCTAAACTGGTGTTGCATACACACGGTCGGACAAAGTTGTTGGGAAAATCCAATCGTTCGGAACGTGATGACGTTCGTTCGTTACGACGGGACTACGTTGAGGCTATGTCAGGAAGATCCTCCTCACGGACGTCCGAGCGGCGAAAGTCGCAGAAGATCTTTTGCCCAGTTTCAGGAGCGTTACCGCGATCAGCGGTGCGCGCGGGATCGCGCACGCGGGTGCGCGCGCGCCCGTTTGACGCAAATTGGCGCCAATAGCGCTATTTAAACTGGAGCCATGCTTCACTGCTTTGCTGCTTGATCAACAGCGTTCCTGTGCTTCCTGGTGATCCGTATCTGAACCTGAACCTGTACCTGTACCTGTATCCTGATCCGTATCGAACCCGGCTTGTTCCCGACTCTGCTGTTTGCTGCCTGCCCCCCGACTTTGGCTTTGTACCCGACTACTCTTCTGGATTCCGTTTCTGTACCTGATCTGCCCGCCTGTGCCTGACCTGGACTGTTACACCATCCGTCAACTGTAAGTTGCTTGCTGTTGTACTACAGGACACCTCCCAGTCCTCCGCAATATTTGGCTGTACTCCTCCTGCGTTTGTAGCCTTCTACCTCTGGCTGCAGACTACTGGACTCTTCCACTTCCGCTTATCCATTGCACCTGCATCCGTTGTTGGACTACAATACCCCTCCGTTGTCTGACACTTCCTGCAATCACTTGTATGCCGTTGCTGGACTACAGGAACCCTTCTGCTGTCTGCTGAACCTTATCTCACCTTTGCCTGCATTCTGACACCGGACTACAATACACCTCCTCCTTCAACGGTCTTCTGCCTCTACCACCTGCTATCCAGTCAGGCACTTGTGCCCCTCTGTGCTCCTGAGCCCCTGTCATCACTACCAGGGTCTCTCGAGTCAGAGGTCTACGAGAGGCCACTCCCTGCACTCCGGGCTCTGCTTAAAGGTACGTGACAGGCTACTAGCCAATAGCTTTGGTCTCGTAATTTGATCTGAGAATGCGTGGCACTTTCTCCGATCAGAATTCTCTACAAACGATCGGAAAAAGTCTGATCGGATTTTTTTGTCGGAAAATTTGAGATCCTGCTCTCAAATTTATTCGGCCGGAAATTCCACCGGAAAAAGTCTGATAGAGCCCACACACGATCGGATTTTCCGACAATATATTCCGAAAGGACCTTTTCCGTCGGAATTTCCGACCGTATGTACAGGGCAAAAGAGCGGCAAGGATGTGGAATTCCCTTCCACAGGCGGTGGTCTCAGCAGGGGGCATTGATAGTTTCAAGAAACTATTAGATGAGCACCTGAACGACTGCAACATACAGGTATATACAATGTAATACTGACATATAATCACACACATAGGTTGGACTTGATGGACTTGTGTCTTTTTTCAACCTCACCTACTATGTAACTAAGTAACTATGGCAGCAGGTGCCAGGAGAGGCAATGGTGTAATCCTCTGCTAGGAATGATTAAGAGCCCACATGCTCCTTAAACATAAATACAGGCACTCATCATGCCTAGGGGCACCTCCCCCTGTAATTGGTCAGGAGTGTATGAATATTCATGCTGCCATCTGCATAGTTTCTGCCTACTGTCTAGCACTTTCCATAGCCACAAGGGCAGTGTGAAACTTCAAGACAGCAAGAGCAGCACTAGAGCACATTGAGCAGACTACACCAGCTGATCACTGCTCTCTGTTAGGAAGACAGTAATACATTTAGCTAGCTGTCTCTCTATTAGCCAGAGAAACCAAAAAGTATAATAGACTAATCCTAGCACATACCTAGGAGGGTGCAACACTTACAACTGTAGTAAGATGAAGGAAAACTTCAAATAGTCCTGGCTAGGTGGCTCCCGCACAACAAGGCTTCCTTCAATGGGCACCCGACAATAGCTCAAACAATACAACTATAAAAAAAGAAGCACCAAAGAAGGCCAAATAAAGGAGTTTAAAAAAAAGTACCGTATTTATCGGCGTATAACACACACTTTTCCCCCCTTAAAAGCAGGGGAAAATCGCGGGTGCGTGTTATACGCCGATCCCCCGCAGTTCTAAACCTCTGGGCGGGTTTCAGCCGCCTTCGGCTCTTCAAGGCAGCTTTCGGCTGCCTTCGCCCATTATCGGTGGCTTTCGGCCTCCTTCGGCCGCTCTCGGCAGCTTTCAGCCTCCTTCGGCTCTTCTCGGCGGCTTCAGGCCGCCTTCGGCCGCTCTCGGCGGCCAAAAGCTGCCGAGAACGTCCGAAGGTGGCCGAAAGCTGCCGAGAAGAGGCGAAGGCGGCCTGAGGCCGCCGAGAACTACTACGCGCCGCCGAGATACGGCGGCGGCATTTTTTAAAAATAAGAAAGAGACCATTTAAATAGACAAGGCTGCAATGGTGGACAAGGCTGCATAAGGCTGCAATGGTGGACAAGGCTGTATAAGGCTGCAATGGTGGACAAGGCTGCATAACGCTGCATGACAAGGCTGCAATGGTGGACAAGGCTGCATGACAAGGCTGCAATGGTGGACAAGGCTGCATAAGGCTGCATGACAAGGCTGCAATGGTGGACAAGGCTGCAAATGACACTGATAGGCATATAAATGTAAGGTTTTTTTTTTTTCCTTTAAACTTCCCTCCTAAAAGTTTTTTTCCTTAAAATTCCCTCCTAAACTTGGGGTGCGTGTTATACACCGATAAATACGGTAATTGTTGATAAACTAAATCATATAAAAACAGCCAGCATGTTTCTGAGGCAACACCACTCTCTCCGTAAATGCTGCCAGGTTGTTCCTCCATAAGGAGGGTACAATACTGGTTCTAATATAGACCTGTGAAGTCCCTAGTTTCTCAGAGTCCATCCAGGTTTTACCCAATGTTGAGCTCCGATGAACAGGAGGAGTGGTCTTGCCCCCAAAACACAATAGCTGTTTTTATATAAATTTTTATCAACAATTAACATTATTTTGGCCTCTTTCATCTGGTTGTGGTTTGGCACTCCATTCTGTATTTCTATGGTTTGAGCTGCTGTTTGAGTTTGCTGTGTGGAAGCTACCATGACAGAGCTGTTGAGCTTGTTTGAAGATTTCTTTCATCTGACTACACGTGCAAGTCTAAAGTTCCCAACGCTTCTTTGGGAATGTTGTTTTGAAGGCTTTGGGGCCAGACAATGGATATTTTTGCCAAAACTGAACCAAAACGAACCTCTAATTTCTCCAGGAAGCACCACAAAGTGAAAATTGAATAATCATGGAGAAAGGAACTGCTTCCCTTTTTTTGGAAAGCCCAGCAGTGAAGCTAAGGGCCACCAAAGGAAGCTGGAGCTGAAGTCAAATTGTTAGAGTCATTGCCAATTCTACTTACATGATTGGAATCAGTAGCTGAGAGTTAAAGTGGACCTGAACTGAATAAGTAAATATTCGCTGTTATAGAAAACATCTATAAAAGTTAATTGTGCTGAATCAATGACCAGAAAAGAAAAAAGAATTGTCTGGAGACCCTCTCGAAAATAGCTGTGCACTCTGTGGGATGTGATGTTGCTTAGGCACTCCTAAGCCTACAGTCCCATAGCTGCATATCTACAGTGTGGGATATGAGGTATTGCAGCCTCTAACTCCTAGTCTCAGGATTTTTGTGGTGATATTTAATAATGTCACTACTTTGCTTTATGCTTTACTTCCTTTATGGAAGTTCTGACATAACGAAGCAAAGCCCTTCCTTTACCAAGCTGGCCACCACCACACAGAGAGGCATTACAGAACAAAGTGTAATAGGTCAAAGAGAGCCCCAAATAAAAAAAATCCTTTGGAGCCCAAGGACTTTATTTTTAAATTGGATAAAACATGCAGGGTAAAATACAGCCAACACATTTCATTTCAGGGCCCACATAACCCCCTTCATCAGGGTTGGAAAAAAAGTTTAAAATAACATTATAACATTATAAAATAACACAATAATACAGTGCCCCCCCCAGACCCCCAATCCTTACCTGAGCTCCCTCCGATCCGACAATGTTCACCATAGCCTCGGCTGTCCCAGGACTCTCCCTCCTCATTAGCTGAGACAGCAGCAGGAACCCATTGGCTCCTACTGCTGTCAATCACAGCCAGTGAGCCAATGAGATGAGAGTGGGGGGTGAGGCCGAGACACGGCTCTTTGTGTCTTATGGATACATAGAGCCGTAGCTTGGGAACAAGCACAGTGTCCCCAGGGCAAATAGCTTTAACTGGGGATATGGCTTGAGGGAGAGGAGCTAAGAGTGGCGTAGGGAGACCTAAAAAGACCTAAAAAGAAGAAGATCGGGGATGCTCTGTGCAAAACCATTACACAGAGCAGGTAAGTATAAAATGTTGTTATTTATAAAACAAAGCTTTAATACCACATTAAAAATAGTGATAAAGCAGAACCACTGCTAAAACATACACGAATAAAAGAAAAAAAGTCAAATATTAATGCCATGTCCATCCATGTCATTATTATTGGATGTTTAGCTGCCAGCTAAAGAAAAAATATATCAATAGCACAGGAGGGGTCCCTATTGCTAACTGCGATGTTGCGAAAAGTGGTAGCCCCTTCATGCTGCTTCCCAAAGTGTGCAATACAAAGGGTAGGATATGATATTGGATATACAGATAGTTATATAGCACCAACAAGGTCAAGAAGCTTACAACCTAAGGTAGGGTAACCAGACGTTCCCTGTTTCTGGGGAAAGTACCCGGATTGAGGCCAAGTGTATCCCCGGTTTTGTCCCCAGATTGCGGTGGCATAGTGTGGGGGTGGGTTCAGCCAGTACTCTCTCCCCGGGTGCAACATTTTGGGGGGGGGCGCAAAATTATTACTGTGCCCCCCCAAGTGTGCTGTGTTGCGGCCATGTGCAGAATGCCTCCCTCAGCCCCCTACACCTCCGATGAGGCATGCCCTGATTCCCATGCATTGCTCTGCAGCACCTTCCCCTCCTCCTGCCCATGGACTCCTGTCGTCCAGTCTGTCCAACATGATCCCTCTGGTGTGGGTGGCCCGTGTGTGTGAGGACAATGGAAAGGTGCTCTGATGGATTATCATAGAGGTCATAGAGAGATAAGCAAAATCAACTGATCTACACTGTACGTGTGTGTGTGTGGGGGGGGGGGGGTGAGTAGTGCAGGAAGTAGGAGTCAGGTAGGTTAGTGTAGGGATCAGGTATGTCAGTATAGGAATCAGGTAGGTCAGTGTAGTGGTCAGGTAGGCCAGTGTAGTGGTCAGGTAGGTTAGTGTAGGGATCAGGTAGGTCAGTATAGGAATCAGATGGGTCAGTGTAATGGTCAGGTAGGTTAGTGTATGGATCAGGTAGGCCAATGTAGTGGTCAGGTAGGTCAGTATAGGAATTGGGTAGGTCAGTGTAGTGGTCAGCTAGGTCAGTGTATGGATTAGGTAGGCCAATGTAGTGGTCAGGTAGGTCAGTATAGGAATTGGGTAGGTCAGTGTAGAGGTCAGGTAGGTCAGTGTATGGATTAGGTAGGCCAATGTAGTGGTCAGGTAGGTCAGTATAGGAATCGGGGAGGTCAGTGTAGTGGTAAGGTAGGTCAGTGTATGGATTAGGTAGGCCAATGTAGTGGTCAGGTAGGTCAGTATAGGAATCGGGGAGGTCAGCTTATAAAATAGTTTACCATTTGCCAATAAAAATAAAAAATAAAAAAATGTCCCTGGATTTCATTTTAAAATGTATTTTTATTTATTTTTTATTCTGGTCACCTTAATCTAAACCCCATATCTACCATACACTCACACATACTTGGACCAGTTCAGGTGGGAGCCAAGTAACCTACCGCCATGTCCTTGGAGTATAGAAGGAGGGAGTAGGAACTGGAGGAAACCCATACAACCACAAGGAGGACATGTACACTCCATGGTTGGGATTAAAACTATTGACCCCAGCTTGAAAGGCAGAAGTATAAACCACTAAGTTGAAAATCCTTTGAAAAAAATAAAAAATCCTAAAGTGAAAGCGAATATTTACTACAGCCAGCTGTATAACTAGAACATGGAGATTATTTTAACTTTCTATTACGTATTTCTTAGCAAATTATATTTAATGTACTTTTACAACAACGTTATTTAATAGTCCTTTGCTGGGCCATTTTGAGATCCAGGTTGCTCCAAATGCATTTCTTAACAAATCGCAAGAAATGAAATATCTGACTACATAATGATCTGATGCAATTTTAGAAGCCTGCTTCTGTATTTCTATGTTTAGCATTGGAGTGTCAAGCGAAAGCAATAATCTTCTTATTCATCACCATGACAACTTTCTGTGCTGAATCTCTCTCGGAGAAGTGACTGTCTCTTGCTGGCTTGCCCATGTTGTTCGAATAAACTTCTTGGCCTTAAAGTGACACTAAACGATATCCTTATTCTCCAAAAAAGAATCCATATGTGTCAGGGTTAATTTCATCGCCGAAGCTCCCAGCCCCCTGACTGTATTGGCAAGCCGTATTGGTTGAGACACGCAGGCTCCCATCAATCCATTCCCTTTCCTATGCAGTTCCACACATTTCACTTATTCACACTATCTCTTTGGCGCCCTCTGCTGGCCATTTCTAAATCGACAACACAATTCCATCCCCGGCCTATAATGATAGCATGTTAAAGTTTAACCACTTTACGCCCCCCGCTATAGCTGAATGATAGTTAAAGTGCGGGCTTCCAGTGACTGGAGGGTGCCACCACATCACATCAGTGCAGCCTTATCAGTGCCACCTCATCAGTGCCTATCAGTGCTTATCTGTGCCACATATCAGTGTCCATCAGTACTGCTTATCAGTGCCATCTATCAGTGCCCATCAGTGCCACCCATCAGTGTCCATCAGTGCCGCCTCATTATTACTACCTCATCAGTGCCCACCAGTGCCACCTCATCAGTGCCCATCAGTGCCATCTCATCAGTGCCGCCTTATCTGTGCCCACCAGTGCCACCTCATCAGAGCCCATCAGTGCCACCTTATCAGTGCCTATCAGTGCCCATCAGTGTTGCCTATCATTGCCCATCAGTGTAGCCTCAGCGCACATAAGTGAAGGAGAAAAATGACCTGTTTGCAAAATTTTATAACAAATTTTTGTTCTTTTTTTTTTCTTTAGCAAAAAATAAAAAACCCAGAAGTGATTAAATACCACTCAAAGATAGCTCTATTTGTGTAAAAAACATGATAAAATGTTTGTTTATGTACAGTGTTGCATGACCGCGTGATTGTCATTTAAAGTGTGACAGCGCTGAAAGCTGAAAATTGGTCTGGGCAGGAAGGGAGTGAAAGTGCCCAGTAGGCAAGTGGTTAAACATGTATTGCACTGACACATAAGAATAAGTAGGGGGCATCTAGTAAGTTACAGAAAAAAATAAATAAGAAAAAAAGCCTTTCTTATTTTTTTTCTTAATATTTAATGTTGGTACTATATTCAGGTAATATGTGTAATAGCATTACAACCAAAAGAGGTTACAGTTTTTGGGGGTTTTATATTTTAAAGTTGCACTTTTGTTTGTCAAAAAGCAATGTTTTTTGCTTGTTTATGAAACTTGGTTATATCTATAAAGACGTTGGGACCATGGAAAACAAACACAGCCACCCTCTAAAAGGAAACAGCAAAAAAAAAAAAAAAAAAAAGGGAGTTTGGAGATTTGGAGGAGGCTGAGCACATTTGTTCCATTTGTTTAGATACGGCATTCCTTATTTTGGGCTAATTTGGAACTTCGGATAAATTCGTATTCGTTACGTTCACTAACAGTCAAATTTGAAGGGATATTCCAATACCTATAATTTAATAATTAGTTATTATTAGTTAGTTATCATTTAGAATTTTCTGAATTTTTTTCTTTCAAATTTTCTGATTTTCTTTCTTTTTTTACGGATTGTTGGTGATGTTAAACAAACATATAGAAAAATAACTTCTGTTAAAGGGGCAGGGCTATACCTAAAGGTATATTCTTAAAGGCCTTTATGGTTTCTTGTAGCTTACCAAAATTTGGCTTGTTGAAGTAAATTCAAAATAAACCAAACCTAGTGTAAAATATGTAAGCTCGTTCAAAAAGACAGCACAACAATAACCAAGGAGGTGATACACAAAGAACAGTAATCCAGAGAAGCCATTCAAGCCTAGGTAATACCAGTATGCTCCTGGAGATAGCCACCTACAGCCATTGTTAAAGTGGTTGTAAACGACTTACAAACCACTTTGACCTACAGGTAAGGATGAGCCGCCCCCTCTGATGTAACGGAAACCTGCGTTACATCAGAGGGGGGTGGGATCACCCATACATCATTAGGGAACCCCTGGCTTCCCTCACCAGCGTCAGAGGGGGCGGGGTCAGGTGACGGATGGCCCCGCCCTCCTAATATAAGAAACGTCAGCGCTGGGATCCCCGCAGTGTCTCCTCAGTGGAGACAGAAGACGGATGCATGGATGGACTGCGCTGGACTGAAAATCACCCGTTGCTGGATCAGATCAGCCATCGCTTGCCCCCCGGAGAGATGATCATCCGTCGCTGGATAGCAAGAGTGGATTACCACTGCTGGAATCTTTTTTTATTTTTTTTTATTTTTAATAAAGGAATTTTTCAAAAGTGTGTTTGTCTTATTTAACCATTTTTTACACTTTCTTTGTGAAATGGTAGGGGTACTTTTGTACCCCCTTACCATTTCAAACAGGGGGGGCCGGGATCTGGGGGCCCCCTTGTTAAAGGGGGCTTCCAGATTCTGATAAGCCCCACCGCCCGCAGACCCCCACAACCACTGGCCAGGGTTGTGGGGATGAGGCCCTTGTCCCCATCAACATGGGGACATGGTGCTTTAAGGGGTCACAGACCCTCAAAGCATCCTCCCAATGTTGAGGGCATGTGGCCTGGTACGGTTCAGGAAGGGAGAGCGCTCTCTCTCATCCCCCCCTCTTTTCCTGCGGCCTGCCAAGTTGCGTGCTCGGATAAAGGGTCTGGTATGGATTTTTAGGGGGACCCCCACGTCAATTTTTTTTTTATTTCACATGGGGTTCCCCTTAATATCCATACCAGACCTGAAGGGCCTGGTAATTGAATTTAGGGGAACCTCCACGCTTTTTATTTTTTATCAATGAATGAATTGTCAGCTCCGTAATACAGAGAACACTCATTGAGTGTTCTCTATATTACGGGAGCCGACAATTCAAAGTGATTTTAAAATACTTTTTTTCCTTTGCGAAATGACACTTTGTGCAGGGACAGTTCTAAGCATGGGAAACATGTGCCCCTTCACAGTCATACTATAGACACCCCCCAGGTACGAAATTTAAAGGAATATTACACTTTTATTGTTTCACTTTAATCATTATTAAAATCACTGCTCCTGAAAAAACGTCAGTTTTTAAAACTTTTTTTTGCATTGATCCATGTCCCCTGAGGCAGGACCCAGGTCCCCAAAAACTTTTTAGGACAGTAACTTGCATATTACCCTTTAAAATTAGCACTTTAGATTTCTCCCATAGACTTGTATAGGGTGTTCCGGCTTTTCGAATTTGCCGCGAACAGCCCAAATTGTTCACTGTTCACTGAACAGGCGAACAGGCAATGTTCGAGTCGAACATGAGTTCGACTCGAAGCTCATCCCTACCTACAGGTAAGCCTAGATTAAGGCTTACCTGTAGGTCCAAGAAATATCTCCTAAACCTACACAGTTTAGGAGATATTTGCCAAAAGACAGGCACCACTGTCTACGGCGCATGCGCCGTAGATAGAGGCGCGCAGGCGCACTGAGCATACCGCTGTTAAAGGCGATATGCCGCGAGTGGCAGCTCCCGTGCGCATGCGCGGGAGTGACGTCATCGCGGCTTCGCCGAATGACAGTGGCGGAGCAGCGAGACCCACCGAGAAGATGGATGCTCCGGACTACATGGGACAGCGGTGACTTCGCTGGCTCCTGTGTCAGGTAAGTGACACATAATGGGCTACTATGCGATGCATAGTAGTCCATTATGCTTTACCTTTGCAGGGAATGAAAGAGGAAGTAAACCCATCAGAGTTTACTTCCTCTTTAACATTGTCCATAAAAATAATCTAAAATGTATTTAGAATAAGAAACATTTTAATACCTTTTTATTTCTTTACGGCTTTTACTTTAAATTCACTTTTTTGTTTTTTAATGCCCAGTTATTGTGACATGGCATCGTTTACTTACTCAAGCTCTTCCAGAAGTAATGATGCTTTCCTCTCCATCAGCCGTCACTTTGCATATTACAATCCTTGACAAATGTGTCGTGTGCAGCCTTTTTAAGTGAACGGCCCAATTAAAACTATTGGAAAGTGCCACGAGCTGCAGCTCGAAGTGCTAAGCCCGAGCCAATGCTGCACTGCTCGTACCGCTCAGAAACCATTAGTTATGGGCGCATTTAGCCGCGGGTTGTTGATTTGAAAAGCAAATAGAAAGAATTGAGTACATAAATTTGGCAGCTTTTTTTTTTTTTGACAAAGTCTTTGTAGCAATTGAGTGAGAATCTTCCAAGACACTGGGCAGCGTAGTCAAGGGCAAAACGCCGAAGGACAAAGATTAAGGCTGCCATCTTGTTTTGAAAGATTGGCTCGTGCAAAAGTAATAATACATAACTTTTTTTAAGGATAAAATAAAAAACAGCAACACAATATTCACTGACGGACTTTATCTTAGCATATCGTGCTCAGTGTTTGAAATTTTATTATAGCCAGGAATTTAGATTGATTATGTTGGGCTGCAATTTATATTGGCTTTTATAGATGTAACATGAACAACTGCCATTTAAAAAAAAAAAAATAGTTGTTTTTATGTTTTTTTTTTTATCCTTTGCCGTATCTCAGTATCATAAATACTTTTTTCATAAAATATTATCTTCATCGTTTTTAATACTTTTTGGCATCTCAGTGCTGCTGATCTCCTGAAGCCTCATTTAGCCACTTTCAGACATATGTCTACACTTTGGTTGCACATCATTGCTCTGGACTGGCTTCTTGATAATGACAACAGTGGACCATACCTGTGCAATTTGTGTTGACATGAACGCTTGTAGTCTTAGCCCCTATACACACGGTCGGAGATTTCGACAACCAAATCCATCAGATTTTGTCCGTCAGATTTTGTCCGTCGGATCTTGTCCGAAACTGTTGCATACACACGGTTGGACAAAGTTGTCGAAAAATCCGATCATTCAGAACGTGATGACGTAATTTCGTTACGATGGGACTACGTTCAGGCTAGTAGCCAATAGCTTTGATGTAAGAATTTGATCTGAGCATGCGTGGCACTTGGTCCGATCAAATTCTCTACACATGATCGGAGTATGTCCGATCGAACCAGTTGGTCGGAAAATATTTCCAACAAGTTGGAAAATTGGGTCCGACGAATATTCAGACGGAATCAGTCCGATGCATACCACACACAGTCGGATTATTCGACAACACGGTCCGATAGGACACATTCCGACGGATTCTCCGACCGTGTGTACAAGGGCTTACTCTCCACCACAGGCAACACAGGAGACAGTTGGGAGACAGTAGTCACCCCATAACAGGAAGTACCTGAGAAATGACCTTCTTAGGAGTAGGGGATGTGCTCCTAAACCTGTCACAGCCTCCATGGTGGCTACTTGCCACCACAACACCTTTTCCAGTCTTCATTGTCAGCTGCGGGCTAACAAATCTGGCCACACACATCACCTTACCCAGCTGTGGGCTAACAAGTCTGGCCATGAACCTAGAGGTGCTTTATTTAAACATCGCAAGCCCAGGGATAATAGTTCTTTTCACACCAGTCCTTAGGCTGGGTTCACACTATCTTTGCATAAAGCTCAAAGCAGGGATCCAATGCGTCCCTGTTCACCGTTTCAGGTCCAATTTCAGACAAAATTTCAGGCTGAATTCAGACCTGAAATGGACCAAAAGACGTACAGGGCTCCTATGCAAATTTGCACTGGAGCCGTAGTGGAGATATGTGAACTGGCTCCATAGGGAGCCGGTCAAAATCTTTATTCGCAATAGGGTGAACTCAGCCTTAAAGTGATTCTAAACGATTAATGAATGAATTGTACAGCACTACCTATGCGAACTGAATGACCTCAGGGTGCTTTTGCTGCCGGTGTCCATCTGCAGTATAGCACGGTCCTTTACCCCATAGAGTCCCAACACACTTACAAACACATATGTTGGCCAATTCTTAGACAGGGTCTAATTAACCTACCAGCATGTCTTTGGAGTGTGGGAGGAGAACATGCAAACTCTAGGCAGAGGGTGTTGTGGTCAGGATTTGAACCAGCATCCCTATCACTGATAGGTGAACGTGCTGACCACTACACTACTGTGCTGCCCAAGGATGAAGTATGAAGGATGAAGGATGAAAGATGAAGGATGAAGGATGAAGGATGAAGGTTTTGTAAAGGATGAAGGTTTTCCTTCAGTGGGTAGCTCCCCCTCAGCCCCCCTAATACTTACATAAGCCCGATATCAATCCAGTGATGTGCACAAGAGCCAAGGCTCTCCCATATCTTTCCCTCCTCATTGGCTGAGATGCAGTAGCAGGAACCATTGGCTCCTGCTGCCGTCAATTACAACCAGCGAGGAGGGAGCAGGGGCTGAGTTGCTGAGTGGGACAGAGAGCGGGGCTCGGGAGAGAGCACACACGAGTGCTCCCGTAAGAAGCGGCTTGTTATGGGGGCACTCATCAGGTGCTTCCAAAAAAAAAAACACCTCCGCCGCTGTAATTCAGGTGCCCGAAAAGGGGCTGGACACCTGAATAGGGGGTGTCAGCAGTGACCATAGATAGATTTGGGCAATGCATGAATATATCTTTGGTGATAGAGTGGTGCCAGGAGAGAGGAGGCGGTGCTCCTGTGCCCTTTATGGATGCACTGCCACTGCTCAACACTGCAGGTGTTAAAAGCTCATTTAGCTCAGTAGAGCAGAAACAGTTTACATACCTGATCCTCCGGTTTCTCCACTCCTCATATTGCTTTTTAATATCGTGATCACTATTTTATTTTATTTGTAATTTACTTTTTTGTATGTTGATTTTTATGGAAATAAATAGCCATCTTGCGTTTTGACCTGCACCATTGGAAGCCCATGTTCCTTTTTGTGTTTTACATATCACTTGCTCTATGAGCCTGTTTGATCTTCTTGGGGTGATATATTATTTGGTGGCCATTCCTTTACCTCCTGGATTCCATCGTGAGAGGATTTAGTTTCCTGAGGACATCGCAGATTAGTCCACACCGATGGAGGGATCATCTGTGACCTGTCGCATTGTTCCTGCATTATCGTGGCTCTATCTCTTCACGCTTGTTTGATCTGGTGCCGTTGACATGCAGGTCCATTGGCTCTGGTAAGAGTACCCATCTTTAATATACTACTGATGCCATTACCTTCAGATGTTCATTCAACTGCTGGTCACTTCTCTCTATGAACTGTTTTGTTTGTGGAGGTTCTACCAAGTATTTGGACTGACTCTTTCGGACTTATATTATTTTTATACTATTATTCTTGGATTTATGTATAATTATTGACTGGTTTATTCAGGTTGATGGTTATTCTCACAGTGTGATATGAACACATGTTGTTTATGATATTTATAGCACACTAACAGTGTTCTAGACACTAGCGCTACATTTTTACTTCCTTCTTTACATTAATATTTGTCACATTCATATGTAGCAGCTTTTTTTGTTTTTTTCACAGATTAGCGCAATAATTCCTTTTTTCATTCGTATACACTGATCCTCCACTCCCCAGCGCACATGTGAAAAAAGTAAAAAAGACCAAAAGTCTCTTGTGATAAATCCAAACTTCACTCTGTGGCCTATCTGGTAACAGATCGGCTCATAAAGAATGTAAAATCCTTCTCCTAAAAGAGTCTTTCTGGGTAACTCTACACTCAAACAGATCCCTCACACAGCACGATCATTAATAGTGACCCCAAAAAGAAATGCTCCAATGATGTAGAACCATAAAATCTCCAATTGTATTGGGGATAAAACTGCTCACAAGTATCACTTAAAACCAAAGTATGACATCAAGTGCTTCCAGGGAACACTGGTCAACCTAATATGAATATTGCATAGAACCACCACAACAGCATCCTCTTACCACACCAGTTCAGTCCTGAGGTCATTTCAAGTACATGCAATGCCATGCCAGATGCGTTTTGTCGTTTCTGATTTTTTTCCAAACATTTCCTTTTATGCCGCGTACACACGACCGGACTTTTCGACATCAAAGGTCTGACGGAACGATTCTGGTGGACCATTTGATCGTGTGAGGGCTGCAGCAGACTTTTGATTTGCAAAAATCCGACAGACTTTAGAAATGGAACATGTTTCAAATTTTTCCGCCGGAGCTCCGCCGGACCCAGTTCCTACCGAGAAATCCGCTCGTGTGTATGCTAGTCCGACGGACAAAAACTGACGTGAGGGCAGCTAATGGCTACTGGCTATGAACTTCCTTATTCTAGTCCAGTCGTACGTCATCACGTTCGAATCTGTCAGACTTTGGTGTGATTGTGTGTGGCCAAGTCTGTTCATTCGGAAAGTCCGTCAGAACTCCGTCAGAACTCCGCCAAAAGTCCGTCGGACCTAGTCCCTCGAAAAGTCCGGTCGTGTGTATGCGGCATTATTGTTCCTCTAGACATGAATGTGCAATTAACCCTTGCACGGTGGGCTCAGCCCCACTGCAAATTATATATATTTTTTTTTCAAGTAGTTGGCCTTGGAATAGTTTATTTGGTCCAAGCTGATATTCCCACTGTTGTACGGGGATTTCCTGGCTGCTGCTAAACACAATTGAGTTGAGCTTCTCAAACACTCAGAGAAAGCCTTGTATTTGTATCAATGAATACAAGGTCTCCTCCAATTGGCTGAAGTGGAGATCGTGACGTCATGTGCTTCTCATGCCCAGTCAAGCATTGATAAAAAAAAAATATGGCTCCTTGTGAATGGCTGAGAAGAACGTAGCCCTACTTAATTTTTATTTTATTTTTTGGGGGAAAACACAGAGCTGTATACTGTTCGTAGCTGGTGCTACCTAAAGCACACCTCCCAACTTTGTGAGATGGCAATGAGGGACACCTATCAGCAAAAGTATACAGGCATAGGACACACCCCTTGCCACTCCCCCTTAAAGGAGAATTGTACACAAAAAAACAAGATTGGTTAAACCCACAAGTTCTTTTTTTTTTTACCACTATCATTCCTTTATTTTGACTTTTGGAATTTACAAATGCAGCAATTTTTTAAAAATTAGATGAAAGGTTTAGCACTGGGAAAAACTTTTTGATAGATAAAAAAAGTGCATTTTATATACAACTATATAGATCAGACCAAAATGAGGGACAAATGAGGAGGAAAGAGGGTCTTGAAAGAGGGACAGCGGACATTGCTCCAAATCAAGGACAGTCCCTCGAAATCAGGGACAATTGGGAGCTATGCATAAAGAGAGATGGATTCATCTGTCTTTGGTAAAAATGCCCACCGTTAGAAGAATGAGGAGGAAAGGGGAAAAAAAGGCATAGAAATCATGAAAAGCCTGCAATTATCTATAAGTATCTGTTTGACGATTGACATTGCTAAACATTTCTAAGGTAATTTTGTTGTAAGTTTGATGATAAGTACAAAGTTCCTCTTTAAGACATTTTCTTTTTTCACACTTTGCGTTATCACCTTGGTATTCATTGGATTGATCACTAATTAAGTGGCAGAAAACATACTATTCCATATGTGAAAGAGGCTGGATGTTGCCTTCCTGCCTGTCTGCCTGCTTGATGTCCACGTACTGTGTGAGTTGGCTTCTCGCCATGAGTGAGACTGTATGTAGTATGTTCTCTGTTTCTAAGCAACACTTCCTGAGAAGAACTAAGCCATATTTATGTGAGCGTGAATATTCACCAAAATTTCTACAAATTAAAATATCACCAAATGCTGAAAAATTAAGAAAAGCCCAGCTTCATAGCTCTTCATAGGTCAGATTGCAGCATTGCAGCTCTCCCTTCTTGTAAGTGGTCATTACCCTACTTCTTGGTTAAATGACACTAGAGATGGGCACAATGGAAAAATGTGTTTCATTATGTTTCGGTTTAATATGTTAAAACAGTATAGCCCCCCCCCCCCCCCCCCCTTCCTGGCCTGCTGAGCTGCATACTCGCATAAGGGTCTGGTATAGATTTTGAGAAGGGGGATCCCCATGCCGTTTTTTTTATTTTATTTTGGCTTCGTTTTTGTTTTCTCCTTAAAATCTATACCAGACCCGAAGGGCCTGATATGGTTTGGGGGGCCTGCACTTTCTGAATTTTCTATTGCCAGCATTCTTTTGTTTACATTTCATCTGTCAGCTGACAGCTGATGGGTCATCAGTTGTTAAGGACGCGGCGGCCGGCTTCATAGCCCGCTCCTTCACAACCAGCTATTCTGCACACAGAATTTGAATTGGTCGATCATTTTTCGACGAATCCAAATTCAAGTCGTTCAGCTTATGGCAGATTATGATTGGCATGGTGCAATGAGAGATTCCTGGTGGGGATCGCTCAGGTTTTAGGCTCCAAAAAGGCCTGAGCTCATCTCTAGTGACCACTGAGAGAAAGTGAGATCAAATCTAAAATTTTAGTTTGTGACTGGAACAAAACTAGAGATCTTCCAATGGTAATTTCTGTTCCAGGGATAACTGTCCAATTGGGAAATTCTCTTGAGAGAGGCATCCTCACTTCTTGTTGAGTCTCCAGTACAGGAAGGGAGATGGAAATAACCTAAATGGGACACAAAAAGAAAACAAATAAAACAGGGGTTTTCACTATTCAATACTTTATTTAAAAAATGGTTTTAGATACACTTAAAGGGGTTGCAAAGGTTTGTTGTTTTTTTTTTTTTTAAATAACAAACTTGGTATACTTACATCCTCTGTGCAAGGGTTTTACACAGAGTGGCCTCTGATCCTCCTCTTCTGGGGTCTCCCAGCGGCGCTCCTGGCTCCTTCCGCATTGATTGCCTCCTCTGAGACCCGCTTTCTAAGGTGGCACTGGGGCCTGTGGTACTCCATTGACACAGACAGCAGGCCTCGCCCACTCCTCCCGACTCCCATGTCACTGGATTTGATTGACAGCAGCAGAAGCCAATTGCTGCTGCTTCTATCAATCTGTCCAATAAGAACCTGAGACAGCGGCTAGAGCTGCTGGGCTGGTTCTCGTCGCTGGAAAGATCGGGTTCAGGTAAGTAAAGGGGGGGGGGGGTCTAGAATGCATTAATGTGAAAAACCACAAGGGTTTACAACCCCTTTAAAACCCAACTCTGGACAATGTAAAAATGATCCCTTGTACTGAGGCTGTGCCTGCACTAAAGTGGCTAATTGTGCATTTTGGTCTACAGCAGGGATCTCCAAACTCCGGCCCTCTAAGCCCTTGTACAATCGGTCGGAGATTCTGATGGAATGTGTCCGATCGGACCATTTTGTCGGATATTCTGACTGTGTGTGGTCTCCATCGGACTGTTGATATACTGTTGGATACTGTTGGATACTCCGACGGACTACGTTTTCCAACTTGTTGGTAAAATTTTCAGACAATATGCTCCGATCGGACATACTCCGATCATGTGTAGAGAATTCCGATCAGACAAAGTGCCACGCATGCTGAGATCAAATTCCTACATCAAAGCTATTGGCTACTAGCCTGATGGTAGTCCCGTTGTAACGAAATAACGTCATCACGTTCTGAACGATGGGATTTTCCGACAACTTTGTCCGACCGTGTGTATGCAACAGTTTCGGACAAAATCTGACGGATTTGGTTGTCGGAATGTCCGACCGTGTGTACAAGGGCTAACTGTTGTGGAACTACACGTCCCATGAGACACTGTAAAACTCTGACATTCACAGACAGGACTAGGCATGATGGGAATTGTATTTCCTGAACAACTGAAGGGCCATCATTTGGAGACCCCTGGTCTAGGGGAACAAAAAAAAGAAGATTTACTGACCCGATTTTAACAGCTAGACCAGTCCCTGTCTTCTCCTGTGAGTTCCTGTTATCACCAAGATCAATGTACAGTAGGGTTCATTGTACTGCATTCGAAATAATGACACAGAGGGCAGTCCATGACCTGGGATGGGGAAGCAGATGGTCAGGCAAGTTAAACTGTTTCAATGTAGGCCCACTGCATAAGATAATTTACAATTTTTCGAGAGTTGGGCTTTAACCAGTTGCCGACCGCCGCACGCCGATGTACGTCGGTACAATGGCACGGGCAGGCATAAGGACATACATGTACGTCCCTTGCCTCCCGCGGGTCGGGGGCCCGATCGGGCCCCCGCCCGGTGCCTGCGGCGGTCGGTATTCGTACGGGAGCGATCCCGGACGAGGGGACGGCCATTCATTCATGGCCACCCCCTCGCGATCGCTCCCGACGAATAGAAATCCCCGGTGACATCACTTCCTCTCCTGTAATGTAAACACAGGAGAGGAAGTGATGTATTCTCTCCTCCGTGTCGGTATTTTTCGTTCCGACACGGAGGAGAGCGGATCAGTAAGTTGCACCAACACTCACACACACAGTAGAACATGCCAGGCACACTCACACCCCCCCTTTACCCCCCGATCACCCCCCCAATTACCCCTGCCCCCCAGTCACAGTGACACCAATGTCATTTTTTTTTTTTTTTTTTTTTTTTTTTGCATTGGTGTCATTTGTGACTGTAATAACTGTTAGGGCAGTTAGAGTTAGCCCCCTTTAGTTCTAATGTACCCCCCTAACCCCCCCAATAAAGGTTTAACCCCGTGATCACCCCCCGTCGCCAGTGTCACTAAGGCTGGGTTCACATTGCAGCGGTTTATGAGAACGAATGTGATTCGCACCGCACTGCAGTGCAAATCACATCCGATCTCTGTGCGATTCGAGTTCAGCCATTCGCCGCACCCGCCGCACCCGCCACACCCGCCGCACCCGCCGCAAATTTGCACGGGACCCTTTTTTTGGCCCGCAGCAGAATCGGATCGCATGGGTGTTCACACCATGCGATCCGAGTTTGCAGATCGCACTGCGATATGCGAACTGATCTGGGGGTGTCAGTAACATTTCACTGACACTCCCAGCAGTTCGCATAGGGCAGTGTGAACTGCCGCCGGGAGGCATGCGATGCGGGAACCCGCTGCGGATTCGCGGCGTTTCCGCATCGCTCCAGTGTGAACCCAGCCTAATAAGCGATCATTTTTCTGATCGCCGTATTAGTGTCACAGGTGACGCTAGTTAGGCAGGTAGGTATTTAGGTTCGCCGCAGCTTTTTATAGCGCCAGGGACCCCCATATACTACCGCATAAAGCCCCCTGATTGCCCCCTAGTTAACCCTTTCACCAGTGATCACCATATAACTGTTACAGGTGACGCTGGTTGGTTAGTTATTTTTTTATAGTTTCAGGGCACCCGCCATTTATTACCTAATAAAGGTTTAACCCCCTGATCACCCGGCGGGTGTCATTTGTGACTAATAACTGTTAGGGCAGTTAGGGTTAGCCCCCTTTAGTTCTAAGGTACCCCCCTAACCCCCCCAATAAAGGTTTAACCCCGTGATCACCCCCCGTCGCCAGTGTCACTAAGGCTGGGTTCACATTGCAGCGGTTTATGAGAACGGATGTGATTCGCACCGCACTGCAGTGCAAATCACATCCGATCTCTGTGCGATTCGAGTTCAGCCATTCGCCGCACCCGCCGCACCCGCCGCAAATTCGCACGGGACCCTTTTTTTGGCCCGCAGCAGAATCGGATCGCATGGGTGTTCACACCATGCGATCCGAGTTTGCAGATCGCACTGCGATATGCGAACTGATCTGGGGGTGTCAGTAACATTTCACTGACACTCCCAGCAGTTCGCATAGGGCAGTGTGAACTGCCGCCGGGAGGCATGCGATGCGGGAACCCGCCGCGCATTCGTGGCGTTCCCGCATCGCTCCAGTGTGAACCCAGCCTAATAAGCGATAGTTTTTCTGATCGCTGTATTAGTGTCACAGGTGACGCTAGTTAGGCAGGTAGGTATTTAGGTTCGCTGCAGCTTTTTATAGTGCCAGGGACCCCCATATACTACCGCATAAAGCCCCCTGATTGCCCCCTAGTTAACCCTTTCACCAGTGATCACCATATAACTGTTACAGGTGACGCTGGTTGGTTAGTTATTTTTTTATAGTTTCAGGGCACCCGCCATTTATTACCTAGTCTCACTAGTGTACCCCTAAATTTAGGGGTGTCTACTTTCCAAAATGGGGTCATTTGGGGGGGGTTTGTGCCATCTTGGCATTTTATGGCCTTCAAAACTGTAACGCCCTTAGAAAGCCTGAAGGCGGTGCTTGGTTTTCGGGGCCCCGTACGCGGCTAGGCTCCCAAAAAGTCCCACATATGTGGTATCCCCATACTCAGGAGAAGCAGCAGAATTTATTTTGGGGTGTCATTTCACATATGCCCATGGCATGCGTGAGCAATATATCATTTAGTGACAACTTTGTGAAAAAAAAAAAAAAAAAAAAAAAGTTTGTAATTTTCCCGCAACTTGTGGCAAAATATAAAATATTCCATGGACTCAACATGCCTCTCAGCAAATAGCTTGGGGTGTCTACTTTCTAAAATGGGGTCATTTGTGGGGGTTTTGTGCCATCTTGGCATTTTATGGCCTTCAAAACTGTAATAGGTAGTGAGGAGTGAAATCAAAAAATTACGCCCTTAGAAAGCCTGAAGGCGGTGCTTGGTTTTCGGGGCCCCGTACGCGGCTAGGCTCCCAAAAAGTCCCACATATGTGGTATCCCCGTACTCAGGAGAAGCAGCAGAATTTATTTTGGGGTGTCATTTCACATATGCCCATGGCATGCATGAGCAATATATCATTTAGTGACAACTTTGTTAAAAAAAAAAAAAAAAAAAAAAAGTTTGTAATTTTCCCGCAACTTGTGGCAAAATATAAAATATTCCATGAACTCAACATGCCTCTCAGCAAATAGCTTGGGGTGTCTACTTTCTAAAATGGGGTCATTTGTGGGGGTTTTGTGCCATCTTGGCATTTTATGGCCTTCAAAACTGTAATAGGTAGTGAGAAGTGAACTCAAAAATTTACGCCCTTAGAAAGCCTGAAGGCGGTGCTTGGTTTTCGGGGCCCCGTACGCGGCTAGGCTCCCAAAAAGTCCCACATATGTGGTATCCCCATACTCAGGAGAAGCAGCAGAATTTATTTTGGGGTGTCATTTCACATACGCCCATAGCATGTGTGAGCAATATATCATTTAGTGACAACTTTGTGTAAAAAAAAAAAAATATTTTTTTTTTTGTCATTATTCAATCGCTTGAGGCAAAAAAATAAAATATTCAATGGGCTCAACATGCCTCTTATCAATTTCCTTAGGGGGTCTACTTTCCAAAATGGGGTCATTTGGGGGGGTTTTGTACTGCCCTGCCATTTTAGCACCTCAAGAAATGAGATAGGCAGTCGTAAACTAAAAGCTGCGTAAATTCCAGAAAACGTACCTTAGTTTGTAGATGTGACAACTTTTGCGCAAACCAATAAATATACAATTATTGACTTTTTTTTTACCAAAGACATGTGGCTGAATACATTTTGGCCTAAATGTATGACTAAAATTGAGTTTATTGGATTTTTCTAATAACAAAAAGTAGAAAATATCATTTTTTTTCAAAATTTGCGGTCTTTTTACGTTTATATCGCAAAAAATAAAAATCGCAGAGGCAATCAAATACCATCAAAAGAAAGCTCTATTTGTGGGAAGAAAAGGACGCAAATTTTGTTTGGGTACAACATTGCATGACCGCGCAATTACCAGTTAAAGCAGCGCAGTGCCAAAGTGTAAAAAGACCTCTGGTCATTTACCAGCAAAATGGTCCGGTCTGAAAGTGGTTAAATAGATTAATAAACTTTTGAATTATCTGACCAAAAATGTTGCACAAAAAATTGGGGTTTGTTATACTGTTTCAAGGGCTTTGGCAGTGAAATGGTTATTATTGTCCATTGGTGGCATATTGGCTTAGAGGAATACTTGTAAGTATGACGCAGCGCATCCAAACATAAAGGCTAACGCTTTTTTTTTCCCCCTCAATCTCTTTTGACTCTTGGTCGTAAAAGCTTATCCTGTTCACATTTTCAAATGAAAACAAAATTGAGAGCTAATTGATTCAGCCTGTCTGCACTTTACTATTAATAAGGCTGAGCTTCCCAGGGTGCCTCTTTATTGATACTTTAAATTTTGCTTTGATTTGGGGAATAACACAAATACTGCTTCATTATTTCCTGCTCTTTCAGCTCTCCGGTATAGCGAGCTCTCCCTGCCTTAAGTGCCTTTGAAAGCTGGCTTGGCTTCAATAGCTGATAGAAGCTGGTCTGCTGTAGTAAAAGCTTTAGCAAAACAAAGCCAATCCTTTTTTCCTTAGACTGTATATATAATCTCTACTTCTAATATTTACAGTTTGTTCCGAGCGTAAAAAAAAGTGTACTTTTTTTAAAAGATTTTTTTTTAATGAAAGAGGAGAAGAGATTGTAAATGCATTGTAAAATAATAATAATAATAATTATCATCATCATTATAATAATCATACTATTGCTAATCATCTTTATCATAATAATAATTATTTGTATTATTATTATCATCATCTTCATAATTGCAACAAAAAATAGCGCTCAGCAGATGATATACTCTGGGGTGGGTATTGAAGAGTCTTAAAAAGCATTTCTTCGAGCATTAAAAACGTCCAACGAGTTTCATTGAAAAGGCCTTTCAAAAGTTCATTTAACTCAGAGGTCTTTTTGAAGCATTTATTGTTTAACCACTTTCAGACCGGACCAATTTGCTGGTCAAAGACCAGACCACTTTTTGCGATTCGGCACTGCGTCGCTTTAACTGACAATTGCGCGGTCGTGCGATGTGGCTCCCAAACAAAATTGACGTCCTTTTTTTCCCACAAATAGAGCTTTCTTTTGGTGGTATTTGATCACCCCTGCGGTTTTTATTTTTTGCGCTATAAACAAAAATAGAGCGACAATTTTGAAAAAAACGCATTATTTTTTAGTTTTTGTTATAATAAATATCCCCCAAAATATATAAAAAAACATTTTTTTCCCTCAGTTTAGGCCGATATGTATTCTTCTACATATTTTTGGTTAAAAAAATCGCAATAAGCGATTATTAATTGGTTTGCGCAAAATTTATAGCGTTTACAAAATAGGGATAGTTTTATAGCATTTTTATTAATAATTTTTTATTATTTTTTATTTTACTAGTAATGACGGCGATCTGCGATTTTTATTGTGACTGCGACATTGTGGGGGACCAATCGGACATTTTTGACACATTTTTGGGACCATTGTCATTTATACAGTAATCACTGCTATATAAATGCAGTGATTCCTGTGTAAATGACACTGGCAGTGAAAGGGTTAACCAGTGGGTGGCAGTGTAGGGGTTAAGTGTTCCTAGGGGTGTGTTACTAACTGTGGGGGGGTTGGGCTTTAATTTAGTGTACACTGATCTCTGCTCCAATCACATGGAGCAGAGATCAGCGTCACTAGTTGCTAGGCAGAATGGAAAAATGTTGTTTACACAGCATTTCCTCCATTCGGCCGCTCCGTGAGACGATCGCGGGGATGCCCGCGGCGATCGAGTCCGCGGGTCCCGCGACCGGACTCACGGGGGTCCCGACCAGCGCGGGAGCGCGCCGCCGGCGGCGCGCTCCCGATGGCAGGGCGGCATCGAATATTGGACGTACCTGTACGCCAATATGCCTGCCCGTGCCATTCTGTCGACGTACATGGTCGTACGCTGGTCGGGAAGTGGTTAAATACCTCCAAGGCGTTTAGTGGGAAAGGCCTTTCGAAAGTTCATATCACTCAGAGGTCTTTTTGAAACATTTATTGGTTAAGAGCATCAAATAAAGCCAACATGTCTCATGCCACGTACACATGATCGGAATTCTCGGCGGAAAAAGCTCTGATGGTTTTCCCGACGGAATTCCGATGGAATTCAGCTCAAGCTGTCTTGCCTACACACGATGACATCAAATTCCGATCATTTATAACGTGGTGACGTACAATACGTACGACGTGACTAGAAAAAGGAAGTTCAATAGCCAGCAGCCAATAGCTTCTGTCTCATAGTTGAATCTAAGCATGCGTGATTTTTGGCGTGTCGGAATTGCAAACACACGATCGGAATTACCGATAGAACGTTTTTCCGTCTGGAAAATTGAGAACATGCTATCAATTTTTGGCTGGCGGAAATTCAGACAGCTAAATTCCGATAGAGCATACACACGGTCACATTTTTCGATGAAAAGCTCTCATCGTTTTTTTTCTGGCCGGAATTCCAATCGTGTGTACGCGGCATCAGGGTATTTTCCAACCAGTAAACTCTCAAAAAGACCTCTGAGTGATATGAACTTTTGAAAGGCCTTTCCCACTAAACGCTTTGGAGGTATTTAAACAATAAATGCTTCAAAAAGACCTCTGAGTGATATGAACTTTTGAAAGGCCATTTCCTCAAATCACGTTGGATGTATTTAATGTTCTTAACCAATAAATGCTTCATAATGACCTATGCGTGATATGAACTTTTGTACGAGGCGTTCCTCAATATGCACCCCTGAGTTTATAAGCTCTAAAATCATTCTAAATGTAAGTAACACTAGCGAAAAGAACGAGCATAAATCTTTTATGGGCGTGCACAGTTATAGAAATAAAAGGCAGAATATTATCATATGCTAGCATAATCCCAGTTGTGGATGCTTTGAATGACAGTATCAGCCATTGAGAGGCCTTTCGAAAAGTTCATGAGTTCATATCACTCAGAGGTATTTTTGAAACATTTATTGGTTAAGAGCATCAAGTACAGCCAACATGTTTCAGGGTAATTTCCAATTTTCCAACCAACATTTCAAAAAGACCTCTGAGTGATATGAACTTTTGAACTGTTGAAAGGCCTTTCCCGCTAAACTCATTAGATGCAGTTAATGCTCTTAACCAATAAATGCCTCAAAAAGAGCATCTGTGTAATATGAACTTTTGTACTAGGTGCTCATCAATAGCAACCCCAGAGCTTATCAGCACTAGAGCCATTCTAATTCCACATACACACGATCGGATTATCCCTGTGGTGCCCCCACCCCAAAGCACCTTGTCCCCATGTTGATGAGGACCTCTTCCCGTCAACCCTGGCCGTTGGTTGTCGGGGTCTGTGGGCGGGGGGCTTATCAGAATCCGGGAGCCCCCTTTAATAAGGGGGCCCCCAGATTCCGGCCGCCTACCCTATGTGAATGAGTATGGGGTACGATGTACCCCATACTCATTCACCCGGGGAAAAAAGTGTACATAAAAAAAAACACAACACAGGTTTTTAAAATACTTTATTAGACAGCTCCGGGGGTCTTCTCTTCTTCCATCTTCGGGGGTCTTCTCGCTGGACTATTCCGTTATCTTCTGCTCTTTTGTTAGCTCTTTTACTAGGAAGAAGACCCCCGGAGGGCAGCAGAGACGAAGGAGAAAGCCAGGTTCCTCCTCTAGTAAAAGAGCTAGTAAAAGAGCAGAAGATAGCAGAGGAGTTCGACGAGAAGACCCCCAAAGACGGAAGAAGAGAAGACCCCTGGAGCTGTCTAATAAAGTATTTTAAAAACCAGGCTTGTCGGGAAGAGGCTCTTGTCCTCATCAACATGGGGACAAGGTGCTTTGGGGTTGGGGGGCCACAGGGTCCCCCTTCCCCAAAGCACCTCCCATGTTGAGGGCACGTGGCCTGGTATGGCTCAGGAGGGGGGCGCTCGCTCGTACCCACCCCCTTTCCTGACCGGCCGGGCTGCGTGCTCGGATAAGGGTCTGCTATGGACCTTCACTCAGTTTTTTCGGCATAGGGCTTCCCCTTTAAATCCATACCAGGTAACAGGGCTCGCTAGGTGTCAATCTCGTCGTTGGAGGTGGTGACATTGGCTTTCTTTGCTAGTTACGTCTACCTGGAGCCACGTTAAAAATGAACGGACTTTTCTCCGTGTGTGGGCAAGTCCATTCATTTCAAAAGTCTGGCGGACTCCTGCCATAGTCCGGCGGATTGTCCGGGTGTGTGTGGGCAGGTCCGCTCATTCGGAAAGTCCAGCGCACCTCTGCTGCTAAGTCTGCCAGATAGTCTGATCGTGTGTACGCGGCATAAGAGTGAGTAATGCTAGTGAAAAGCACGAGTATAAATCTGCTCCAAAGATTTTTATTGAATTTCAAGCAGTACGGACGAAAAAAACATGGGATAGACATTTACAGCATCAACATAAGGCAGTCCAGAGTGGATCAAACAAAATAGGTACACAATGTATGACAGCTGCTGAAATGATGACATACGAAGATCATTAGAACATCATCTGTATCTGCTTATACATGCATACTATAATATGTCTGAATAAATTGGTAACAAATATGAAAAGGGGAAAGTCTAATCATAGCAACCAATGAACACTCTCGTTCTATCTGGGGTATAAATTTGGGAACAGGGGGGGAAGGGGATGGGTGGAGGGGTGTGATGGGAGGGGTAGAGTGGATGATATTAAGGACTATAGACACATCAGGGACAGAGTTGGGCTTTAGGGAGATTAATAAAGTGAGAGGGGGTAGAGGGACTGGGGCATGAAAAGAAAAAGAGCAAAGGACTAGAGTATATGGTTATATTAGATTAAATTAAATTAACACCCCATCCTTTTCCACCGGCAGATATATAGAGATTGTTGTTTGTTATCTGTTATCTGTGAAAATTCCGTGGAGTCCACGAAGCTCAACACCAGATTTTCCAGAATTTCAAGGGGTTTCCCTTCTCTGATGGACAAGGTCCTCCATTTTAGCAACATTCCTTATACGCTTGAACCAATCAGCTATGGTTGGGAGGGTCTTTTCTCTCCAGTGTAGAGGTAAGCACATTTTGCTGCATTGATTAAGTGGAGAATTAGAGACTGCTGGCAAGATGTGTGTGGCAAATATGTGTGGTGCAAGAGATATTGAGCAGGGTTACGAGTATGAATCTTTCATGAGTAGACATGCATAGTTACCGTATATAAATAAAAGTCATAGTATTATCAAATGATTGCATAATTCCAGTTGTGGATGCTATGAATGACAGTATTAGCCATTAAAAAGGCCTTTCAAAAGTTCAAGAGCTCATATTACTAAGAGGTCTTTTTGAAATGTTTATTGGTTAAGAGCATCAAATACATTCAACATGTGTTGGGTTCATTTCCCATTTTCCAACTTATTTATATTTCAAAAAGACCTTTGAGTGATATTAATTTTTGAAATTTTAAACGGCCTTTCCCTCAAAGAGCATTGGATGTGTTTAAAGTTCTTAACTAATAAATGTTTCAAAAAGATCTCTGTGTGATATGAACTTTTGTACTAGGCGCTCCGCAATACACACCCCAGAGTTTATCAGCTCTAGAGTCATCCTAAATGTAAGTAACACTAGCGAAAGGCACAAGTATAAATCTTTCCTTAGTAGGCTTGCACAGTTATATAAATAAAAGGCAGACTATTATCAAATGATTACATAATTCCATTTGTGGATGCTTTGAATAACAGTATTAGCAATTGAGAGGCCTTTCAAAAGTTCAAGAGTTCATATCACTCAGAAATCTTTTTAAAACATTTATTGGTTAAGAACATCAAATATAGCCAACATGTTTCAGGGTAATTTCCAATTTTCCAACCTATTTACGTTTAAAAAAGTGTGAAGAGTGAAATGAACTTTTGTACTAGGCACTCCTCAATACCAACCCCAGCGTTTATCAACTCTGGGATCATCCTAAATGTAACACTAGCTAAAGGCATAAGTATAATCTTTCACGAGTAGGCTTGTACAGTTCTAAAAAAAAAAAAGGTAGGAGAGAAGAGAAGGGATGATAAGGGTAGGGAGGAGAAGGGTGGAGAGGAGAAGGGAAGAGACAGGAGAAGAAAAGGATACAGAGGAAAAGGGCATGGAAGGGTAAAGTTGAGAAGAGAAGAACAGGTTAGAGATTAAAAGGGAAAGGTAGAAAGGTAGAGGTGAGAAGAAAAGGGAAAGTGTAAAGAGAAAAAGGAAAGAGAATGACGAAGTGGTGGAGAAAAGAGAAAAACAAAAGAAAGAAGTGAGGAGAAGAGAGAGGTAGAGAGGAGGAGAGAAAGATGAAAGAAAGAAGGGAAGGGCTGGAAAGGAAGGCAAAGAGAAGGTTGAGGAAGAGAAGGTAAGAGAAGGGTAGAGAGAAGAAGGGAAGAGTAGAGGTGAAAAGGGAAGAGAATGGTGGAAAGGAGAAGGGAAGGGAATGTTGGATAGGAGAAGGGAAGAGATGGGTGGGGAGGAGAAGAGGATAGAGAGGAAAAGGGAATAGAAGGGTAGAAAGGAAAAGAGAGGGGTAGAGGGGGAAAGGGTAGAGAGGACAGAGAGGAGAAGGGTAGAGAGGAAAAGGGAAGAGAAGGGTAGAGAGGAAAAGGGAAGAGAAGGGTAGAGAGGAAAAGGGAAGAGAAGGGTAGAGAGGAAAAGGGAAGAGAAGGGTAGAGAGGAAAAGAGAAGAGTAGAGGGGAAAAGAGAATGATAGAAGGGAAAAGAGAGGGTAGATTGGAAAAGAGAATGGTAGAAAGGAAAAGGGAAGAGAAGGGTAAAGGGGAAAAGAGAAGAGAAGGATAGAGAGAAAAATGGATGCAAAGGGTAGAGGGGAGAAGAGAAGGGAAGGTAAGGGAAGGAAAGGGACTTTACTGCCCACCATGCACTTTTAAAACGTTTTGGTGCTTTACTGTTTACTTTTCTTAATGCTACCTTCTACAATCCAGCTGCTTTAATATGAAAACCACCATTGCATTTCCTCAAATAAGTGCATTACCCATTCCCACTTACTAGAACCTTCCTTGTACATTAAGGAGTAACTCCACTTTTGTTCGTAAAAAAGTCATCCAAAATCTAAGTAACACTAACGAAAAGGCACAAGCATGAGTCTTTCATGAGTAGGCTTGCGCAATATATGAATAAAAGGAAGAATATTCAGATGATTACATAATCCTGGTTGTGGATGCTGAGAATGACAGCATCAGCCATTGAATGGCACTGATTCACATGGACAAATTTTCATGAACAACCATCCTGTCCTTCATATGCAATACGACCCTTCATTTAGCAAAGAGCCTGCTTTCATATTGCGAAACATGTATTTGATTAAGAACCCTCTAAGACCATGTCTGCAGGGCACATTGGCTTTTTCTAAATGTAATATAATGATATCAGCTCGCCTCATGACACTGAGTGAATTCTTAATAACTGTCATTCTTGATCCCTGGGAATGTGGAATCCAGGATAATAAAACTGGAAGCTGCCTAGCAGAGGGAAAAAGGTTGACGCTGTGATTATGGCATGTCCCTTGCATTTTAAATCCCAACACCTCGCGCTCCAATTTTAATCGCCAAGCGAAATTCATGCAGATTTTTTGTGTATTAATTGAAGCCGGTTTGTCAGGAAATCTCCTTTGCAGGTGTCTGTATTGGTGGTGACCTGTCCCGGGACATCCTGACACATGTAGATTAAGTTAGCACAGTGTGTCAGGCAAGTTTTACATTGAAGACTTAATTTATAGAGCACTGATAAATCACTGATGCAATAAGCTTGGCACGGTGCTTGAACACTTCTTTCTGTGTGTTGGGAAGGAAAACTGATAGTGGGACAGCGTGTTCTATTTGCAGAAGCTGATTTTAATGGAAAATATTTTTAATACATACATTTAAAACTTTCCGACAACCAGTGAGTGCAGGCAAGTCTCACGTACTGTATTTTCTGGGAACTCTGCTGGGGGAGAGCTCTGGGCAAGGAGTTCTCCTTCCTACTCAGTAGAAGACTTTACAACAAGGCCTTGAAAATAAATTCTAATGCTAATGCACACCATATGGCCAAAGGTATGTGATCTCCCCTGCAAACTGTTAAGTTCACGTGTTTGCAGTGAGGAGTACTGTAATGCCCCATACACACGATCGGACTTTCCGATAACAAAACCGTGAAATTTTGTTCGAAGGTTGTTGGCTTCAACTTGTCTTGCATACACAAGGTCACACAAATGTTGACCAACAATTACGAACATGGGAAAGTGGTGATGTACAAAACGTACGACGAGCCAAGAAAAAAAAGGAGTTCAATAGCCAGTGCGGCTCTTCTGCTTGATTCCAAGCATGCGTGAACTTTTGTGCATTGGACTTGTGTACACATGATCGGAAATTCCGACAACAAAGTTTTGTTGGCGGAAAATTTGAGAACCTGCTAGCCAACATTTGTTGGCGGAAAGTCCACCAACAAATGTTCGATGGAGTGTACACGCGGTCGTACTTTCAGCCAACAAGTTCACATCCAACATTTGTTGTCGGAAAATCCGATCGTGTGTACAGGGCATTACTGTTACAGCATACTAAGACATTTTAGTTAATTGTGCTCTTCCAACCTTGTGAATGCACTGTTTGAGGAACACCCTTTTTTATTCCAGCAATGACTGTGCCCCTATGCACAAAGCTAGCTCACTAACAAGTATGGTGTGAAGGAACCCAAGTGGCCTCCACAAAGCCTTTTCCTTATTGGCATCAAAAATTAATCCAAAATGAATAAAATGTGCCTATCATTTGAATCCATTACAGTCCTAGCTACACACATTGACATGTGCGTATATTCACATTTAGGTTCATTCTCATGTGTCAAAAGGATACAGTCCCAGGCAAAGTTTCAGTGTGAATGGCTCTACCTCTCCTATTGGTGGCATTGTAACTGCCAGTTGAAGGCATATTCTTCCACCATTCTTACTGTCATGTATGTATAGCACAGGCCCCACTCAGGTTCCCTTCCAATTTGGGTGTACAAGCAGCCAAGCACAAAACAACTTGGACAGTCTCACAACTCAATGACCAGGTAAGGGATGTATTTTTATGCTCTAATGCTCATTAAACTTGGTTGGGGTGCAAGGCGTGCTTTGGGATACTCAGGATTTAATATAGAAAGAAACCAGAGGAAACTCTCTGGCTTGTCTGCACTCATCAGGATAATCCCCCTCCCGGCAAACATTTGGGGAACAGTAACAGTAACTCTAGGACTCCAAGCAAAGGAAAGATCCCAATTCAACAGTACTGGGGCAGATACCCAAGAGATTAAAGAAGGGAGCAGTCACTAGGATCCTATATCCTGGCCTATACTTACAATTCTTCTTTTCCAGTATATTTGAATGCCTCTGTGCAATTTTGGCAAGGCACTTCTCCTGTGAGCCTCCAGGCCAGTACCTAGGCGAATCCCCTTGATTTGAACCGGCCTGGAGTTTGCATGTTCTCTCTATATTTTCGTGGGTTTCCTCCTGGTACTCCAGTTTCTTCCCACGCTCCAAAGACATGCTGGTAGGTTAATTGGCTCCTGTCTAAATTGGCCCTAGTGTGTGAATGTATGAATGTGAGTTAGGGACCTTAGATTGTAAGCTTCTTGAGGGCACGGACTGATGTGAATGTATAAAATATACAGTACTGTATATAAAGCACTGTGTAAATTCATGGCGCTATATAAGTACTATTGGCTTCCAGCAAATAGCCCCCCCCCCCCCCAGCTCTCTAAGCTTCGACCTCGATTAACTCCTTTTCCCAGAAGGGCAGGAGCTCTTCAGGCTGGACAAGCACTTCTCAGCCATCTACTGTACATTATTCCGCATTTATTGTCTGAGACTACATTAATATTCAGGCCAAGGGTCTGCCTCTTCCAACTCACTGGATTCTAGAATCCACTAGATGGTAGGGAGGGAGAAGTAGGTGAACCTGTAGCCAGTGAGACCCAGGAAAGCCAAATATAATCACACACCTCTCCAATGTTAGAAGACAAAGACATTCTGTTTAGGAGGATGCTACATATGTGAACTATCTGATTTGTATGTAATAGTCCTGAATGGATAGAAGTGAAAGTTGGTTCCGATGGGTCTTACTTAAAGTGATTTTTCCTTCAAAGAAGTAGCTCTGTGGTTGAAATATGGTATAGGTGGACCCTGCTTTGGTCCTAGTCCGCTACCTCTCTGATAGCAACAAAGAAATTGTTCACCACATGGTAACTTCTAGAATGTATATTGAGGAGCGCATGGTAGAACAGTTCATCTTACTTGAAGGATTTGCATGTGAACCGTCATCCCGTGTACAACCAGCCCCTCCCCCAAATCTTATCCCCTCGCCCTTTAGGGTTCATTGCACTACAGTATTGACTTCTTAATCAGTTTGTTCACTCCTATTTAGACCATGAAGAAGGGGACATACCCTAAGAGCCGGTTCACACAGGGGCAACCTGGGATTCAAGTCGCCCCAAGGCGCGTGGTTGAGAAAATCAAAGGAAGTGAATGGAGCTGTCTTGATGTACACTACTGAAGTCGCTCTGACTTCAGAAAGGGTTCCTTTACAACTTCAATCCGACTTCTAGGCGACTTGTACCCATTGATTTAAGTCGGATCCCGTGTCTTAACTGAAGCAACTTTCCAGAAAGTAAAAATAGTTTTCTAGGCAAACCCCTCCCTCCCACAGAGCTGATAATTTTGTGATTGGCCACTGGCAAAGTCCCCTGTCCTGGAGGCAACTTCAAGTTACCTTGTAAGTTGCCTCAAGTCGCGCTGTGATTCATACTCAAGTCCTGTCCAAGTTGCCTCCCAAAGTCGTGCCGGAAGTCGTGTTGCCCCTGTGTGAACCGGCTCTTAAAGCTTGTCCTGAAAAATTGTATGTTAGTGCAAATAAAGTATCACGTACAGTTGTTTCTGTCCACTCCTTCTGGAATCTGATTGGTCATTGCATACAACAAATAACTTTTATTTCTTTTTTCTATTTCTTTTTACTGTAAATTACCCCTTTACTCATTATCCCTTCTATTAAACTTTGAAAAAAAAAATGGCTTTGTTCAGCCAAAACTCGTCTTAAAATATAAAACTAAACACGGCTCTGATGAAGACTTACTAGTTTCTTGTTCGTCTTTGAAAGAGAAATGACAGCGAAGTCGGAGGAGAGGGAATGATGAAATAACAGGATCCTGATGAAGGGGAAAATGACACGGATATGATAGAACATACAAAATGCTAATTAGAGAAGTGCAAGTCATTAACAATGCATTGTTCCATTTTTCCTCAACGTCAACTGTGAATAGTCATTTCTCAAGGGAAATTGATTTTCTAATTATGGATTTCTTTGTATATGTAAACATTTAATAAATAGCACTGGGGATATTTTTAGCTCTTAATTTTTACTCCCGAACAACACTGTATAATGCAGATTATCAATGCAGCACTTAGTGTGGATGGGGAGTAAAGTGGAATGAGAAAGAGGGAAGGAAAGAGAAGGAGTGGAGAAGGAAGAGAAGTTGGAGAAAATGCCCTGCTGGGGACTAGGAGGGATGCCACCTACGGTGGCCATTTTTGCACCCAAACACATACAGTCAGCTCAGCGACATGGGGCCTGTTAAAGTACATGCTCAATAAAAGTCTCTGCCTTGCCTCTGCCCCTATCACACAGGCAGGTGCAGTGGCTGGCAGTACTGTGCTAAGTGACTTTAAACCCGTGAACATGGTACAGCATGGTGTGGTGGGCAGTAAACACACAGAGTCCAAAATAGGCAAGAGCATTGTATTGAAGAATGGTTCAACTCAGTTCAACTAGGTCTGGCGGGTAGGCACAGCCATTTGGAGACACTTACAAACTGTTATAGCGGTCTGCAGATTTTATAGGTGCTGACAGCTTCTGCAACAGGGAGCGAAATGTGGCCTGGCCGGTCCACGCCCAAAGTGGAGGCTTTCTGAAGCACTGTCCCACCACCTCTGGAACCTTTGCCTATCTCTATGCACTGTCCCTGCCAGACAGGGATCCTGGCAGTACACTAGTCACCAGTGATGGCCAATCCATTAGGGGCACAGGGGCACCGTCCCCTTAATCCATGTGCCCGGCCCCTAATCTACATTAGGGTGCCAGACGCATGAGGATTTTAATAGGGTTTTTTTTTTTGAAGCACATGTTTAGAGCCTGAGGCTCTAATTTGATTCAAAAAAGGATGGGATCGGGGACAGAGTGCTGCACCCTGAGCCCACCCAGTTGTGTGACAATAGAAAATTAATATTCGCTATTGTCTTCCTGATTCTCCTCCTGGCCAATCAGGAAGTAGATCCTGAGACCCGATTGGCCAGGGAGTCTTATGCCCCGTACACACGATGGGACTTTCCGACAAAAAAAACGTGGATTTTTGTTAGAAGGATGATGGCTCCAACTTGTCTTGCATACACAAGTCACACAAATGTTGGCCAACAATTAAGAGCGTGGGAACGTGGTGACGTACAAGATGTATGACGAACCGAGAGAAAGGAAGTTCAATAGCCAGTCCGGCTCCTTCTGCTTGATTCTGAGCATGCGTGAACTTTTGTGCGTCGGACTTGTATGAAATTCCGACAACAAAAGTTGAGAACCTGCTAGCTAACATTTGTTGGCGGAAAGTCAGACAGAAAATGTTCGATGGAGCGTACACACGGACTTTCAGCCAACAAGCTCAAATCCAACATTTGTTGTCGGAAAATCCGATTGTGTATGGGATGCATAAGTCCTAAAAAGGAAAGGCGCTTTTTATTACAACATTCATTATGATATGCCTAGTGTAGCAATTATATACACTGTATTTGTTTTCTCTATTTTTTTTTTTTGCACAAAACTGAAGTTACCCTTTAACTACTTCCAGACCGCCCCACACACTTATACTGTGTCAGGGCAGCCTGGCTGTGCAAAATCACGTACCTGTACGTGATTTCGTGCACACGGTGTAGGGGCGTGCATATGCAAACAGAGCACTGCTGCTGCTGTGATTGGACACAGCAGGAGCCAATCAGTTGGTACGATGGCTGCCGCGACCCACCGATCGTTCTTTGGAGAGATGGATCAGCAGTGTGCCTATGTAAACAAAGCAAACTGCTTATCTATCAGGGAGTAAAGGAGAGGTCTTTGTGTTTCAGCTAAGCTGAAACACGATCTCTCTTTTCCTTCAATGTAAGCCCTTGTACACACGGTCGGAGATTCCGTCGGAATGTGTCCTATCGGACTGTTTTGTCGGATATTCTGACTGTGTGTGGTCTGCATCGGACTGTTTCCGTCGGACCAAATTTTCCAACTTGCTGGAAATATTTTCCGACAAACTGCTCCGATCGGACATACTCCGATCATGTGTAGAAAATTCCGATCGGACAAAGTGCCACGCATGCCCAGATCAAATTCCTACATCAAAGCTATTGGCTACTAGCCTGAACGTAGTCCCATCGTAACGAAATTACGTCATCACGTTCTGAAAGATCAGATTTTCCGTCAACTTTGTCCAACCGTGAGTATGCAACAGTTTCGGACAAGATTTGGTTGTCGGAATCTCCGACCGTATGTACAAGGGCTAACAGTCCCCCACACGGTTGGAAAGCACCTCCCAGGCACACACTTACCCCTTGATTGCCCCTGGTGCTAAAGTGGTTGTATAGTCATGTTTGGGACTTTTACCTACAGGAAAGCCTATAATAAGGCTTACCTGTAGGTAAAAAAAAATATCTCCTAAACCTGTACGGTTTAAGAGATATTCCCCTCGCAATGCGTCGCTGACTGCAGTGGCGCATGTGCACAGGGGATTCTCAGCTGAAAGTCTGGCAGACGCTGGACCCTGCTGGGAAGAAATCTTCCGCGCGCATGCGCGGTAGTGACGATATCGCGGCTCCAGCCACTCACAGCGCCGGAGTCGCGATACCCGGAAGAAACGCAGAGGGAACATGTCAGCTCCCTCTGCGTGGATCGGGCCAGATGTCGGGGTCTCGTTCTAAGGTAAGTATTTCATAATGAGCTAGTATGCATTTTCCTTTGCAGGTGAGTAAAAAACAAAACAAAAAAATCAGCTGGTTTACAACCACTTTAACACCTTCCCTGCCAGTGCCATTTATACAGTGTCAGTGCATTTTATTTAGCACTGATCACTGTATTGGAGTCACTGGCTCCCAAAAAGTGATCAGTTAGGTGTCCAATTTTTCCACCGCAATGTCACAGTCCCACTAAAAATCGCTGATCACCGCCATTACTAGTAAAAACAATAAAAAAATTAAAAGATTAAAAGTCTCTGATTTTTATAGCGTTTTTGGATGCTATAACTTTTGCGCAAACCAATCAATGTACATTTATTTTGAGTTTTTTGACCAAAAATATGTAGCAGAATACATATTGGCCTAAATTGATGACGACATAACATTTTTAAAAAATTGTTATTGTTTGTTTGTTTGTTTTTTTTGTTTCTTTTTTTTAGAGGTGATCAAATACCACCAAAAGAAAGCTTTATTTGTGGGGGAAAAAAAATACATCAATTTAATTTGGGTACATTGTCGCATGACCACGCAATTGTCAGTTAAACGCAAACCTGGAAGCAAGACAGGTGAAGATGGAAGCTGTTTTCAACGATGACATCGCATCTCTGGAAGGCTTTGTTTTCAGGTAAGTTTCACATAATGTGCTAGTATGCGATGCATACTAGCACATTATGCCTTTGCCTTGCAGGTAAGGAAAAAATAAATAAAAAATGCAGTGGTTTACAACCGCTTTAAACTTGAATGTGTTACAGCTGTGGTATATGAAATTCAGGTTTAGAATTCCATGGAGATATGAGAGCATGGTGTTATGCCCCATACACACGGTTGGATTTTCCGACGGAAAAGGTCCGATCGGATCTTGTTGTCGGAAAATCTGATCGTGTGTGGGCTCGACGGAAAAAGTTTGAGAGCTGGATCTAAAATTTTCCGACAACAAAATTCGATCTGACTTTTTCCGACCGTTTGTAGAGAATTCCGATGGACAAAGTGCCACGCTTGCTCAGATTAAAGTACGAGACCAAAGCTATTGGCTACTAGCCTCTACGTAGTCCCGCCGTACGCAACGAACGTCACCTCATTCCGAACGATCAGATTTTCCGCCAACTTTGTCCGACCGTGTGTATGCAACACTAGTTTCGGCCCAAATCCGCAGGAAAAAATCTGACGGATTTTGTGGACGGAATATTCGACCGTGTGTACAGGGCATTCAGCTTCTTTATCATAGCAACACTATGTAGGAATTCCTATTGTATTATAAAGAAATTTTAATTAGGGATAATTATGAAGAAGATGAACCTTGCTAACAGAGTATTGCTTCTAGTACATTCTAGTTACATACCAACCTTTCCAATTACATTAAAATATGTACATGTTTTATGATAAAAGGGAACACTATTGTTTGTGCAACTTTCATGTTAGAGGTTATTACTTTATATATTTACATATACATCATTTTTTTTTCACTTTTTTTTTTTTTTTTGTTCCATACACCCATTTACAGATGTTTTTTTTATTCCTATAATGGTTGTCTTTCCAACCCTTGCATAAATGCTCTTTTATCAAGCTTATTTTGTATAATTCCAACTGTTTTAATTTTTCTTTGAACTCCCCCGGACCTCATACTTTAGAGCCAGACCTGTGCTGAGTGGGCTAGTCACTTTCTACAGTTATCATTAGGCCATTTATTTCCACTTCCATTAATAAAAAAAAAATATATAAAAATAAAAACTCATTAGCATTTTTTGAAAATGCAACACTATAAGTTGGCACACGAGTTTCGTCAGGTCAAAAGCAATTATGAACTATTTACTATGAGCTATGTTCCCAAGCTATTTTAATTTAATATGCAAACGAAAATGATGTACTCATAAATTCAGGTAGTTTTTAATAAGCTCTAATTCACTTTGATAAGCTACTGTAGACTAAATTCTTGTTGTTATGGCTTCTTGGCTGACAGTGGAGGTTTAGCTTGAAATGGATGTCATTGGATGATGGGTAAACTGAAATGCGACTCGGAGAGATGACATTTATTTACATAAAGCTCAGAAATAAGTAACTGTAAGTGCCGGTTCACACAGGGGCAGCCCGACTTTCCAAGGTGTTCTGCACATGGCGACTTCAGCGGCGGCTTGCAAAATGACTTCTGTGTAGAAGTCAATGCAAGCCGCCCTGAAGTCATTCCAAAGTAGTACAGGAACCTTTTTCTAATTCAGAGCTCCAGTTAGAAAGGTTCCATAGTGAAGAACGGAGCGAGACTTGTCGGGCGGGTAAGCCGCCTGTCAAGTCGCCCCTGTGTGAACCGGCTCTAAAGCCCCGTACACACTATCAGATTTTCTGCTGACTTTTTCCTTCAGATTTACCAAAAATGTAGTGCAAGGGCCTGCCTGATTACGGTACATACACATTGAAACTCCTAAGGTTTGACCTCATATTATATGGTTTTGGTAAATCTGATGGAAAAACTCAGCAGAAAATCTGATAGTGTGTATGGGGCTTAAGGATTATGCTATACTACAATATACACTATATTGTAGAAAGTATTGGTACACCCACATGAACTTTAATGGCATCTCAGTCTTAGTCCTCGCACTTACACTATTGTCAGCTATGCCAGAGGAGCTGAGAGTGTTCTTGGGGTTGAGAGGCACAGTGTGGAACCAATTATAATTAAGCGGCTCCTCCAGGGGTAGCGCTACACAAATATATATACAGGGGCACTGACCATTCGGGCACTCGGGTACTGCCCGAGGGCCCCATGCCACTAAGGGGCCCCATCAGGGTTGCCAGCCTCAATAAAACCAGGGACAGTATGATAAAATCTGTGTTTTTTTTTAAACTCCCAAGATTATATCTGCCCCGCCTCTCCAGTACCTTTTCAGGGGGTGCATTTGTATTCTGTGTGTATATTGTGTGTCTATGTGTGTATACTGTATGTGTGTGTGTGTATGTGTATACTGTGTGGCACCATAATCTATTGCCTGGGGGCCCAATAATCTCCTATTGCCCGTGGGCCCCATAATCTTCTCCTATTGCCTGGGTGCCCCATAATCTCCTATTGCCCGTGGGGCCCCATAATCTTCTCCTATTGCCCGGGGGCCCCATAATCACCTATTGCCCGGGGCCCTATGAGTTGTCAGTCCGCCCCTGTATATATATATATCTAAAGATATATATGTAGCGCCGGCTCCTGAAGAGCACGCGCTATGTTTCTTTTGAAAGTTAAGGTTACACCTGAACTGCAGTTTGGTCTGGGTACAATTGTTCTAAATTTGGACCTCAGCGTCAGTCTGACTGGGCTATAGGATGTTCAGCCTGGCCACAAGGGGCACTGTCTCTTCTGGCAGGCATGGAACCACAGTCTGGTTGGATGCTTTAAGGTTACTCTCTCTCGGAGCCCGCCCAGTGGGAGTGTCACTCTTGCTGTGCTTTCTGGGAGAGGGTACTTAAGATGCGGATGTCAGGTGGTTCGGGGTTCCGGTCCAGAAGTATGTTCTGACTCCATGGTCCTGGTCCTCCTGACCAGCCCCCAGGAAGGCTATGGCCTGGGGTGCAGATCCACCCGACTTATTGTCTCGGGGCTGGCTTGCCCGAGGCAAGGACACTAAAGAAGGATTACGAGGTGGTCCAGTGCCGCATCCAGTAGTTGGAGAGGCCCAGTAACTTCGTAGCTATCCAGGTGAGGACTCTTCAGAAGAAGGCCACTTACGGGTTGGCTTCTTAGCAAGAGCCTGGTGGGGCTGAGAGACCTGAGTAAATCCAGTATCGTGAGTATCGCCAAGCTGGCTGAAAGATCCAGGTATCACACGAGTGTTCCACAAGTTTTAGTTTCCTGAATGTTCTACAACAACGTCTGTGGCAGAGACTTATTCCTGTATGTTCTACAACAACGTCTGTGGCAGAGACTTGTTCCTGAGTAAAGCACCTTGTTGGCTGCTAGGCCTTGTGAGAGAGGGACTGTCCAACCTGAGTGAACATCCAGTTGTGAATGGCTATTCTCTGGATTTAGTCAAAGTAAACAAGTCCTTCTTTATTGACTTCGACACTAAGAGTATCTGAACTTCCTTCCTAACCCTCTGATCCTATTTTAAGAGACTGTTCGTTGTCTATGTTTTTTGCAAATAAAAATCCCTTTATGTGGAACTGTTGTCAGTCTCTAAAGTTACCGGCCCATCTACCACGGGAAACCCCTAGACACAAATCGAGGAGAAGAAGGTAACGGTAAGCCCATTTAAACCAGAAGTTCCTTCGGGGGTTAGTGCTAATTCCCTGGTAAGAGGTTATTTAAAATAGGTCAGTGGGGTTACAGGAGATCCTTTGTGAGTTTCCATCTGAAGGAGAGCGTTGTGAGTGTTAACTGTGGAGTAAGCAGCTTTGCTTGTTACAATGGGCCTTCTTTTTGCTGTTCCATTGCTACTAACAACCTCCTTGAAGAATTGTCCTGTTGGATTGGTGAAATAGAGGTTAGAGAGAGACAATTCACCCCGTTCTTGAGAATGATTAAACATTTGTGTATTTTCAAGGGATGATATCTACGCTACCTTAAAGAGAGTGCTTGCCATTTAAATAGAAACAAGGAGTATGTTCTCGTAATAATTGCTCTCTTTATTATCTTCTGGAGTGAAGCCTAAGCTCTGTTTATCTAAACTCAACTGGATGTTGTGCCTTTTTTTGTCCTGGGATGAAGTGAAGAAGAGAGTGTACTGGGTGTTCAACATCAGTGTGGAAATGTTCATGTAGCAAGGGCTGGGAAGCCTGGTGTCCACTCTGTTCTAGAAGGTGGTAAAGGAAGAGCTGAAGATTACACTCACAGGTTATGCCTGGCTTAACAGGTCAAGGAATCATGAAAGGGGAAACCAGGGAAAACAAGCCTGCAAAGGTTGTCCTGGGGTATAAGAGTTCACCTTCTGTGACTGAAACTTGTGTTCAAGTGAGTTGTAGTAGCTGTAGCTTGAAACTCTAGGCTTTGATCAGAGGCGTAACTTCATGGCCCCGGTGCAAGAAACTATGAAGATCCCCCCTGACCCCCCCCCCCCCCATCCTCTTTCCATTGTTTCCAGGGTCCCTTCCTCTGAGCCCAAAGCCCTTCCCACTGATCCTAGGGCCTTTAACTGCCATCACAAGGCTCTTTATTAAAAAAGAAGAAAAAAAAAACAGTGCCAGGTCCCATTAAATTAAATAGTTTTTATTGGTACCAAGCATATACCACACTTCAGGCAGCTCTATATGACCATGGATGGAAGGGGCCAACGTGTGCACACAGGCAGCCAGCCAGAGTTGTACGAAGCAGAAGCAGCTGAAATTCTGACGTTGGCATAGAAGGACCTGCTCAGTGTAGCAAACAGTGTTTGCCTCAAGCAGCATTACCCGCTGCCGTTCTACCTCGTGGCCATATTCTACGTCTATCCAGGGGGCTGTAACACATTTCCAAGGTGTTCCTTCTTTCTCAAAGCCTTTTACCACAGTCTGGCAGCAGGACCCTTTTACATGTTCTCAAGTGTGATCTTTGCGACACAGATAGTACCACCACTGGCTTTGAGCCTAGTACAACTGGGCAGAACCCCACAACCACCAATATAGTGTTCTATTTCCAAGCACTAGGAAGAGCAGGTCTATCACCCATCCACAGCGGTCCACCTGCAACAGATCATTCCTCCATTACGGACTTTCCAATTCTTGTTCTGCACTGTGTCTTTGGGTGAAGGTGACCAAATCTTGGTATAAAAAGAGATTTGCTTCATTAGGTCAAAAATTCCTGCAAAACGAATAGTGAGCAGAAAAATAGTGAACTCACTAAATCTTATCCCAGGTGAGTCTAGTAGTCTAGCAGACAAATATCTCGCACTGCAGATATACAGCTAAGAGGCTGTAGGCACAGAAGAGCCTAAAACCTTCACAGGATTTCCAGATGAAAGGTAATATTTTTAGAGTACTGCATAGGCACAATTCGCACCCCTAGATCCTCATAACAGCAAATCTTCACGTTTTGGGTTCAGTTGCATTTTAATAGGTCATATATATACCGATCTAAATAGCTCAGTCTTAAGAAACAATGGAAAAGCTTTCTTGTCTGGGCCAGAGTTCTTCTTTAATCCTATTTTCAAATTACAACCAACTAAATTGATTCCATGGAAGCGTTCCAGCGCCTGATTAATTTTCATTGTGCTTAGTCAAAGAACAGATAACAATAATCCAATCAGCAACTCAGGGAAATTTGGAAGTCTTTCAGTTGTTGAAGCCATTGAGAACTAAGCAGGCCTGTCACAATGAATTCACGTTTCTAGTTCAATAGCAGATTAAAAAATACCTATGCTCTGACTCTGAAAAAAAAAAAAACATGTTGAAACTGCTTACAGTGCTTATTTTGGTATCAGGACAAAGGGATCGATTTACAAAAGACAAAAAAGCTGCTCAATTTGCAAGGGAAGTTGCACTTTGCAAGAAAATTTTCCCCCAGAGCTTAGAGAATAATGCAGTTTTGTTGACTTCCATTGTCCAATCATCTGCAAGAAACATTTTTCTCCATGCATTTGATTGGATATTATTTCAAATTTGACCTTATTCACTAAGCTCTGGGGACATTGCCCTTGCAAAGTACAACTTCTCTTGCAAAGTGAACAGCCACTTTCCTTTTAGCAAATCAACCCCAAATATTGTATATATTGTAATGAGGCATTTAGCATTATTTAAGAGAAGGCTTGTTGATACTCAACTAAATCCACCGCTTGTGTCCTGTGCCGATGCTGGTTCCAAAAAATTACAGTAGATGAACCAGAGCTAAAGTGAACCATTCTTCTCTTCCTGATGTCATCTCTCTGCCACTAGAAAGCCAATAAGAAGAGTTTATGTCTCCCCAAAAGTGATGTGAACACCCACAGAGATCTTAAGTTATCACTAGAGGGATCACCAGCAGGGGGAAGGAAGTACTGATTCCTTTATATACAGTTGCAAAAAAAGTATGTGAACCTTTTGGAATGATATGGATTTCTGCACAAATTGGTCATAAAATATGATCTGATCTTCATCTAAGTCATAACAATAGACAATCACAGTCTGCTTAAAGTAATAACACACAAAAAATTAACTGTTACCATGTTTTTATTGAACACACCATGTAAACATTCACAGTGCAGGTGGAAAAAAGTATGTGAACCCCTAGACTAATGAGATCTCCAAGAGCTAATTGGAGTGAGGTGTCAGCCAACTGGAGTCCAATCAATGAGATGAGATTAGAGGTGTTGGTTACAGCTACCCTGCCCTATAAAAAAAACACACACCAGTTCTGGGTTTGCTTTTCACAAGAATCATTGCCTGATGTGAATGATGCCTCACACAAAAGAGCTTAAGAATTGTTGACTTGCATAAAGCTGCAAAGGGTTATAACATTATCTCCAAAAGCCTTGCTGTTCATCAGTCCACAGTAAGACAAATTGTCTATAAATGGAGAAAAAACACTAAAAAAAGAATGGATTTCATGGGAGGATACCACAGAGGAAGCCACTGCTGTCCAAAAAAAAATTTCTGCACGTTTACAGTTTGCACAAGAGCACCTGGATGTTCCACAGCAGTATTGGCAAAATATTCTGTGGACAGATGTAACCAAAGTTGAGTTGTTTGGAAGAAACACACAACACTATGTATGGAGAAAAAGAGGCACAGCACACCAACATCAAAACCTCATCCTAACTGTGAAGTATGGTGATGTGGCATCATGGTTTGGGGCAGCTTTGCTGCGTCAGGGCCTGGACAGATTGCTATCATTGAAGGAAAAATTAATTCCCAAGTTTATCAAGACATTTTGCAGGAGAACTTAAGGTCATCTGTCCACCAGCTGAAGCTCAACAGAAGATGGGTGTTGCAACAGGACAGCAACCCAAAGCATAGAAGTAAATCAACAACAGAATGGCTTAAACAGAAGAAAATACGCCTTATGGAGTGGCCCAGTCAGAGTCCTGACCTCAACCCAATTGAGATGCTGTGGCATGACCTCAAGAAAGCGATTCACACCAGACATCCCAAGAATATTGCTGAACTAAAACAGTTCTGTAAAGAGGAATGGTCAAGAATTATTCCTGACCGTTGAGCACGTCTGATCTGCAACTACAGGAAACGTTTGGTTGAAGTTATTGCTGCCAAAGGAGGTTCAACCAGTTATTAAATCTGAGGGTTCACATACTTTTTCCACCTGCACTGTGAATGTTTACATGGTTTGTTCAATAAAAACATGGTAACATTTAATTCTTTGTGTGTTATTAGTTTAACCACTTGCCGACCAGCGCACGACGATGTACGTCGACAGAATGGCACGGGCAGGCAAATAGGCGTACATGTACGTCCCTTTAAATTTGCTGCCCTGTCATCGAGAGTGCGCCGCCGGTGGCGCGCTCCCGCGCTGGTCGGGACCCCCGTGAGTCCGGTCGCGGGACCCGCGGACTCGATCGCCGCGGGCATCCCCGCGATCGTCTCACGGAGCGGCCGAATGGAGAAGTGCCGTTGTAAACAACATTTCTCCATTCTGCCTAGCAACTAGTGACGCTGATCTCTGCTCCATGTGATTGGAGCAGAGATCAGTGTTCACTAAATGAAAGCCCAACCCCCCACAGTTAGTAACACGCCCCTAGGAACACTTAACCCCTACACTGCCACCCACTGGTTAACCCCTTCACTGCCAGTGTCATTTACACAGGAATCACTGCATTTATATAGCAGTGATTACTGTATAAATGACAATGGTCCCAAAAATGTGTCAAAAATGTCCGATGGGTCCCCCACAATGTCGCAGTCACAATAAAAATCGCTGATCGCCGCCATTACTAGTAAAAAAAAAATAATAAAAAATTATTAATAAAAATGCTATAAAACTATCCCTATTTTGTAAACGCTATAACTTTTGCGCAAAGCAATCAATAATCGCTTATTGCAATTTTTTTTACCAAAAATATGTAGAAGAATACGTATCGGCCTAAACTGAGGGAAAAAATGTTTTTTATATATTTTTGGGGGATATTTATTATAACAAAAAGTAAACAATAATGCGTTTTTTTCAAAATTGTCGCTCTATTTTTGTTTATAGCGCAAATTTTGTTTGGGAGCCATGTCGCACGACCGCGCAATTGTCAGTTAAAGTGACGCAGTGCCGAATCGCGAAAAGTGGTCTGGTCTTTGACCAGCAAATTGGTCCGGTCTGAAAGTGGTTAAGCAGACTGTGATTGTCTATTGTTGTGACTTAGACGAAGATCAGATCACATTTTATGACCAATTTGTGCAGAAATCCATATCATTCCAAAAGGGTTCACATACTTTTTTTTGCAACTGTAGCTCTTTAGTTGACGCTAGAGGGTTCACCAGCAGGAGGAAGGGGGACCTGGTTCCTCTATATAGATCTTTAGTTATCACCGGAGGTTTCACCAGCAGGAGGAAGGAGGTCCTTATTCCCCTATATAGATCTTTATAATACTTTGTCTAGTTCTGGAGACCTCACTTATAAAAGAAATTGATGAGACAAGCCCAGAGATGGGCAACAACAATGAAATGAACTTATGGTGAAATGAACTGATTATGTACAGTCTGAAGAAAAGAGGAAGGGAGAGGAAGGGTGTGAACAAGGTTCAGGAGGTCAGTATTTTCAATATGAAGCTAAGATCAAGAACATGGGGACATGACCACAAATGAAAAGTTCAAAACAGATCTTACAAAGTTTTATTTGATGTAGGTGATGCTTGGAATAGACTTCCAGCAGACGTAGTGAGTCAGTCAACAGGTGGATTCAAACATGCTTGGGACAAACGGATCTACATTTAGATGAAAAAAAACTTGTAGTCTCCACCAGGGGTTTATGTGACAGGGAGACATTACAGGAGCACAACTGCTATTCTGCGGGGAAGCGTGAGTGAGGTTCACCCTAACTAAATAGTGATCACCTCAGTATACTATCTGCGAAATGGTCTTGTTTGTTCTTTGTTTTTAATGTTCTGGGAGCCTGTTGAAATTTGGAAGTTAATCCATGAGAATCAGAGGTGAAACTTCTGAATGAACCATCTGTTAAGCCCCTGTACACACGGTCGGACATTCTGCCAACCAAATCCATCGGATTTTGTCCATCGGATTTTGCCTGTCGGATCTTGTCCGAAACTGTTGCATACACACGGTCGGACTAAGTTGTCAAAAAACCCGATCATTCAGAACGTGATGACGTAATTTCGTTACGATGGGACTACATTCAGGCTAGTAGCCAATAGCTTTGATGTAGGAATTTGATCTGAGCATGCGTGACACTTGGTCCGATCAAAATTCTCTACACATGATCGGAGTATGTCCGATCGAACCAGTTGGTCGGAAAATATTTCCAACAAGTTGGAAAATTGGGTCCGACGGATATTCCGACGGAATCAGTCCTATGCATACCACACACAGTCGGATTATCCGACAACACGGTCCGATAGGACACATTCCGACGGATTCTCCGACCGTGTGTACAAGGGCTTACTCAGGAGACTCATTAAGGCTTGATTATCTAGTCCCACGTATGTGAATTTATTGGCAGAGACTTTGGTTTGTACACAGTGGAATGTGATATTTTTTACCTGTGGCAAAAGTTTTGCTCTATTGTTACCATTACACAGAAGGAATCTTATATATTTTATATATTTTATATTTTGTATGCTTTACTATATGTTCATAATTATTCACATAATTTGGTGGTATACTGTGCAATATTAGTAGGTTAATATTAGCGCCATAATTCATTTAAATGGGTTTTACGTTACTCATCAGCAGATGTGCTCTAAGATCATTGGAAGGTGTATTCTGTCATCGCTTGCAGGTGTGTTACACTATCCATCATTAGAAGATGTGTTCCAATATCACAATCAGGTGTGCTCCATCATCACAAGCAAATGTGTTCCATTATTCAACACCTGCACATGAGTTCCAAGATCAATAGCAGGTGTATTCCATCATCAACCACAGGTGTGTTCCATTATTCATCATCAGAAGATGTGTTCCATAATCACCAGCAAGTGTGTTACATTAACCATCACCAACAGATGTATTCCATCGTCACCAGCAGGTGTGTTGCATTTTCTTCCATCAGCACATGTACTTTGAATTGTCAGAAGGTTTATTCCATCATTATCAGAAGATGTGAGCAGATCACAAGCAGGCATGCTCCATCATCATCAGCAGATGGGCTTCAAGAACACCAGAAGATGTGAGCAGATCACAAGCAGGCATGCTCCATCATCATCAGCAGATGGGCTTCAAGAACACCAGAAGATGTGAGCAGATCACAAGCAGGCATGCTCCATCATCATCAGCAGATGGGCTTCAAGAACACCAGAAGATGTGAGCAGATCACGAGTAGGTGTGCTCCATCATCATTAGCAGATGTGCTCCAAGATCATCAGCAGGTGTGTTTAATTATCACCAATAGGTGTGCTCCATCATCAGCAGGTGTGTACCATGATTACCAACATGTGTGCTCCATCATCACCAACAGATGTGTTCCAGGATCACGAGGTGCAGCACAGTGAAATGGAGCACTACAGTAATGTCTTGATAAAAAACATACTACTTAGCAGATTAGCTTTGCTCCCTAAACGCATATCAAGGTTTACAGTACATTGAAATTTTGACTTTAGTATACCTTTATTATCCATTGATTTACGGGAGATATCTGTGCAAGAGGGTAAGGGAAGTTATTATTTTATACATTCACTTTGATATGACTTCAAATATATATTTATTGGTCTTTTATTTTGGCCATTTTCTGGATTTTGTTGGCTCTTAGCCCAAGAATCCTCCAAATGGATACATTTCTAGCCTGGCAACAGATGCAGGTGTGTACACACTACAAAGCATCTTCCTTTAATAATAGAAGCTCTGTCTTAAACATTCAAACTGACGACGGATGCAGAATTAATTTTTAACACAGCTTGGTTAATCACCGCTGTCTTGCTACAATTCACAATTATCTGGGTCCATTTATAGCTGGAAATAATAGGCATATTTTATCTCCAATTAGGGTTAGTCATCTTTTTTACACCCACCTATACTTCAACTGTGGTTGTAATTTAACTGTGCTTTAATGCACCCAATTTAATCACAAGAATGCCAGGAATCAAATCATAAGCAGGATGAACAGCAATTAACCATGTCAATCTCTACATCATAGAAAAAAATGAATTGCAGGGATTTCGAGGTTTCGCTCTCAACATGGTGCCAGAACCGACTCTGTGGAAACAGTAGGAAGAATTGCAATCAGGGATATTTGATACATTTCCAAAATACCTGAAAAAGTAGAAGAAAGTTTTCAAAGTTTACAGTACTTTGTTACTAAAAGCACAATTATTTGTTTGTTTTCCTTTGACTTTTTCATAAGTACTCATAGCTGATGAGTTAAAATGTTGTTGGGAGTTCTTTGCGTCCATTTGGTATGTATTGTTTGCTTTGGACACTGTTAAAGTGGAACAATGGGCAAAATGTAAAAAATGGCATAGCATTTAATGTTCGTTCACATGTGTGGTTGGACGGCAGTAAAACCCTGAGGTTAAGATGCATTTTTACTGCTCCCCAACCTCTCCCCCTTTAGCAAGAGAGGCATAGCCAGAAGAGTGCACATCCCAAGGACGCAAGAATTATAGGTCTTGTCCTTTTCAGGTGAATGGTGATGCTTTGCAAGTGCCCTGCAAATATGCAGGGATCAAGGGGTCAAAGCAGGCTGTGAGGAGGCAATATAACGGGGTGGGGGCACCCTACATTTTATTATACCTGACCAGAGTTCAGTTTTAAATGTTAGGTGAAGGTTATGGTCTATATATGTAAGGAAAAAAACACCAGACGTAGAGCTTAGGGCTCGTTAACAAGTAACCGGCCTCAACCGCCAACCCCTTTAGCTGCAGAGGCAGTGGCCGGGGTGTGTACACATGCCACAGCTGCGATGCTTTGCAGCAGTGGCAGGAATTAAACCCCCTGTCCCTGCAGTGGACACAGTTGAGGCCTACTAGTGAGGCAATGAAAGGGTTAAAAGCCTCATCATCTGTTAAATGCAAACTGAACGTGGACTGTTCTTCAGAGAACACCACAAGTGTGAATCAGCCCTAAAAGTCCAGGTATAAGTGTAAGAAAATCTTGATACATATTGGAACCAGGAGGCTATTACATGCTCATGTTCATAGTTCTGTTCATAAACAGATTGCTGAGTGGTCTTCAGACAGTTCTTACTTACCTTTGCCTTGACCTGCTATACCTGTTTATAACCTGGCTTGACCCTGACTTGTCTCTAGATTTCTACCTGCCTGCCATGACCTTGACTTGTACTCTGACTCTGTCTCATGCTTCTGTACCTCACTGCCTGGCTGTGTACCGATCACGGCTTGCATCCTGATTCTGCCTATGCCTGATGTTCCTGTACCTCGCTGCCAAGCTGTTGATGACTTTTTGGCTTGTGTAGTGTCTATGTTCCTGGCTGCCAATCGAGTGTCACCATGTTCCAGTTCCTGGTTCCTTCCAGGTGATCTACGGTCATCTGCTTCCTGAAAACACCATGCTGGTGCGGTCCATTACACCAGTCCTTGTGCCAATCTGTGTCCTTATACATCCTATCATCACTACCAGGTGTGTTGGACAAAAGGATAAGCCCCCTCTCCAGCTCGATCTCCACCAAGTACATCACAATAGCTTTTTCAGAGATTTTGTACCAAACAATTCAATGTGTTTCAGGTGTTCTGAGGGTTCCCCTTCACCAAGGCTTAAGCAGTTCTAAAAGAAGAATGGTATAGGCTAGCAGAAAAATCCTTTAATTGGAAGGGCTTGCTCCAGATGCCAATTTAGGTGAAGGTTAGGGATCTAAAGGGAATACAGAGTGACTTTTCTACACCATTATCTTTGGTGCCCGATGTAAAAAAAAAAGCCTATTATTATTATTATTCAGGATTTATATAGCATCAACAGTTTGTGGGACGCTTTACAACATTAGGGCAGACAGTACAGTTACAACACGATTCAATACAGGAGGAATCAGAGGGCCCTGCTCGTTAGAGCTTACAATCTAGGAGGGAGGGTCAAGTGAAACAAAAGATAATAACTGTGGGGGATGAGCTGATGAAGAAAATGAAAGTACATTTGTTAGGTGGAGGTGGGATAGAGACAATTTTTCATGAATCGCCTAAAAGTTGATAGAGGAGGAGATAGTTGGACAAATTGACATAGGGAATTCCAAAGGATTGGGAGAGGCTCGGGAGAAGTCCTGGAGGTGAACATGGTGGGGAGATGACAAGGGGTCGGTTTGGTTATTATGAGACTAGGTTAGTGATATAGTGGCTTTGTAAGTTATTGTTAGTATTTTAAATTTAATTTGTTGGGTGAGTGGCAGCCAATGGTGGAACTGGCAGATGCTGAGTGGTTTGCAAGGTAGAGGAGTCTGGCAGAAGCATTCATCATGGACTCAAGGTGAGAGATAACCAGGTAGTGAATTAGGAGCTTTCTCGTCTCATTGGTTAGGAAGGGGCGTATTTTGAAGATGTTGAAGAGGTTGAGGCAGCAAGCTTTGGAAAGTGATTGGATGTGGGGCCGAAAGGAGAGTTCAGAGTCCAGGATAACACCTAGGGAATGGGTTGATGGTTTTGCCATTGATCTAGACCAGTGTTTCTCAACTCCAGTCTTCAAGGCGTCCTAATAAGTCATGTTTTCAGGATTTCCCTCAAATGAAACGACTGTGGTAATTACTATGTCAGTGAAACTGATCAAATCACTTGTGCAAAATAATGGAAAACCTGAAAACATGACCTGTTAGGGCGCCTTGAGGACTGGAGTTGAGAATCACTGATCTAGACAGAAGTCAGGGGAAAGGGCACATGGGGGAGGAAATATTATGAGCTTGGTTTTGGACAGGTTGAGTTTGAGAAAGTGGTGTGTCATCCAGACTGATATGTCAGATAGTAAATTAGTGATGCGTGAGGAGACTGATGTTGTGAGCTGAGGAGTAGGGAGATAGATTTGTGTGTCATCAGTGTAGAAATGATATTGAAAGCCATGGGAGGTTTTAAGCTGACCCAGGGAGGAGGTGTAGATTGAGAATAGGGGAGGTCCAAGAACCAGTGGCGTCACTGAGGTGGGGCTACAGGGGACCCTGACCTCCCCAACATCATACTGCCTCCCAATTAAAACGATTGGCACTGAAATTACAGAGTGATTCTCTGTAGGCTCTCAGCTGCTGGAGGGAAAGACACAGAGGGAATCAATATGTAATTGCCTTGCTCCCTGTCCTGTTGTGTAAAGTTTGCAGTCCGGGTCTCCTGCTTGTCATAATGACAGAAGACAGAGCTAGCTCCAGCAGCAGCGCTTCCACCTCTAAGCCTGCTCCTGTGTGTGTGCAAAACAACATTTTCAACGTGTGCACGCAGCTGTAAGATGCAGGGCTGCATGATGTCAGTGTCCCGACCATTAAAGGGAGAGGGATAATTGCATCTCATCTCAGTGTTAGCCAATATTGCTTTGTCTGTACTGCAGCCCCTCCCTCTTCCCTTCCCGCCCACTACATTTTGACTTTAGTTCAAGGAAGAAGTCAGAATTGGTGCTCAGCTTGCCAGCTCCCATGTGAGTTTTTTTTTCTTGATGTTTACTTCAGGGAGGGGGGAAAGGAGGTTCTGCAGCAGCAGGGACAGCCATAGATTCATAATTTTAGTGCAGGTGATGGAGGAAGAGGGGAACAGGACCAGCATTATCTTATCTATTCATGTTATCATGTATTTACTCTGGCACTATTGCCTAACCTGGCACTATACCACTCTAACCTGGCACTACCACCTAACCTGGCACTATACCACCCTAACCTGGTACTACCACCTAGTGGCGGTGCATCCATAAGGGCGCACGGGCCCTGCCCCCTCTCTCCTGACACCCCCTCTAGCACCAATAGATAAATGTATGCATTGCATGAATCTATCTATGGCCGCCACTGCCACCCCCTATTCAGGCGCCCGGCCCCTTTCTGGGTGTCTTAATTACAGCGGTGGGAGGGGGGGTGTTTTGGAAGCACCTGATTAGAGCCATAGGCGCTAATAGGCATCAAAAAAAGGTGACCTGTGAGCGCAATGCTGGGCACACGCAGGTCACTCAGCTGTGTTAGAAATGCAAATGAATATTTACTTTCCTTACACTAAACCGCCTCTCCTCCAATCAGGTGCTCGGATTTGTTACCCGTCACCTGATTGGCTGAAACGACAGGCGCTGTGATTGGACGCCTATGAGGTGTCCAATCATAGCAGAGGACGGGAAGAGAGGATGGGGGAAGACATCGAGGACCATCGAGGAGCTGTCCCACTGAGACAGGGTAAGTGCAGATGGCGGGTGGGGGTCACACTGGCAGCATTTGATATGGCACAGTGGGAGCATTTAATGGGGGCACAGTGGGAGAATTTGATGGGGCACAGTGGCAGCATTTGATGGGCACAGTGGCTGCGTTTGATGGAGCAGTGGCTGCATTCGATGGCACGGTGGTGGCAATTGATGGGCACAGTGGCTGCGTTTGATGGCACAGTGGTGACAATTGATGGGCACAGTGGCTGCGTTTAATGGCACAGTGGCTGCATTTGATGGCACAGTGGCAGCAATTGATGGGCACAGTAGCTGCGTTTGATGGGCACAGTGGCTGCGTTTGATGGGCACAGTGGCTGCATTTGATGGCATGGTGGTGGCAATTGATGGGCACAGTGGCTGCGTTTGATGGCACAGTGTGGCTGTGTTTGATGGTACAGTGGTGGCATTTAATGGTCACAGTGGCTGCGTTTGATGGCACAGTGGCTGCGTTTGATGGTACAGTAGCAGCAATAGATGGTCACAGTAGCTGCGTTTGATGGCACAGTGGCTGTGTTTGATGGGCACAGTAGCTGCGTTTGATGGCACAGTGGTGGCAATTGATGGGCACAGTGGCTGCGTTTGATGGCACAGTGGCTGCATTTGATGGCATAGTGGCTGTGTTTGATGGCACAGTGGTGGCAATTTATGGGCACAGTGGCTGTGTTTGATGGAAAAGTGGCGGCAATTGATGGGCACAGTGGCTGCGTTTGATGGCACAGTGGCTGCGTTTGATGGCACAGTGGTGGAAATTTATGGGCACAGTGGCTGCGTTTGATGGCACAGTGGTGGAAATTTATGGGCACAGTGGCTGCGTTTGATGGCACAGTGGCAGCAATTTATGGGCACAGTGGCTGTGTTTGATGGAACAGTGGCGGCAATTGATAGGCACAGTGGCTGAATTTGATGGCACAGTGGCTGCGTTTGATGACACAGTGGCGGCAATTTATGGGCACAGTGGCTGTGTTTGATGGCACAGTGGCTGCGTTTGATGGCACAGTGGCAGCAATTTATGGGCACAGTGGCTGTGTTTGATGGCACAGTGGCTGTGATTGATGGTACAGTGAGGCTGCAATTGATGTTTTTTTTTTTCAAAATGTTTTAGTTTGTTTGCGCCCCCCCCCAAAAAAAAAATTGAGCACCAGCCGCCACTGCTACCACATAACCTGGCACTATACCACCTAACCTGGTACTACCACCCTAATCTGGCACTACCACCCTAACCTGGCACTGCCACCTAACCTGGCACTATACCAGCCTAACCTGACACTACCAAATAACCTGGCACTACTACCTAGCCTGCCACTACCACCTAACCTGCCATTACCAACTAACCTGGCACTACCACCTAGCCTGCCACTACGTAGTACAGAATGGTGTCCATTGGTTTTTGCTGTTAGCAAGTCATTTGTGAGTTTTAGGAGAGTAGTTTCTGTGGAGTGTTGAGGGTGAAATACATACCCTGTTATACCATTATAATTTCCACAAATAAACAGGGGGCCAGTGTAGGCAAAAAGAATTACATGCCAATGTATTTAGAGGAACACATACTGCAAGGCATTTAAAATTCTTAGAAGCCTCAAATGGTCAGGTATTTTTCTCATGACATTTTCTCTTTAATTCTTTACTAGTAAGCATGGGGCTAGTTGGTTACTATAAGCTCAGGGCTTATTTCAGGGTATGTTAAAAAAAACTGCCTTAGGATTTCGGAAAATTAAGATTTAAACCTTATATTCGCTACTATCTTCTTGTTTATAAAAGAACAATCGGATAGCTCCAATGATTTTACTGCTGTAAGAGCAAAGCAGTCCCTCAGGAAAAAAAGAGTCAGTCATTTGTAAATGTTCCTAATACAGCAGTGCGGTGAAATATTAATACGTATAAAAGCTTTCCCTTCCTCTGTTACCTGGCTGCTTGTTCGGCAAAGGACGGAAAACTTGTCTCTCTTTAATATCTATTGCAACACTGAACAGACAATGCCACGGAAAACATTCATAATAAGTGACTGTTAACAAGTGGCAGAAAGAATAAAGTCACTGAAGGTAGAATATGAAGACGGTGGACAGATTCACCAACAGAGCAAGTAGAATATACTATATTTATTACAAGTATTTATATAGCACTGGCAATTTACATATTATATACCTTATTTATCGGCATATAACATGCACCTTCATTTTAGGAGGGAAGTTTCAGGAAAAAACCTTAAATTTTAAATGAAGAACTTTGAAGAAAAATAAGGGTCAGTGCCCATCAATGCAGCCTCACCATTGCCCATCTGTAGCCTGATCAATGCCCATCTGCAGCCTCACCATTGCCCATCTGTAGCCTGATCAATGCCCATCTGCAGCCTCACAATTGCCAATCAATGCAAGCTTGATCAATGCCCATCTGCAGCCTGACAATTGTCAATCAATGCAAGCTTGATCAATGCCCATCTGCAGCCTGACAATTGCCCATCATTGCAGCTTGATCAATGCCCATATGCAGCCTCACCTTTGCCATAAATGCAGGCTGATTAGTGCCCATCTGCAGCCTCACCTTAGATTACTGCTGCTTTAGAGGGGACAGGGATGGGGCGGGACGAGTGCCGTCAGATTATATACAGCGCAAATCTGTTTACTTGGCAGCCTCTTTAAGACCCCTTTCACACCGAGGGCATTTTGCAGGCGCTATAGCGTTAGAAATAGCGCCTGCAATCCGCCCTCAAACTGCTGCACCATTGTCTCCCGAGGGCTTTCACACCAGAGCGGTACGCTGGCAGGACGTCAGGAAATGTCCTGCCAGCAGCTTCTTGTTTACCGCTCCTCCACCGCTGCTCCCCATTGAAATCAATGGGGCAGCACTGCAATACCGCTGGCAAAACGCTATTGTGGCGTATTGCGGGCAGTTTTAACCCTTTCTCGGCCGATAGCGGGGGTAAAAGTGCCCCGCTAGCAGCCAAAATGCGCTGCAAATCCGACGGTAAAACGCAGGTAAAAATAGCAAAGTTCTATGATAGACAGAACAGTGGTCCAATGCTGGCAGACGGGACTTCCTATTACAGAGGCCGCTGAGTAAACAGGAGATTCTCGTTGTATGTAATTTGACGGCTCTTGTCCTGTCCCCTCCCCATTCCCTCCTAGGCAGCCCAAATTGCAATATCGGCGTATAACACACACACACTATTTGCACCCCATTTTAAGGGTGAAAAAGTGAGTATTATACGCCAATAAATACAGTATTCACTTCAGTCCTTGCCCCAGAGGAGCCTACAATCTAAGGACCCTATCATACATACACTCACCGGCACTTTATTAGGTACACCTGTTAAATTGCCTGGTAACACAAATTGCTAATTAGCCAATCACATGGCAGCAACTCAATGGATTTAGGCATCTAGGTGTGGTGAAGATCACTTTCTGAAGTTCAAACCGAGCATCAGAATGGGCAAGAAAGTGGAATCTAACTGCTTCAGCCCGGGAAGATTTTACCCCCTTCCTGACCTGACCTGAGCACTTTTTTTGCGATACGGCACTGCATCGCTTTAGCTGACAATTGCGTAGTCGCGCAACGCTGTACCCAAACAAAATTTATGTCCTTTTTTCCCCACAAATAGAGCTTTCTTTTGGTGGTAATTGATCACCTCTGTGGTTTTTATTTTTAGCGGCTATAAACCAAAAAAGAGCAACCATTAAAAAAAAAAAGCAATTTTTTTTGCTATAATAAATACATAAATACATAATATTTTTCCAGCCAAGCGTTCCGGCACCTCTGCCAAGAAGCAGGACTCTTTTTTTTTTAATACCGCGTACACACGACCAGACTTTTTGATGGACTAGGTCCGACAGTCTTTCCGACTGACTTTCTGAAAGAAACGGACTTGGCCACACACGACCGGACACAGTCCGTTCGTTTTGAACGTGATGACGTAAACGGGACTAAGCAAGGAAGTTCAATAGCCAGTAGCCAATAGCTGCCCTTGCGTTGTATTTGGTCCGTTGGACTAGCACACAGACGAACGGTTTTCTCAATTTTTAGTCCGTTGGACTTGAGTCCGTCGTATAGATTTGAAACATGTTTTATTTCTAGGTCCGTCAGACTTTTGGGGAAAAAAAGTCCGCTGGAGCCCACACACGATAAAATTGTCCGACGGGTTCCGGTCCGCCGGACCAAGTCTGCCGGAAAGTCCAATCGTGTGTACACGGCACTACAGTTGGTTTATGCTGCTGCAAGCCGGCGGATTGAGCTGACAGCTGCATAAGCCGACACAGCTCCTATAGTTCCGGCTGCAGCCTTAATGCCCCATACACACGAGCAAATTTTCTGTCGGAAAAAACTTGGATGGTTTTTCTGACGGAATTCCTCTCAAGCTTCGCTTGCATACACACGGACACACAAACGTTCGCTGAACTTTCGACCGTCAAGAACGCAGTGACGTACAACACTACGACGAGAAAATTAAGTTGAATACTTCCGAGCATGCGTTTGAATTGTTTCCAAGCATGAGTAGGAATTTTGCACGTCAGAATTTGTACAGACAATCGGAATTTCCGTTCCAAACTTTTTATGAAAAATTGAGAACCTGCACTCAATCTTTTGCTGCCCGAAATTCCGCCAGCAAAAGTCAGATGGAGCGTACACACGATCACATTTTCTGACCAAAAGCTCTCACCAGATATTGTGCTGGTCAGAATTTCCGATCGTGTGTACGCCGCATAAGAGAAGGGAGGGCGGAGTGATATCAGCTGCACTCCGCCTCTCCCTGTAGCAGAGCGGATGTTCCTTTTGTGAGGTGTGGTGTCCTGTCCTGCCCTGTCATGTCCTGAGACTCCTGCCTGCCAGACCAAGACTGCTTTCAGTAATTGTTTAAAGTAGAGTTCCGCTTAAAAAAAAATACATTTAAGTCAGCAGCTACAAATTCTGCAGCTGCTGACTTTTAATAATCGGACACTTACCTGTCCAGGGGTCCAGCGATGCGGGGAAACGAAGCCCCCACTCATCTCCCCCTCCACTCGGCGGCACTGGCATTGAAACTGTGGGCGCACGGCTGTGGCTTCACAGCCAGGCACCCTCTGCGCCGCGTAATCATCTGAGACCTGTTACGTGTCCCAGATGATTGCCTAGAGTAGCCTTTCTCAACCTTTTCAACATGGAGGAACCCTTGAAATAGTTCTCCAGTCTCAGGGAACCCCTGCTAAAAATTAGAAATCTACAACTCATGATATATTAATGTGATGGTCAGTGGGAAGAATGGCCCTTACAATTGTGATCATCGGGAAGAATTACCTCCTTACAGAGAGCTAAAAAGATCAACGGTGTCAGTGGAAACTTATCTGAGAGGCAGAAATTGCCAATGCTGTAGGAACCCCTAGCAACCTCTGGAGGAACCCTGGTTGAGAATTACTGGCCTAGAGGGAGGGGGGAGAGGTGATCTTCCTCCAGCACTGAGGGTGCACCAGAAGGAAGTGGGAGCTGGTATTCTCTGAAAAGAGGGTATTCACTCCACCCCCCCCCCCAAAAAAAATGACATGCCAAATGTGACATGTCAGGGGGTCACCTTCTCTTAAAGCAGAAGTTCCATTTTTGGGTGGAACTCTGCTTTAACTGTCATTGTTGTCTTGCTTTTGTGTCGAATAATGCTGCTGCCAGGATATATACATGTGGGCTGTCTCTTGCTGGATATACATGTGGGCTGTCTCTTGCCGGATATACATGTGGGCTGTCTCTTGCTGGATATACATGTGGGCTGTCTCTTGCTGAATATGGGGATATATGAAAGTGCCTCTGAGATAACTTCGGTAACTAGATATTTCTAATGTTTTGTAGATTTCACTTCTTTGCTTTTTATTAAAAAATTCCATACAAAAATCTGTTATATATCCCTTTAAATATACGTTGTTTCCTGTTCTCTAAAGGGGGCGGTGCTTGGTTTGTAGGGGTGGAGACAATGGGCGGTTCTAGGGGTGGAAACAGGCGTGACCTAGGGGAAGGAGGTGAGTTCCTGCACCTTTCCTCTCAGAAAAAAGCCCTGAATAAATATCTTCCTCGGTTTAGGCCGATATGTATTCTTCTACATATTTTTCGTAAAAGAAATTGCAATACGTGTATATTGATTGGTTTGCGCAAACGTTATAGTGTCTACAAAATAGAGGATCGTTTTATGGCATATTTATTTATTTTTTTTTTTTTCTGCGATTTTTATCGTGACTGCGAAATTATGGCAGAAACTTCGGACACCTTTGACACTATTTTGAGACCATTATCATTTATACAGCGAGATCAGTGCTATAAAAATGCACTGATTACTGTGTAAATGACACTGGCAAGGAAGGGGTTAAACACTAAGTGTGTCCTAGGGAGTAATTCTAAGTGTGTCCTAGGGACAGCGATCACTGCTCCCGATGACAGTGAGCATTGAGTGCTGGAGGAAGAGGTGTATATATGGACTGTATACAGACTGTATTTAAGAAAGTTATCCTTGAAAGTTTTTGAAGTCAAGTGGGCAACCCATGAGATCCCTATTGCCTATCCAAGTTATAAGCCCTCAATAAAAATACAAAAACAAGCACTGGATTGTTTCCTGACTGCAGCATGTCTGGGAAGATGCATTATGCCTGGTTGTGCAGGGTGGGGGAAACCCATTTCACCAGGGGCTCCCTCGTGGGTGCGCTACAGGTGCCCAAGAACTACATACTCAGAAACTTTCAATCTTGCACATGTAGTCAGATGAAGGAAAACTTCAAACAAGCTCAATAGCTCTGAGGTGGGGACTCTTCCTCTACATCTAATTCTGCTCTTATGGTCCATTGAGTTCTTTTTTTACATGGTCGAGGGGTGGTGGGGTCGCCATTGTGGTGTACTCCTCAGGCAGTAGAAGAGCTAGGTTCACCCTACCCTAAGGTGACCAGATTTTTAAAATGAAATCCGGGGACATATTTTTTTTTTTACTAGTAATGGTGGCAATCAGCACTCTCTGCCCATTGCCGCTGCCGCCTGCCTCACAGCCTGTCAAGTCTTACTCTCCGGGCCCCGGCTACTACTGGGTAGGGAGTGGAGGAAAATCACTTTGCCAGGGAAGGCAGGAAGATAAGCAGGTAGGCGGCTGGCCGGGTCTTGAGCCAAGCAGAAGAACATGTGAGCAGAGCTGGATGGGCATGTACCCGAAACTGAAGAAATATTCCCCTCACTCCGACCAGCACATGATCATCAGAAAGGAGCACAGATAATGGAAAATTATACACTCCCCTAAGCTAGTAGGAGCGGGAGAGCGGGGGGTGTAATTCAGATTTTTATTTTTTTTAATTCTGCACTGAATGTCTTTGAAATTGCCCCAGCCCCTGTTCAAATCCAATCTGGGGACAAAACCGGGGACAGACTTGGTCCAGGGACAGTGTCCTCAATCCGGGGACTGTCCCCGGAAACCGGGGATATCTGGTCACTCTACCCTACCCTATCCACATGAGTGACTTCCAATTCTTCTGAACCCATACCTAACCCCTCCCATAAAGATTTGAACTCTTCCAGTTTTATAATATACATAGCAACCAAGCTGCTTCCAAGGGTTTACAGTCTATACTATCCATGAAAAAAGTATTCTAACTGGTTGCTATGGGCACACTTTTCATGCATACGACCCTAAATGTCTTTTTCTTATTTATGGCTGTGTTAGAATAAACATTTCTTATTCAAAGCAAAACTTGGTCTGGTTTAAAAGATGCAGATTAATGCAGCTCTAAATCCTAAATATATCATTAAAGTGGAGGGCCACCCTAAAATAAAAAAAAAAGCATTAATATTCTTTAAAAAAAAAAAAAAAACATTTGAAAAAAAAAATAAATTACCTGGCCAGAGATCCCTGTTGCTAGGCAGTCTTCCTAATCTGCCTTCTTCCTGCTCCTCTGTGATCTTCGTCTTCTCCCCTCCTCCCCGTTGTCTTCTGGGTAATGGGGCACGCTGTATTCTGGGAACTGTGTGTTCCCTAACACAGCGTGTCCCATTCACAGGGTGCAGCGCGACTCTCGCATGCGCAGTAGGAAACGGGCAGTGAAGCCGCAAGGCTCCACTGCCTGTTTCCCTCAGTGAGGATGGCAGAGCTGGGACCCGAGAGCCGAGGGACATGTCAGCCTCGGCAGCCGACATCGCGGGCGCCCTGGAAAGGTAAGTCTCCTTATTAAAAGTCAGCAGCTACTTTTGTTTCAGCTGCTGATTTAAAAAAAAATTTTTTAGGGCTGAAACACCGCTTTAAATAAATATTTTTAATGTAAGTGAGACCCTGAGAATAGCAATGGACTAAGGCTAGATTCACACCTATGCATTTTTAGTGTTTTTTGCATTTTGCAGATTTGTACAACATAACATGTTCCACAGGAAACCATGTTAAATGGATTGTAGTGCAAATCTGCAAAATCCAAAAAGCACTAAAAATGTATAGATGTGAATCTAGCCTAAGGGGAAGAACAGGTCAGAAAAGGGTTAAATTGTGAGCTCAATGTGTATGTAACTAATTTAAGGCATACCTGATTGGTTGCTGAAGGTCAGGTGGGCAGCGTGGAGGGTTGTTCAAACAAAGGATTAATTCCAGAGAATTGGGATGAAGAAGAGGTTCCCCTCTAGACTTGTGATTTGTTACCTGCCAAGGGTTGTAGGAAGGTATTGTTTAAACAAATAGGTACTGTATATACAGCGGGTAAAATAAGTATTGAACACGTCACCATTTTTCTAGGTAAATATATTTCTAAGAGTCCATTCACACAGGGGCAAATTCAAATTCGACTTCAAGTCACCCCTAGTCGCCTCAAGTCGCGCTACAGGAAAAAATCAATTTAAGTGAATGGATCCATTTTAATCCACACTACTGCAGTCACTCCGACTTCAGAAAAGGTTCCTGTACTACTTCAATCTGACTTCTAGGCGACTTGAATAGAATTCAATGGAAGTCGCCTCCAAGTCGGATCTCCATCTATATTGAAGCGCCTTTACAGGAAAAGTTGCCTCTCTAATAATAAAAACCGGCATGGGTTCCCCTCCAGGGGCAAACCAGGCCCTTAGGTCTGGTATGGAAAAATGGCGTGGGGGTCCCCCCAAAACTAAATACCAGACCCCTATGCGAGCACGCAGCCTGGCCGGTCAGGAAAGGGGGTGGGGACGAGCGAGTGCCCCCCCTCCTGAACGTACCAGGCCACATACCCTCAACATGGGGCTGCGGCCCCCCACCCCAAAGCACCTTGTCCCCATGTTGATGAGGACAAGGGCCTCTTCCCGACAACCCTGGCCGTTGGTTGTCGGGGTCTACGGGCGGGAGGCTTATCGGAATCCAAGAGCCCCATTTAATAAGGGGGCCCCTAGATCCTGGCCCCCCACCCTATGTGAATGAGTATGGGGTACATCGTACCCCTACCCATTCACCTGAGGGGAAAAAAGTGTCAATAACAAAACACACTACACATGTTTTTAAAGCAATTTATTAGGCAGCCCCGGGGGTCTTGGGGGGTCTCTTCCGACTTATCCGCTCTCTCCAGCCTCTTCTCCCGCTCTCCGGTTCTTCTGCCAGGCTCCTCCGCTATCTTCTTCCAGCTCTTTTGCTAGCGGTGGCCGGTCATTTGCGGCGTCTTCTTCCCTCTTCTCTTCCCCTGATGTTGAAACAACACTCTCTCCCACTGAAATGCCGTGTGAGCGGTGCGCAACGACTTATATAGGCAAGGGGCGTGGTCACTGAGTGATGTCACACGGTGACCCCGCCACTTAGGACGTCATAGTCCCAGCATGCCCCGGGACTTGAGGGCAAAATATCAAGAAAGGGGCTACTGTGGTTGTAAAGTGTTATAACCACTTCAGCCCCGGAAGATTTGGCTGCTCAACGACCAGGACATTTTTTGCGATACGGCACTGCAATGCTTTAACTGACAATTGCGGGTTCGTGCGGTGCTGTACCCAAACAAAATTGACGTCATTTTTTTCGTACAAATAGAGCTTTCTTTTGTTTGTGATGATTTGATCATTTCTGCAGTTTTTGTTTTTTGCGCTATAAACAAAAAAAGAGTGACAATTTTGAAAAAAGCACAATATTTTGTACTTTTTGCTATAATAAATACGCCCAACTTTTTTTAAAAAAAGCTATTTTTTTCCTCAGTTTAGGCCGACGTGTATTCTTCTAGATATTTTTTTTTTCTACATATTTTCTACATAATAAAAATCACAATAAGCATATATTGTATATTGATTGGTTTGCGCAAAAGTTATAGCATTACAAAATAGGGGAAAGATTTATGGCCTTTTTATTATTATTTTTTTTTACTAGTAATGGCAGTGATCAGCTATTTTTATTGGGACTGCGACATTATGGTGGACAAATCAGACACTTTTGACACATTTTTGAGACCATTTACAATTATACAGCGATCGGTCATATAAAAAAGCCCTGATTACTGTGTAAGTGTCACTGGCAGGGAAGGGGTTAACAATAGGGGGCAATCAAGGGGTTAACTTTGTTCCCTGGTGTGTGTTCTAACTGCAGGAGGATCGGAGTGACTGGAGGAAATGGCAGATCATTGTCCCTAGCTAGTAGGATCTCACGATCTGTCTCTCCTCTCCTCACAGAACAGGGATGTGTGTGTTTACACACACACAACCCTGGTCTATCTTTCGTGCCCACTATGATTCTTGCTCGTGATGACTGCTGGCCCCGTGCATCAGCACCCCCGCAGTGCAGCAGGCGCTCGAGTGCCTGCTATATTGCTTAAAGTGACTGACGTACAGCTACAATGCTTCTCGGGATCGTGCCGACCTGCTGCAGTATAATCAGGGCCGTTTTTAAGGCAGGGCAAAAGGGGCAGCTGCCCTGGGCCCTGTCATTGTTGTGGGGCCCAAAGCAGCTGCTTCATACTTGCCAACTATCCTGATTTAAAGTCCCTCGCCCCTTGAGGTTTTAGTCCTCTGCTGTGTCCCAGATGACTCACCTGGAGACCCTGTGTTTACATGTAAATTACCGACATTCATATGTAAATAGAGGCAGCCGGTGGCATTGATATGTATATCATGCCCACCTGAGGTCATATCCACAGTAATCTCTAGCAACCAATCAACAGGCAGAAATCATGTGCTGTAACCTCAAGCAACTAACCAGTGAGCTGTAATGTGTTCTGTACCCTCTAACAACCAGTCAGTGAGCGGTAATGATACACTGAAACCTCTGGCAACCAATCTGCCTGATCTGATTCAGTAAACTGATTTTGAGTCTAGCTGCTATTTATTTTATGTCTCAGAGCAGGTGGAGAGCGAAACTGCATGGGGAGGGGGGTCCCAAGAAAAGTTTTGCCCAGGGTCCAATAAATATTAAAGACGGCCCTGAATATAATGATGGTGGATGGTCGGCAAGCGGGGGTTAAATGAGTTGTACCCAAAGTTTTTTCTGAGTTGCACCTCCCTGACTCAGAGGCCTTTTATTAAAACCAAAGTCCCCTGGTAGCTAGGCCAGAGGGGCCACTCCAACCATCAAACAACAGTGGTCTCAATACCAAGGCATGTGTTTACCAAAACCCTTAGTGATTTACTCCATGCCAAAGCCCCCCCCCCCCCCCCCCCCCGCCTGTATGGCCTCCATGACAATTGACCAGCTTGAAGTAGAACAGGCCCCACTGATTTAACAGTTTCCGAAAACATGTACATTCAAGGCCTGCGGTGAATAATAATTGTCACAGTTACTTGTGCTCTCAACCAAACTGGCAAACCATCAAATGGCTGGTGATAACAAATCACATGTGCAGCACCATACGGGTCAAACAGAGGCTAAGATGGCAGCTTTTGTTGGCTGTAAACGATAGGAGGGTTTAGTTCTGCTGTACCAAATACAAAGTGGCTGGGTTGGATTTATGCATGGATGATGTATATCGTATAGTGAAGTAGCGCTAATATAGCATGTCAAAAAAAAAAAAAGGGGAATTTCTCAGATGTTCGTTGCAAATATAAACTCATATAAAATTGTTCAAAGTCCCATAATATATATCTGAGCAACAATGCAATGAACTCCAGTAAAGTGTATCTCATTAAACTAAACATAGAGATGGGAGCATGATCCAACCAGGTAATGATACTGACCTGTCTGGTCTTGGTTTGGAACAGAATATCTTTATCCACCAGGAACAGATCAATACGAGAGTATACCCATAAGGCCACTGAGAAGAAGGTGTAGTCTCTTTCGGATCCCTGAGCGCTAGTCCAAGTATCGTGGAGGTGTTAATTTTTCATTAGATTAGGCAGGGTATGCGTGAGGGATGCCTATTACAATTGGTGGAGTCAAGCGCCGAGTCAGGCACCTCATTGAAGTTGCCACATAGAATGAGGTGACCTGTATGCAGCGACAGTACTTTCTTCATTAGTTTAATAAGGAAAGGCTTTTATTTATTATTGGGGGCATATATATAGTGACAATGGTGTAGGGACGCTGATTAAGGAGTGCTAGAATAATGAATCGGCCATTCGGATCTATTTCTAGAAATTGCTGAGTGAAAACAACAGTGTCCCTAATCGCAATCAATACTCCTCGTTTCTGCTTCTTTTTGTCTGCATTAGCAAAAATGCAGTGGGGGAGTTTAGGGTGAGAGGCTTTAGGAGGTAGGTCTGACCGCAGGTGTGTCTCTTGAGCACAAAATATGTCACATTTCTAGGTCAGAGCTTCTTTCCACAACATTGACCTCTTTAATGGGCTGTTGAGGGAGGTTATCTTAAGTGACATGTGGGCAGAGGAGAGGATGCCTGGAGCAGCGCTATGTGGTTAATATAAGCCTTGCATTGATAAATATTCAGACATACAGCAAGAACATTTGAATGGTACCAGAGATAGCAGTGGGTAATTAATTGCATTTCAAATAGTAGGCACAAGTAGGGTACCCAAAAAAACTAGAAAGGTAAAAGCAATAATATAACATAGCACAACAGTTGGCTAGATATCAGTTAAACAAGAACTTAAATCAGGTATAATCTACCAAAGTGCAGAAAATTAATTGTACAACAACCCCACAAAACATGCAAGTGTAGGGGTAAAGATATGTTAGGATCTAAAGTAGAAAAATATGCAGGTCCATAGGAAACAGCTGATTTGGAGGGGCACTGATATTGGTTAGTGTGGAGTCAGTAGCGTTTCAGTTTCAAGTGACTCTTACCAGAGACCAGCATCCTGAGATGCGCTGGGGCGGTTTAGTGCGTGGAGGTTTACTGTTGTCGCTGGGTGAGACTCCCCACTGGGGTGGCAACTTTTTGGCATCTTCTGGAGCTTTTAGGACATAAGACTTGATGTGTTACGGTAAACTTGGTAGGGAACCCCTACTGATAGGTGATTTTGCATTCTAATAACTGAGTAGTGACATGTGAGAACTGCTTACGGCTTTGCATGGTAATTGCTGAGAGGTCAGTGAAAATCTGACATTTTGAGAAAGGGTCTGGAAGTTTCCCCATCTTCCTAGCAGCTGTAAGGGCTTTTTAAAGTGAAAAAATTGATCCTTGCAATTACATCTCTGAGGACAGAGATGGGAAGCATAGCAGGCTTCGGTAATCTGTGGGCCCTATCAATAATAAAGTTCTTACGAATCGCCATTGGTAATAGAACTTTAAGAAGATGTTGTAGATATAGGATTAACTCTGGGTTTGTGACAGATTCTGGGATTCCCCCGAACTTCAGGTTGTTACGTCGGGACCTATCTTCAAGTTCCGCAACTTTGGATTTTAGCCACAAGATGTCATTGTTGTGATCTGGGAACCCATATGCCAAGCTGTTATAGACCTCTGCATGCTCTCCCCTCAGTTTCCTCTCAACTGTGTCAACTCTTTCCTCCACATGCTCAATGTGGGACTATATGTTAGCAAGATTTTTACCCAGCTCTGCTTTAAGGTCACTTTTAAGAGATAGAAGCATCTCTTTGATTGTGGATTCTGAGGCAGGCTGATCTGTAGAAGGGAATGAGGCAAGGGATTGTTGAGCCATTTAGGATAAGTGTGCATCTATGTCCTCATCATCAGCTAGCTGTTTTTTACTCACTGGATCCTTGGATAATGGGCAGGTGGCAGGGGAGTTTGCTGGCCTTTTCTGTGGGGTTTTATCCTCCATAAGCAGAGCTTGTGCAGGTGCAGAAGAGTTCTGTAGCCAGATGTGCTCCCTGACTGTTCCTGGTGAGAGGCGCTGCTGTACTGTTGCTGATCCCTGCCAGACCTCCTGGTTCATGCAGCAATACCGTTACGTGGCCAAGCTCTGCCCCCTCCTTTACTTTCTATTCTATCTTCTTCTCTTCAGAAATTTGAATTTGATTTGAATACGATTGGAATTCAAAAACTATTTGAATTAGAAAATTAATCAAATTTGATTTGAAAACTATTCAAACGCAAATTTCGTCCGCAATTTTGTTTCGTTATTTCTGGTAATTCAGAAATTTGGATACATCCAAATTTCTGAATAATGAAAAATGTGTCCAAATTTTAATTCGAGACAAAACTAACCACACATGTCTAATGGATGGATAGGGATTGAAGAACTTCTCAGCTTAATTTAATTTTCGCTATGTTAAGCTCTCAGACCAGTCCCCTGCAGCTTCTCCCTACATTAAAGTGATGTTAAAGGTATTTTTTTTAAACAACAAACATATCATACTTACCTGCTCTTTGCAGTGGTTTTGCACAGAGCAGCCCCAGCCCTTCCCTCCCCTCCCCTCCTGCCCTGTGCCCCCAGAGCAATCATCTTACAATGGGGGCACCCAAGCAGGCTGGTTCCCGAGCCACAGCTCTGCATGTCTATTCACACACAGAGCCACGGCTTGGGCCCCACCCCCTCTCTCTCCTCATTGGCTCACTGGCTGTGATTGACAGCAATGGTTCTTACTGCTGTCTCAGACAATGAGAAGGGAAAGTCCCTGGGCAGTCGAGGCTCTCCTGCACATCGCTGGATTAAGATAAGGCTCAGGTAAGTATTAAGGGGGGCTGTGGGGGCTGCTGCATGATGGTAAAAAAAAAAACTTGAGCCTTTAGGACCAAATTAATTAATAATTAATACTTCCCCAGGTTAATTTCCTCTCTCCCAGCCATAAAATCTCTTCCTCAAACTTTGCTTTCTCTGGGACTAGTTACACAGCTATTGTACTCTGTAGACACTGAACCTGATATTTCAGCATGCCTAACACTTTGTCAATTCCACCGTGCTGTTATACCGAGTCATCTCTCCCTCAAGCGAAGATATGATTCCAACACATTCTGGTTAATATAACTCGTTAAAATAATTACAAAGCTGAAATTTGATAGATTGCGGTAATGAAGAGTTGGCCACTTACAACTTTGTATAAATAAATAATCCCCTCGTTACTTTAGCTGGAGTCTTATCATCAGTATGCCAGTCTCAGCAACTGTAACAGCAGGTGGCCGCGATCTCTTCTGCCTTGCTATGGGCCTTCTACTTCCCAATTGATCTTGACTCGGAAGACTGGCTATAATGAATATGCCACATGTATTGTCACTGCTGTACGCTGCCTGATAAGCATTAAGAATGTCTCTGCAGATGCATCTTCTCTCTAGGACGGAGCAAGGAAAGGACAGGTGTGACAACAGCCAACAATGAATCTCACGCAAGGAAAGTCTGAAAGACTTTTGAAGACTTGTTAGGAAATGTCTAGATATCAGTGGGTTTTCAGAGTTATTCTCAGATAATATTATTTATAGTAGATGAATGTTACAATCTGTTAAAAGTTGTTGTCCTTAACTACTTGCTGACCACCCTATAGCAGTTTTACTGTGTATATACGTGATCCTGCACTTCCGCCTGCAGGGGGCACACGTACCACCAGCGGGCAGCTTCTGCTGTAATTATCCACAGCAGAAGCCAACCGGCGGTTGCCAGGCACTCTATATCCTCTGGCACCCGCCAATCATCTGTAAACCACAAAGAACAGGGTTTTGCCTATGTATGTAAACAAGGCAGATCTCCGTTCTGACAGGGGGGAGCAAATGGATTCTGTGTTCCTGCAAAGCAGAGACTAGAATCCATCTCTTCCCCTAGTAAAAGCACCACATACAGGACACAAAAACACTGGCTAAGCACACAGTTAACCCTTTGATCACCCTAAATGTTTAACCCCTTCCTATCCAGTGTCATTAGTACAGCAACAGTCCATATTTTTTACCACTGATCACTGTATTAGTGTTACTAGTTCCCACAAAGTTTCAGTTAGTGTCCAATTGTCTGCCGAAATAAAGTCGCTGATCGCCGCTATTACTTGTGTGTATATATATATATATATATAATATATATATATATATATATATATATATATATATATATATATATATAAAAATTCCATAGATATATATACCATAGTTTGTAGATTCTATAACGTTCACGTAAACCAGGGGTGGGCAACCTGGGGCCCTCCAGCTGTTGTAAAACTACAATTTCCATCATGCCTCTGGGAATAATTGTAACTGCCAGCCTTGCAATGCCTCCTGGGAAATGTAGTTCCACAACAGCTGGAGGGCCCCAGGTTGCCTACCCCTGACATAAATCAATCAATATACGCTTATTGCCATTTTGTTACCCGAAACATGTAGCTGAATATATATTAACCTAAATTAATGAAGAAGATTGATGTGCTTCATTTTTTTATTGGATATATTTGATAGCAGAAAGTAAAAAAATATATATATTTTTTTTTTTTTTCAAAACTGTCGGACGTTTTTTGTTTATAGCACAAAAAATCTAAATTGCAGTGGTGATCAAATACCACCAAAAGAAAGCTCTATTTGTGGGGAAAAATGTATATATTTTTTTTCTGTGTATATCGTCACATGACCGCGCAATTGTCAGTTAAAGTAACGCAGTGCCGTATCGCATAAATTAAAAAAAATTTCAGAGGTCAAGCTATTAAAGGAAAATTTACCTTTTGATAAAATATATATAGTATATAATAAAAATATTGAACTGCTACAGAAATCATTATTTTAGTTTTTAATTGTCATGCATGGTCTGCTTACCTTACAGCACCCAAAGCCTAAAATAAAAAACACTGGTTAGGGAAAGTGAAAAAAAAGCCTCTGGAGTTGTAAAATAGTTTTATTGGTATTGTTGTGGTAAGGTATTGATTTAAAAAAAAACTGGTTCCCAGGCAGGCGGCTTCTACACCCCAGAGGATCTCCACGGTTTCCTTGGCTTGTACTGTAATATAACAAAAATGGAAGCTGAAGCGCTAAGAGGCTTAAGCCCTGTACATACGATCAGAAATCCTGCCAGCAAAGGTCTTATGTGAGCTTTTGGTCATAAATTCCGTGTGTACGCTCCATCGGACTTTTGCTGGCGGAATTTCTGCCAGCAAAAGATTGAGAGCAGGTTCTCTATTTTTCAGACGGAAAATGTTCCGATCAGAAATTCCGATCGTCTGTAGCAATTCCGACACGCAAAATCCCTACGCATGCTCGGAAACAATTTGATGCATGCTCGTAAGCATTGAACTTAATTTTCTCGGCTTGGGTATCTTGGATTGTGGGCTCCTTAAGGGTAGGGACTGGTGTGAGTGTGCAATGTACAGGGATAGGGACAATTGTAGACACTCAGGTTGAACTGGATGGACTGGTGTCTTTATTCAACCTTACTAACTATGAAACTATAACTATGTGACACTGTACACAAACAAAATCGATGTCCTTCTTTTCCCACAAATAGAACTTTCTTTTCGTGACATCACCTCTGCGGTTTTTATTTTTTGCGATATTAACCACTACAATACAGGGCACTTTCACCCCCTTCCTTCCCAGCCCAATTTTCAGCTTTCAGCGCTCTATCGCTTTCAGTGACAATTGCGCGGTCGTGCTACGCTGTACCCAAATGAAATTGTTATCATTTTGTTCGCACAAATAGAGCTTTATTTTGGTGTTATTTATTCACGACTCCGTTTTTTTTTTTTTGCGATATAAGCGCAAAAATAGCGTAAATTTGGAAAAAAAACAATATTTTCTTTTTTCTATTTGAAAAGAAATCCAATAAAATCAAATTTTGTCATAAATTTAAGCCAAAATGTATTCTGCTACATGTTTTTGGTAAAAAAAATTCCGTTAAGTGTATAATAATTGGTTTGTGTGATCACGGACATATGTATGCAAATGATCATGTACATATGTGTGCAGGTGATCACGTACATATGTGTGCAGATAATCATTGGGACATGTGATTTTAGTGGGACATATGTGGGGGACATGTTTTTATTATTAGGGACATGTGTTTTTATTATTTGGGGACATGTATGTTTTGGGGACATGTGTGTTTTGGGGACATATGTGGGGACTGTGTTTGTACTGTGTGGTGTGTTGTGTGTTGACACTATACTGATGATCAGTGAGTAAAAAGCTGTAAAAAGCAGCCCATACTCACTGATCATCAGCCGGCTGCAGCGTTCTGCTCTCCTCTCCTCAGCGGTGACTTCCGTGTGAGGAGAGGAGAGCCGATTGCCTAGCAACCGGCTGTTTGTTTACATCACATGACGGCCGTGATTGGACACGGCCATCATGTGATCAGGAGGGCCAATCACAGAGCCCTCCTGCCGATCTGAGATGTGCCGTGTCCGGGTGACACGAGCACATCGGGATCGCGCCGCTGCGCGGGCGCGCGCGCGATCCCGCTACTCCTGGAGGACGTTCCTGAACGTCCTATCAGGAGTAGACGGCTCCCACCCGGCCGTATATATGCATTGGCCGGGTGGGAAGTGGTTAAAAAGAAAAAAGGGCTGACAATTTTATTTTTTACTTTTTGCTAAAATAAATATCCCAAAAATAATTTAAAACAAATGTAATCATCAATTTAGGCCAATATTTATTCTTCTACATATTTTTGGTAAAAAAATTGCAATAAGCTTATATTGATTGGTTTGTGCAAAAGTTATAGCGTCTACAATATAGGGGATATATTTATGGCATTTTTATGATTGATTTTTTTCTTTACTAGTAATGACGGTGATCATCGATTTTTAGCAGGACTGCGACATTGCAGCGGACAGATCGGGCACTTTTGACACTTTTTTGGGACCAGCGACTTTATTACAGTGATCAGAGCTAAAAATAGCCACTGATTACTGTATAAATGTGACTGGCAGGGAAGGGATTAACACTAGGGGGCGATGAAATGGTTAAATGTGTTCCCTGGGAGGTGTTTCTAACTGTGGGGGGAGGGGACTGATTACTAGGAACAGACGATCACTGTGTATCTCCTGACAGAACGGGGATCTGTTTGGTTACATTGACAGATCCCCGCTCTGGCTCTCTGGGGGATTAATCGCGGGTGGCTGGCGGACATCGCCTGCTATAGCTGTTAAAGGGACCGACGTATACCTACGGCGATTCGCGCAGCTGAGCCAACCTGCATAACTGCGACGGCTGGTCGGCAAGCGGTTAATTAAACTATAGAGCAAAATATATGAAATTAATGAATGAAATTAAATACAAAAAGCTGCTCCCCAAGTATAGGGGTTCCCTAAACTAAAAATCAATGATAAAAAGAGGGGGTGCTAAACTCAATTAGATAGTGCTTAATGACCAAGTGATATATTATTTTAGTTAGACGACCATTACTAAACTTAATCTGAATAAAATGCAACGTGCTGTAAACCAACAATAATGACAAATAGTGAAAAAGAATAGAGTCCTTTAAATAAAGTCCATATGTGCTCTTAACTTCTTAATTCTTCAGTGTGAGATATTGTTTTAAACATCACCAACACTTGCTTGTTCACTCGATAGTGCTCAATTGCATTCACCAAATAGCCATGACCTCTTTAACTAAAAAGAAGGTCAAGAATCACCTGAATAGTAAGTCTCCTTTAAGATCTTCTTGCTCCTGTCAGGGATCCTGGGCAATACTCCTCCCTTTCTCCATGTCACCATAAATCAGAGAGAGGAACTAATAAACATACAATTCTTGATGACGTTACTTACGTTGAGGTGTAATCTCTGGTTACGTCACTTCCAGGTCCCTGCTTTCAGGTTCCTACTATTGACCAGTGGAACACACGCCAGCTCCAGGGCTAGAGTAGAGTGGCGGCATCCCTATTAGCATTCCACTTGGACAATCCAGTGCCGGGGTAGGCACTATAACATGGAAGCAGCTTGTATATGTTTTAAAAGTTTGTGCGCAATAAACAGTATTCTACTATAATAGTTCCTCTACACTCCAAAAGTGCTCTTTTAGATTGAGATCTGGTGATTGTAGACTCCATTTCAGTAAAGGGACCTCATTGTCATGTTCAAGAAACCAATTTGAGGTGATTTGAGCTTTGTGACATTGGTGCATTATCCTGCTGGAAGGAGCCATCAGAAGATGGGTACAGGGTAAGGTTAAGGTTGTAAGGTTGAAGACCAACAGGCCCACTTTTAAGAATTTGTAACCTTACGACCTTAACCTTACTGTCAGAAGATGAGTACGCTGCAGTCTTAAAGGGATGGACATGGTAGGCCGTGGCGTTTAAACAATGCTCAATTGGTACTAAGGGGCGCAAAAGTGTGGCAAAAAAATATCCCCCGCACCATTACACCACCACCACCAGCCTGAACCGTTGATACAAGGCAGGATGGATCCATGCTTTCATGTTGTTTACACCAAATTCTGACCCTACCAGCTGAATGTCACAGCTGAAATTGAGATTCATCAGACCAGGCAATGTTTTTCCAATCTTCTAATGTCCAACTTTGGTGAGCTTGTGTAAACTGGAACTTCAGTTTCCTGACAGGAGTGGCACCCAGTGTGGTCTTTTGCTTCTGTAACCCATCTGCTTCAAGGTTTGATGGGTTGTGCGTTCAGAGATGGTATTCTGCATACCTTGGTCTGCTCACTGAATATTTTCTCTTTTTCGGACCATTCTCTTTAAACCCTAGAGATGGTTGTGCATGAAAATCCCAGTAGATCAGCATTTTTTTAAATACTCAGACCAGCCCGTCTGGCACCAACAACCATGCCACACTCAATGTCACTTAATCCCCTTTCTTCCCCATTATGGTTCCTGGTTTGGATTTTCACCACGTCTAGATACCTAAATGCATTGAGTTGCTGCCATGTGATTGGCCGATTAGCAATTTGTGTTACCAAACAATTGAACAAGTGTACCTAATAAAGGAGCCGGTGAGTGTATATCGTCAGGTTCCCCTACATTCATACTTAAGGACCCCTGTAACTCCAATGAATGGGGATAAACTCTTATCCCGAACCGCTGTTCCCCTATAGGTCAATGCTATCCAATAAAGTCCCCCAAGCAGTAAAGCTGCGTACACACGTAGCCGTCTGTCCGACGTACTTAGTCTGGCGGACGTCCGCCAAACTGTCCGTCGGAATTTTCGAACGGGCTACTTGCCCACACACGGCACTTTTTCAGCGGACTAAGTCCGCCGTACTTTAGAAATGAACGGACTCGCCCACACACGCGGAGGAAAGTCCGCTCATTTCGAGCGCGTCTCCAGGTAGGCGGGGCCCGCGAAGGAGACCCCGCCGCCTGGTATGGACTTAAAGGGGAACCCCCAACGCCGAAAAAAATCGGCGTGGGGGTCCCCCCAAGTCCACAACAGACCCTTGTCCGAGCACGCTACCCGGCCGGCCAGGAAAGGGGGGCGAGCGAGCGCCCCCCCCCCCTCCTAAGCCGTACCAGGCCGCGTGCCCTCAACATGGGGGTGCCTTGGGGAAGGGGGGGCCGCGCGGCCCCCCCACCCCAAAGCACCTTGTCCCCATGTTGATGAGGAAAAGGGCCTCTTCCCGACAACCCTGGCCGTTGGTTGTCGGGGTCTACGGGCGGGGGGGCTTATCGAAATCCAGGAGCCCCCTTTAATAAGGGGGCCCCCGGATACCGGCCCCCCACCCTATGTGAATGAGTATGGAGTACAATGTACCCCTACCCATTCACCTGTAAAATAAAAGTACAAAAAAAAACACAACACACAAGATAAAATACTTTATTGCACAGCTCCGGGGGTCTTCCGTCTTCGGGGGTCTTCTCGCCGGACTCCTCCGCTATCTTCTTGTAGCTCTTTTGCTAGCGGAGGAGTCCGGCTTTCTTCCTCGCCGCCGGCCTCTTCTCCCGACTTCGGGGGTCTTGTCCCCCTCTTCGGTTCTTCTGCCGGGCCACCGCGCCTTCTTATAGCTCTTTTACAGGCGGTGGCCCGGTCTTCTGTCGCCGCTGCCGCCTTCGTTCTTCTTCTTCTTCTTCTTCTTCTTCTCCTTCTTCTCCTGGAGATGTTAACTCGACGCTCTCCGGCCACAATGCCAGGGACGCGCTGCGCGGCCACTTATATAGGGACAAGGGGCGGTGTCACATGGCTTTATGTCACATGGGTTGGTGTCACATGGTGACCCCGCCCCTTACGATGTCACAGTCCCCATGTGACATCAACCCATGTGACCAACCCATGTGACATAAAGCCATGTGACACCGCCCCTTGTCCCTATATAAGTAGCCGCGCAGCGCGTCCCTGGCATTGTGGCCGGAGAGAGCGTCGAGTCAACATCTCCTGGAGAAGAAGAAGAAGAAGACGAAGAACGGAAGGCGGCAGCGGTGACAGAAGACCGGGCCACCGCCTGTAAAAGAGATGAACCGAAGAGGGGGACAAGACCCCCGGAGCTGTGCAATAAATTATTTTATCTCGTGTGTTGTGGGTTTTTTTGTACTTTTATTTTACAGGTGAATGGGTAGGGGTACATTGTACCCCATACTCATTCACATAGGGTGGGGGGCCGGTATCCGGGGGCCCCCTTATTAAAGGGGGCTCCCGGATTCCGATAAGCCCCCCGCCCGCAGACCCCGACAACCAACGGCCAGGGTTGTCGGGAAGAGGCCCTTGTCCTCATCAACATGGGGACAAGGTGCTTTGGGGTGGGGGGGCCGCGCGGCCCCCCCCTTCCCCAAGGCACCCCCCATGTTGAGGGCACGCGGCCTGGTACGGCTCAGGAGGAGGGGGGGGCGCTCGCTCGCCCCCCTTTCCTGGCCGGCCGGGTAGCGTGCTCAGACAAGGGTCTGTTGTGGACTTGGGGGGGACCCCCACGCCGATTTTTTTCGGCGTTGGGGGTTCCCCTTTAAGTCCATACCAGGCGGCGGGGCCAGCGACGTCTCCTTCACGGGCCCCGCCTACCTGGAGACCCGCTCGAAATGAGCGGACTTTTCTCCGGGCGGGAAAAGTCCACTCATTTCAAAAGTACGGCGGACTGGCATACACACGGCCGGATTGTCCGCGGAAATGCGAGTACGGCGGGCAGATTGTTGTGCAAACCGAAATTCTAAGTCCGCCGTACTGTCGGGTCAAAAAAGTATGCCGGAGGCTACACACGGGGGGGTTGTTTGGCGGACTTGAGTTTGCCGGACTTTTCCACCGGATTGTTTGATCGTGTGTACACGGCATAAGACTATATAGGGCTGCTGGAACTGTTCTTTCTTCTATAACATGAAGACTGCTCGGGTGTTGACAATGAAGGGGGATCCACCAACTTAGCAGTCAATTTGCGAAAGTACATGGAGCCTACAAAAAGTTGGCATTTGTATTTTCAGAATGAACAAATGTATAGAACTGCAATATAGTTTCAAAAATCCTTGCAATGTATATTTACCTGGAGGGACTGTTGTTTCTCATGGGAATTTGAACTCTTATAAGTTCTGTTCCTTAACTGTAGTGTTACCATGGTTGCAAAGGAGTAAAATTTTAATGTTTGTCAGTTCTGGGAAATAATAAAAAGCTTGTGCAGTAATTATATATGATGATGTTTTCTTTTAAAATGGTACTATATATTATATATGCCCACGCATGCAACCTATGTTGTATCTTGTCAAATGCATTCATGTATGAGAATTTGTAAATAAAAAGGACAGCTTGTATGATTTTTTTTTTTAATTGAGAAAAAAAAAATGCAAGAAAAGTAAATGGTTTATATGATCTTTAGAATAAAAAAAAGTCTAGTACTGTCTGTTCACTTTTTCAGTGGCCATCATGGATAAGCTGAAATGCCCTGGGTTTGGTTTGAGCAGGGTCCAATGAACTTTTAATGCCCCCTACACACGATCGGACTTTCCGACAACAGAAACGCTGAATTTTGTTCGAAGGTTGTTGGCTCCAACTTGTCTTGCATACACACGGTCACACAAATGTTGGCCAACAATTAATTACCAACGTAGTGACGTACTAGATGTACTACGTGGTTTTTCAGCTCTTTGTACGGTTTACGTATGTATGGTTTTTACCTATGTTCCCTAGTTGGTTCCAAACCCTCCCCTTTTTGAGCCATGTGTTTCCTTACACATATTCTTTTTTCTAGACATATTATTGGCTACATATTAGACCTTTTGACCGAATGCCTCTTCCAGCCAGTGCCGCTCATCCGGGTGTGCCCCCTTGTGGTATCTATTCACCTGTGCCCCCTCAGCTCCCGAGCTGGACATTTATTGCCACCGCCATGACAACAATGGTCAGTGACCCAGCCCAGTGGTTTGGTGAGTATGAGGTCTCCGTTCTGTTGACCTCCCTTGCCAATTACTATACTTTTTGTTTTCCCCTTTGCCCTCGCCAACATATACCCACTTATTTCATTATATTTCATTTTTGTTCCAGACAAGACTAATATGCATATGCCCCTGAAGAGCAAGCAAAGACTCGTGAAATGCGTAGGGAAACACCGATGGTCTTGATATATTCATACTGCTGGGTACTTCCCGTCGGGACATCATTAATGCTCTTCATGTGTTTATTTTGTTGGGTATTTTTGTTGTGTGCATTGTGGTTCAGATATTGTTCCATACATGTATGTATAGCCTTCTACCTCATACTATGTGTACATATATCAGTTGATGAATTGATGTTATTTATGATGAATTTTATTATCTCATGGATGTATTTGGAATGTAGTGAATTGATATTTGTTTTTACCACTGCTGTTAACTTGGCCACTATGCCGGGTAACGCACATTTATTGTTGTTCCCAATTGGTTACACAGCATTATGTAATTAATAAATTAACATTTTTTACATTTCCATGTGAACATATGCCTACTCTCTCCCACCTCATTTTAAAGTCCCAGGACGATCTAACTTTTTCAAGTTTACAAGACCAGCCACTTTTGCTTCTGAACACGCGTGGACTTTTGTGCGTGGACTTGCGTAAAAATGATCGGACTTTCCGACAACAAAAACATGCTTTTTGATGGTTTGGTGGTGCTTTGATGATGGTTTGGTGGTGCTTTGATGATGCTTCATGGTGTTTTTTTGCTTTAATGAAGCTTGGTAGATGCCGTGTGTGTGTGTGTGTGTGTGTGTGTGTGTGTGTGTTTGTTGATATCTCATGCCTGCAATACCTCCAAAGCAAATCTAATTCTGTGTGCACCCGGTCGGACTTTCAGGCAGAAAAGGTCAGACGGAATCATTTCATCGGATATTCCGATCGTGTGTGGGCTGCATCGGACTTTTCCTTTTGAAAATTCTGATGGACCTAGAAAAAGAACATGTTTTAAATCTTTCCGACGGAATCAATTTCTATCGGGAAAACCGTTTGTCTGTATGCTGTTCCGACGGACCAAAAATGATGCAAGGGCAGCTATTGGCTACTGGCTATTGAACTTCCTTTTTCTAGTCCCGTCGTATGTGTTGTACGTCACCGCGTTCTAAATGATCGGACTTTGTTGTGATTGTGTGTAGGCAAGTCATTTCCAGCGGAACTCCATCCAAAAAACCGAGTTTAATCTGACGAAAAAAAACGGTCATGTGTACGAGGCATTAAGCTGAATTAAAGCCTCTCAAAAGCTTCAGGTGCATCAAGCAACCTTTGTCATAGACTTCTATGGAGGATTTGAAGATGCTTTGAAGCACCACTAAAGCGACATGGGGTATAATTTAGCCTAAGCAAAGCAAAAGCAAACTGTAAACAGGACTGTAAGGTAACCATTTTATTTTGTGATCGGGGCTTTGACTGGCGTTCAGAGATTTTAAAAAAAGCATGTCCGAAGCCATGTTTTGAAACAAGTGTAAACAAGCCCTTAGGGCACTAAATAAAATGGTTAGCTTACAATCTTGCTTACACCTTGCGTTTGCTTTGCTTCGGCTTTGCTTTAAAATGTATACCCCATGTCGCTTTAAGCCCCATACACACTATCAGATTTTCTGCTGAGTTTTTCCTTCAGATTTACCAAAACCATATAATATGAGGACAAACCTTAGGAGTTTCAATGTGTATGCAATCAGGCAGGCCCTTCTACTACATGGTTTTGGTAAATCTGAAGGAAAAACTCAGCAGGTAATCTGATAGTGTGTATGGGGCTTCAGTGGTTCTTCAAAGCCTTCATAGAACTCTGACAAAGCTCGCTTGAAGCACCTGTGGCTTTTGGGAGGCTTTAATTCAGCTGTAGTTTTGTTTCGTTTTGGAGAAATTGCAGGTATGAGATATACAAATGCACACTGGGCATCTTTCAAGCTTCAAAAGAACATCACCGAGGCTTCACCGAAGCATCACCGAAGCTTCATCAAAGCACCACCAAACCATCATCATAAAAGCATGTTGAAGCGGTAGACACTTTAATGTGTGTAGAAGCCAAAGCAAGTGAGCTAAATGAGCCTTTTTAGACAGCTAAAAAGATCATTGGTGTCATCTCATTGGCTTTGCCAAGTGGCAATGGTCACCAGAACTCTGTAGGTACCAGAAAATGGGAGGTCAGCCAGCCACAGCTCAAGCAACCTCCGGTGGACCCTTGGTTGAGATTGGCTGGACTAGACAGCTTAAAGCAAATGGCCTTGGGATTGCATTGGGAAAGTTACCCAGCCCATATGGTGTGTGTGGGTCCCAAGCTTACATCTGCCCCAGGACTCGTTTTGTTATATTCGTTATGTTACGTTAATACGTTTTTCGGATAATTCATTATTATTCGTAGAGTGTCGAATTCATTTGTTCGTATTCGTTGAAATTCGCTATTTATGTATGTATAGACATTCGTGATAATGATTCGTAGTTTGGAAAGTTGTTTGTTTATTGAATCTTTTAACACACACAATGACTTCTCTTCTGCTCAAATACAATACATCACCCTTCTAAGCCCTTGTACACACGGTCGGAGAATCTGTCGGAATGAGTCTTATCGGACCGTGTCGTCGGATAATCCCACTGTGTGTGGTATGCATCGGACTGATTCCGTCATGTGTAGAGCATTTTCATCGGACCAAGTGCCACGCATGCTCAGATCAAATTCCTACATCAAAGCTATTGGCTACTAGCCTGAATGTAGTCCCATCGTAACGAAATTACGTCATCACGTTCTGAAAGATCGGATTTTTCGCCAACTTGGCCCGACCGTGTGTATGCAACAGTTTCGGACACAATCCGTTGGACTAAATCCGACGGGCAAAATCCGACGGATTTGGTTGGCAAAATCTCCGACCGTGTGTACGTGGGCTAACTCAGTTCTCAGGAATGCACTTTGCCAGTAATCCATCCTCCGGCACAAAATTAATTAGCTGATTGGACTATAAGATTTACTTTGAGCTGACCTTTTGTGTCATTAGAGCTTTAAAAATTACCGAATCATGTCGAATTAATTCGAATTCATTCGTTATATTTCTTTCGTATTCGTTGTTATTCGTTATTTTTTTATTCGGATGCATCCGAATGTCCGAAAGATGCAAAATTCGGCCGAATTTCGATTAGTTACGAAACGAATTGCACAAGCCTACCCAGGACTGGTACACATTAATAAAATCAACAAATCTAATGTATACAGTAGTGAACACTGTGTATCCCACTTCCATTTCTCTCAGGTTTCGTTCCCATCTGTAAAACCTCTGCAGACTGGTGAAGGTAACTGATTAGTACTTGTTGTCAAGTGATGGCGATCCCCTGCAGACATTTGTCCGTAATATTTATGATAAATATAACAAGTGTTTTGATACAAATGGCGGCATGGAGAATTACACGTTAATTAAGGCTCATTCATTGACCTGAAAGCTGTTTAAATTCATAATTACATTTTGCTTATCATGGAAGCAAACAGGCTAAACATATGTTTAGGTGCTCACGCAGAATATGTTATGAGAAAACCGAAGACGCTTTGTCTTTTTCATTTCCTTTCTCTTTGGGCTTCATTACTCGAAGCATCTGTAATAGGGACTGTCTGTGTTCCCCAGGGTGGCTACATTTCAACAGACACACTGAAGAGGAGAGGCAGATTAGCGACTACAAGGAATAGAGAGCTCACATTTCAGACAGCTGGGAAATTCTCTTCTCTGTCTCCTTCGCCCCATCTTAAGAGTTTTTCAGAGACATACAGTATGTTAATGTGATCAGCTTAAAGGATAACTAAACCCAAGAACAAAAATGTAATATATTGAGGCTTACGGTCCTTATATGCTGTGGCTGCATTTGTTTCCTTTATTTTTTTTTTCAAGCTAAGAAAATTTTCAACAAATACAGAAAATACCTGTTGACAGTGGAATAGCAAGGTTGCCAGTGTCCAGGGCAAGGCAAGTATTGAGACCCCCTAAACCATGGACCAATAACTCTGCTTGAGTACCTTCCTTAAAGCGGAGGTCCACCCTAAAGTGGACCTTCCGCTCATCAGAACCCTCCCGCCACAATTGGCACCTTTCAGGGGGGAGGGGGGTGCAGGTACCTGTACAGTACAGGTATCTGCACCCACTTCCGGCATAGATATCTGCGGAAAGGGTCGTAGATTACGCCCCTTTCCGAAAGTCCCCCGCTGCCTTCTGGGAAACACACAGATCCCAGAGGCAGCGGGGACCGTCCTTATTGCGCAGCGCGACTCGCGCATGCGCAGTAGGGAACCGGGAAATGAAGCCGAAAGGCTCCACTTCCTGATTCCCATACCCAAGATGGCGGCGGCAGCACCCGAGAGACGATCGAGAAATCGGCTTTGAGTGCTGACATCGCGGGCGCGCTGGACAGGTAAGTGTCACTATTTTAAAAGTCAGCAGCTGCAGTATTTGTAGCTGCTGGCTTTTAAAGAAAAAAAAAACGCGGAGTCCCGGAGGACTCCCGCTTTAAGAATATACACCGATTAGACATACTGTCAGGGCCATTTTTAAGGCAGGGCAAAAGGGGCAGCTGCCCTGGGTCCTATCATTGTTGTGGGGCCCAAAGCAGCTGCCTCTTACTTGGCAACTATCCCAGTTTAAATTCCCTTGTCCCTTGAGGTTTTAGTCCCGTGCTGTGTCCTGATATCTCAGTTTGAAGTTCTGTTACTAATGCTGCCCAGCTCTGCACTATTGTTGTGTTTCAGATGACTCACCTGCAGACCCTGTGTTTATATGTAAATACCGACATTGACATGTAAATAGTGACGGCATTTATATGTAAATAAAGGCAGACTAGCAGGATTCATATGTAAATAGAGGCGGTATTCATATGTATATATTTTGAAGTATGACATGTTGGGTATCAATTTACTCAGCATAACATTATCTTTCACAATATAAAAAAAAAAAAAAAAATGACCTGACTTTAATGATGTCTTATTGTTTAATTAAAAAAAATTTTTTTTTACAAAAAAAGTGCACTTGTGAGACCGCTGTGCAAATACAGTGTGATAGAAAGTATTGCAACGACCGCCATTTATTCTCTAGGGTTTTAGAATTTTTTTTTAATAATGTTTGGGGGTTCTAAGTCATTTTCTAGCAAAAAAAAAAAAAACTGTTTTTAACTTGTAAACAACAAATCTCAGAAAGAGGCTCTGTCCTTAAGTGGTTAAATACACTTTACATTAAGTTAATTATTGCTCAAAATGTAGCGCACCCCCTTAAGGAACTTGGATCACCCACCCTGCATAGCCAGGCACACAGAATTTCCACAGGCACTCCAGAGTCAGAGAACAGTTTGTGACTTTGTTTTTGTTATTTATTGAGGGAAAATAAATTGAATAGGGATGGGAGGTTATGGGATGCCCACTTGACTTCAACAGCAAACTTCAAGGACAACCCTTTCTACATACAGTCTCTTTATACAGCTCCTCTTCAAGTACTCACTCGCTTGCAGAACCCAGCTGGATTGTTATGAAGCTCTGACAATGGCCCAATATAGGCAGGAACCCGAGGCCCCTTAGATGTGTAGAAAAATCCCAGCATGCATTACTCTCTCTGACTCCCGACTGACTCTCAGGAGATCTACCAGTAGTTCTGACCTGTTCCTGCTGTCCTCTCCCTTTGCTCCAGTGCCTCCAGGAAGGGCTTCCTCCATGTGTTGTGGCAGGATCCTTCTAGCACCCGAGCCCTGGCCCAAGGTCACCCCCCAGACTAGGGAGCACCCTCAAGGGCCATCGACAGCCTCCTCAGCATGCCATCTCCATCTTCCACCTGACTGCCCCTGCTGGAATGAGGATTACCTATTCATGAGATGGCCTGCCCCCTGTTAGCCCTTTTACTGGGGATTGGCTGAAGTCCTCATAAATATTCCAAACGGTCCCTCCACCCACTATGTCTAGAACATTCTCCAATGTCCCAGAAAACAGGAAGGGGAGGGGAGCACTAGAAGAGCTGTCAGGGTGAGTCATCCAGCCTAACTTACTGAGCCTTGACCCAGATTCACAGCTCAGGCCTAGCCCTGAGCCAAGAATTAATTTCCCTACTCTAATGCCACATACACACGACCAGACTTTTCGAGGGACTAAGTCTGACAGACTTTCGACGGAGTTCTGACAGAGTTCTGACGGACTTTCCGAATGAACGGACTTGGCCACACACAATCACACCAAAGTCCGACGGATTCTAACGTGATGACGTACGACCGGACTAGAATAAGGAAGTTCATAGCCAGTAGCCAATAGCTGCCCTAGCGTCGGTTTTTGTCCGTCGGACTAGCACACACACTAGCGGATTTCTCAGTAGGAACTGGGTCCGGCAGAGTTCTGTTGGAAAAATTTGAAACATGTTCCATTTCTAAAGTCTGTCAGACTTTTGCAAATCAAAAGTCCGCTGCAGCCCACACACGTTCGAATGGTCTGCCGGAATCATTCTGTCAGACTTTTGATGTTGAAAAGTCTGGTCGTGTGTACGGGGCATTACAAACTAAACTACTAACTAGCACACACTAGAGGGTGCTACACACACATTTATATATATTCATATACACACACAGTATTTTGCCAAAAGTATTGGGACGCCTGCCTTTACAAGCACATGAACTTTAATGGCATCCCAGTCTTAGTCCGTCGGGTTCAATATTGAGTTGGCCCACCCTTTGCAGCTATAACAGCTTTAACTCATAGGAAGGCTGTCCACAAGGTTTAGGAGTGTGTCTATGGGAATGTTTGACCATTCTTCCAGAAGAACATTTGTGAGGTCAGGCACTGATGTTGGATGATAAGGCCTGGCTCGCAGTCTCTGCTCTAATTCATCCCAAAGGTGTTCTGTCAGGTTGAGGTCAGAACTCTGTGCAAGTCAGTCAAGTTCCTCCACCCCAAACTCGCTCATCCATGTCTTTATAGATCTTGCTTTGTACACTGGTCCAAATCATTTGGTGGAGGGAGGATTATGGTGTGGGGGTTGTTTTTCAGGGGTTGGGCTTGGCCCTTTAGTTCCAGTGAAGGGAACTCTTAAGGCGTCAGCATACCAAGACATTTTGCACAATTTCATGCTCCCAACTTTGTGGGAACAGTTTGGGGATGGCCCCTTACTGTTCCAACATGACTGCGCACCAGTGCAACAAAGCAAGGTCCATAAAGATATGCATGAGTCGAGTTTGGGGTGGAGGAACTTGACTGACCTGCACAGAGTCCTGACCTCAAACCAATAGAACACCTTTGGGATGAATTAGAGTGGAGGCTGTGAGCCAGTCCTTTTCATCCACATCAGTGCCTGACCTCACATATGTGCTTCTGGAAGAATGGTCATAACATTCCCATAGACATGCTCCTAAACCTTGTGGACGGCCTTCCCAGAAGAGTTGAAGCTGTTATAGCTGCAAAGGGTGGGCCAACTCAATATTGAACCCTACAGACTAAGACTGGGATGCCAATAAAGTTCATGTGTGTGTGTAAAAGCAGGCGCCCCAATACATTTGGTAATATAGTGTATCTATATAAGTGTGAGTGTTTGTCCCACCAAATGGGGAATGGGCATATTATTTAATTAGGTATGCCAGGTTAGTGGGAATTTTTTTTATTGAACACCTAACTTAGATCATGCAGTCTCAGAACCAGAGGCACACACAGGTGCACACTAATGCGGCGTACACACGGTCGGACTTTCCAGCAGAAAAAGTCAGACGGGAGCTTTTTATCGTATATTCCGATCGAGTGTATGCCTCATCTGACTTTTTTTTTTTCGAAAATTCTGACGGACCTAGAAATAGAATACATTTTAAATATTTCCGACCAAACCAATTCCTATCGGGAAAACCGCTCGTCTGTATGCTGTTCCGACGGACCAGAAACGACGCATGCTCTGAAGCAAGTACGAGGCGGCAGCTATTGGCTCCTGGCTATTGAACTTCCTTTTTCTAGTCCCGTCGTACGTGCTGTACGTCACCGCATTCTTGGCGGTCGGACTTTGGTGTGATCGTGTGGACGCACGACAGTTTCAGCGGAACTCTGCCGGAACTCCGCTGGAACTCCGTCGGAAAAACCGTCAGAGTTTATTCCCTTCGGAAAAAAAACGGTGGTGTGTACGTGGAATTATAGTTCTACAATGGAATGGAATTCAACATTTTCTTGGTAGGCACATTGGCTGAGAAAGTCGTTCTACAAAGTGCGGTCTGGAATAGGTTTCAGGTGAAAGTCCAGCCCTTTTTTTTGCGGGGGGGGGGGGGATACTTTGTGTTACAAACTTTGCCAGAACGTTTGTTCTGTGACATAGTTGGGAAGATTTGTTGACTAGAATTCTGAAAATGGAAACCCGTGCAGCTTTCTCTCCATTTGAAATAGACAGGTCCTCTTTAAACAGCATGTTGTGTTGTTCCATTAAACTTCAATTGGCAAGAAATATATTCAGACTCCAGACTCTTTGTATTGCAAAACTGGGAATACTTTTCTTAGATTATACAGATAAAGCCATTATTGAAGTCTAGAAATGCAAATGAATGTGTTTTAGGAAGTTAAACATGATAACTTTGGATTGTAGAAATCATTTTCTCAAATTTAATGAAGTCTTTTACACTAAATACGCCAGGGTGGTTTTCTTTTTTTTTTTTTTTTTTTATTATTTTTTATTTTTATTATTGCTGTACATAGTCATTCCGAAACCTGCACAAGATAAACGAGAAGCATTCTTTGCTAGTCTCTGGTATAAGTCAGTGCTGTCCTATCCAATCAGTAGACCTGATCTGCATGTTTGCTCTGGATTTTACATTGGATTGGATTGAAAGCCAGGAAACCAGCATTTTCAGAAAGAATTAAACTGGGAATTTTGAATTACTTAAAGTGTATTTCCAATTTTCAGTCCAATTGAAACAACACCTACTTTATATTTCTATATGTCCCCATTTGCTTACTTTATTCACAATATAGAGAAGAATTGGCTGCAGGAAGACAGCACTGGAATCCATGGACTGGTATGTACCAGATTTTTACAGTATTTGCAGCTGCTATCTCTTTATATATATATATATATATATATATATATATATATATATATATATATATATAAAAATTATGGCTTTTAACCACTTGACCTCCGGATGGTTTACCCCCTGCATTACTTTAAGGCCGCGTACACACGGGCGGACTGTATGGCCTACTTAGTCCGTCGAAACACATTTCAGCGGACAGTCCGCTCGTGTGTGGGCTTCAGCTGACTTTTTCAGCGTGCAGTCTGGCGGACTAAGTATTTCAGATTTTTCGAAATTTCGAAGTTTCAGCGGACAATCCGCTCGTCAGTAGGCTAGTTCGACGGACTAAGAATGGCGCATGCCCAGAAAGGATTTACACGGCGGAAGGGTGCTTTGCTGTGTATTGGACTTCCTATTTCTAGTCCCGTCGTACGTGCTGTACACGTCATCGCGCAAGCTTTCGACGGACTGTTTGTGCATCCGTGTGTGGTCAAGTCCGTTCATTCGAAAGTATGACGGACTGTCCGTCGGATTGTATGACGGACTAAGTAGGCCATACAGTGCGCTCGTGTGTACGCGGCCTTAGTCCTCATTCTCACGTGGAGGATCCGCTTCCACAGAGTCCGCCTCTGTCCGCCAGCTCACCGGGAGATCTCTCCATTGATTTCTGTTGAGCTGGAGGATAACAGGTCCCTCTCTGCTCACTGAGCGGGGTGGGGCTTGTCGAGCGCCACTGGTCTCTATGGAGAGATCGGATGAAATATCACCCGATCGGATCCGCCAGCGACGGATCCGAACGTAGGGCCAGCCGTCTGCTTTTTAGCGGATCGAACCGGGTTGGATGTCAGCGGACATGTCACCGCTCCGTAGACCAGCATGGAGTGCCCGTTCAGGTCCGCCGTCAAAACTGACAGGTGGACCTGAACAGTCCGACAGTGTGAAAGGGGCTTAACTGACAATTGCGCGGTCATGTGATGCTGTATCCAAATAAGATTTATGTCATTTTTTTTTTTTTTCTGACAGATAGAGCTTTATTTTGGTGGTATTTGATCACCTCTGCAGTTTTTATTTTTTGCGCTATAAACAAAGAAAGACAATTTTGAAAAAAAAAAAATCAATATTTTTTACTTTCTGCTATAAAACATATCCAAAAAAATAAATAAATAAATAAAAAGCAACTTTCTTCATAAATTTAGGCCAATATATATTCTGTTACATATTTTTGGTCAAAAAAAATCACAATAAGTGTATATTGATTGGTTTGCGCAAAATGTATAGCGTCTACAAACTGTGGGGATATATTTATGGAATTTTTATTATTATTATTATTATTTTTTGTTTGTACTAGTAATGCTGGTAATCAGCGACTTATAGCAGTACTGCAATATTGCGGTGGAAAAATCAGACACCTAACTGACACTTTTGACACTGTTTTTTTTTTTATTTAAATTTTATTAGGTTTAATATTATACAAAATACAAAATATTCATACTTTACTCATAATCTTATTCAAAAAATACCAATTCCAGTTCCCCTCTCCCCTCTCTTCCACTCCCTCCTTCACTTATATCCTGCCTTTCATCTTCCATTCCCTTCCTGCATCTTCTCCTCTCCCCATTCTCACGCCTTCACCAGGGGCGGACTGACCATTCGGGCACTAGGGCACTGCCTGAGGGCCCCATGCCACTAAGGGGCCCCATCAGGGTTGCCAGCATCAATAAAACCAGGGACAGTATCTAAAAATCTGTGTTTTTTAAAAGATTATAGCTGCCCCGCCTCTCCAGTACCTTTTCATTGTGTGTGTGTGTGTGTGTGTGTGTGTGTATTCTGTGTGTGTATACTGTGTGTCTGTGTATACTGTGTGGGCCCATAATTTATTGCCTGGGGGCCCCATAATCTCCTATTGCCCAGGGGCCCCATAATCTTCTCCTATTGCCCGGGGGCCCCATAATCTCCTATTGCCCGAGGGCCCCATGAGTTGTCAGTCCGCCCCTGGCCTTCACTATCCCAGAATTTCCTTGAACTCTTAAATTCCATCCAACTTTTCCATGTCTTTACAAACTTCCCTTTTCTATCTTCTTCACAATGATATAATTCTTCCAAATTATATATAAATATTAGGGCAGCGGAAATTAACGATTAATTGTTCGATTAATCGTTAATTTCTTTGATTGATCAAAATTATTTTGATCGAGGGCGATCCGTGGAGTGAGCTCCGCGGTCTCGCCCATAGGAAAGGCCGCGGCTTCGGCCTAGCTCCGGAGCCGCAGCCATCTTGGTCCACCCGACGGCAGCTTAGTAGCGGCGCGCTGACGTCATCATCGCCCGCCTGCTTGTGCCGTCTACTCTGAGGACGGACGGGTCTGCCTGCTGTCTATTCCGGACAGAGCAGACAATGTTGAATATTAAGGTATGGGGGAGATGTGGACAGTAGAGTATGGGGGAGATGTGGACAGTACAGTATGGGAGGAGATGTGGATATTACAGTATGGGGGAGATGTGGACATTATAGTATGGGGGGAGATGTGGACATTACAGTATGGGGGGAGATGTGGACAGTACAGTATGGGGGAGATGTGGACAGTAGAGTATGGGGGAGATGTGGACATTACAGTATGGGGGGAGATGTGGACATTACAGTATGGGGGAGATGTGGACATTACAGTATGGGGGAGATGTGGACAGTACAGTATGGGGGATATGTGGATATTACAGTATGGGGGAGATGTGGATATTACAGTATGGGGGAGATGTGGACAGTACAGTATGGGGGAGATGTGGATATTACAGTATGGGGGAGATGTGGACAGTACAGTATGGGGGAGATGTGGACAGTACAGTATGGGGGGAGATGTGGACAGTACAGTATGGGGGATATGTGGACATTACAGTAATGGGGGGAGATGTGGACAGTACAGTATGGGGGAGATGTGGACAGTACAGTATGGGGGGAGATTTCGACAGTACAGTATGGGGGAGATGTGGACATTACAGTATGGGGGGAGATGTGGACAGTACAGTATGGGGGGAGATGTGGACAGTACAGTATGGGGGAGATGTGGATATTACAGTATGGGGGAGATGTGGACAGTACAGTATGGGGGAGATGTGGACAGTACAGTATGGGGGATATGTGGACATTACAGTATGGGGGGAGATGTGGACAGTACAGTATGGGGGAGATGTGGACAGTACAGTATGGGGGGAGATTTCGACAGTACAGTATGGGGGAGATGTGGACATTACAGTATGGAGGGAGATGTGGACATTACAGTATGGAGGGAGATGTGGACAGTACAGTATGGGGGGAGATGTGGACATTACAGTATGGAGGGAGATGTGGACAGTACAGTATGGGGGGAGATGTGGACATTACAGTATGGAGGGAGATGTGGACAGTACAGTATGGGGGGGGGGAGATGTGGACATTACAGTATGGGGGGAGATGTGGACAGTACAGTATGGGGGGAGATGTGGACAGTACAGTATGGGGGGAGATTTCGACAGTACAGTATGGGGGAGATGTGGACATTACAGTATGGGGGGAGATGTGGACAGTACAGTATGGGGGAGATGTGGACATTACAGTATGGGGGAGATGTGGATATTACAGTATGGGGGGAGATGTGGACAGTACAGTATGGGGGGAGATGTGGACATTACAGTATGGGGGGAGATGTGGACAGTACAGTATGGGGGAGATGTGGACAGTACAGTATGGGGGGAGATTTCGACAGTACAGTATGGGGGAGATGTGGACATTACAGTATGGGGGGAGATGTGGACAGTACAGTATGGGGGAGATGTGGACATTACAGTATGGGGGGAGATGTGGACAGTACAGTATGGGGGAGATGTGGATATTACAGTTAAAGTTAAACTAACTTTCTACGTTTTTCTTAAAGTTTAATAAAAAAAAATTGTAAAAACTGTATGTGCGTTATAATTAATCGAAATTAGTCGATTAATCGATTTTAAAAAAAATTGATTAATCGAACAGGAAAATTTTAATCAGTAACAGCCCTAATAAATATATAATCCATTCTTTTAATGTTGGGCTTTCCGATGCTTGCCAAAATGTTGGTATTAGGTATTTTGTTGTGTTTATTAAATGATGTGTCACTGTTTTCTTATACTGTTTTATTATCAGGTTAGTGCTATGAAATAAATACATTTCAGAATTTTTAGGCATACTCATTGCCGTTATCTCCTGAATCAATTGTATCACCTTGTGCCAAAATTTCTGTGTTTTTAAACAATCCCACCATATGTGCACAGTCGTTCCTTTTATCCCACAACCTCTCCAACAGAGCGGTGATTTCTCCGATTGATATTTATGTACTCTACTAGGTGTTATGTACGATCTTCATAGACACTTATAATTCATTTATATCGTATTTCTATCTATTTGACACTTTTTTGGGAACCAGTGACACTAAGTGATCAGTGCTAAAAATATGGACGTCCACCATCAAGTAGAATGCTGGATTCTGTCTATAAGTGGCTATCTGTTGGGCCACTCTTCAACAAGCACATCCAATGTGTCATTAAAAAATTATATAAACAAGTATAAAATAGAGAAAGCTGCGCTATAAATTTTGAATCCTTTGAGTTCGTTCCCCATTGAAAACGTCTGTTGATGATGACATGCGTCTGGAGGAAGGCACATAGTGACATCACCACGCAATCTAAATAGGAGGAGGGGCTCCGTTCGTGTTCGTGTATGCTGTATTTTATTAGTACGCAATTGTAAGTGCAATATATACTTAATAAATTCATAGAGTTTGGAATATATTACACTATGGCTAGTCCTTTTCTCTTCCTGAGCATCTACTGAAAAGCTACGGATATCGGGACGAACGAAGGGTTGTGGTTATCTGTGAGTTTAAAAGGCCCAGGCTGAGTTCAAGCCACCTGCTTTTTAATGCTTGCTGTTTTGTAAGCATAATCAACAGGTACGGTGGTCGGGCACTTTATCTGTGCATGCACACTGCGGTGTTGTGATTCATCAGTGACTACAACCTTCACATTCTATTTTCTGACATCACGTTTGATTTATGGACTCAAAATTTATAGCACAGCTTTCTCTATTTTATTGACTTTTTGTGTTATCGCACTGTATGCTGCTGCTTATTGCGGTTCAATTCTCTTCCTTTTATTATTCTAGCGCAGTTTCCCCTTTTTCATTAAAAAAGTATAGACGGGCAGATTCAAGACACAACTCCGCTCAACTTTCTTGTTGTTTTTAACATTTTTGGAATATTATGCATAGGACAGCTTCAGAAACCATACATAGGATTGACTCTTTCACGTACCACCGAAGAAGGAGATTTTGAAAATTCTGAAACGCGTTGGGTGAACCATAAGAAAATACCGTCAATCGATGTGGTGACTGTCAAAACTTATATGCATTGTTGTTAACATTCCACCTTTTTTATTCTGTATTTTATGTAGTAACAATGCTATTAATAAAAAAATTATGCTTTTCTACTTATCATGCAGTCATAGTGCCTTTACAGTCCAGTAAGGGGATAATTCTTCTTTTAGTGCTAAAAATATGTACTGTCACTGACACTTCCAGGGAAGGGGTTAACATCAGGGGTGATTAAAGGGTTAAATGTGTGCCTAGCTGGTGATTCAGTGTAGTGGGGGAAGTGCTTTTACTAGTGGAAGGCATGGATCAGTGTTTCTGCTTTACAGGAACACAGGATCAATGCCTTCTGTACTGACAGGATGGCAATTGGCCTTGTTTACATAGGCAGACTACCCTTCTGCCTGTGTACAGAATGATCAGGTCTCAAGGACCCGCTGATCAGCTTCTGCTGTGTAGATTCACAGCAGGAGCGAGACCCGCCAGTGGTGTGCACTCACGCTTGATACCCGGAAGTGCAAGATCACGCATATATATATACTTTACAGGAACACAGGATAAATGCCTTCTGTACTGACAGAACAGCAATTGGCCTTGTTTACATAGGCAGACTACCATTCTGCCTGTGTACAGAATGATCAGTGGGTGCCGGCAGACATCAGGTCCCCAGGACCCGCTGATCAGCTCCTGCTGTGTAGATTCACAGCAGGAGCGAGACCCGCCGGTGGTGTGCACTCGCGCCCGATACCCGGAAGTACAGGATCACGCATATATATATATATATATATATATATATATATATATATATATATATATATATATATATACGTGATCCTGGGCAGCACAGCAATAAATGTGCTACAGGCCAGTCAGCAAGATATTTTTTTTAAGTGCATGAAATACTTTCTTTTTTCTGTAATCTGGGTGTCTGTGAATCGCTGCTTTTGATGCAAGAGAGGAATTCCCAAAGACACCTACAACAGACTTGTTGTCATTCACATACAGAAAGCCTGATTTAAAAAAAAAAAAAAAAATGTCAGGATTTATACATATCCCACAACCATTGGTTAAATTGAAACCTGCTTTGGAAGGATGAATATGAATGATGACTACAGAAAACCAGGAAAGATAAAACTACCGAACACAGGAAGTACTTTCCCAGTGACCTTGTGAGGTGCTCCCTGAATTTCTTCCTGAGGTGGATCTCAAATAACTTAGATTGAAGAACACTGATTACACCTCCTGATTGTAGCACAATTACAATGTTTGCTGCATAGCACTGATTAACTTCACCTGTTGACTAGAGTCAAAGAAGGATGGTATGATACCCATGCTTCCAAGATATATAAATGGCAGCAATATTCTCTCCAAGAGACACCACACAACCCTTATGTTAATTGTCTTATTATAAAGGTCATATGATGAGCGTTTTCTCATTGCTCGGCTCCCGCGGCGTTAATCCCATATCAGTCGCTTTAAAAAGAAGCTCTCCAAAAGGAGATGAGTTTGGAAAAATTAAAGGGGCAAAAGTGTTCCCAATGGTGTAATACAGTTTAACAAAACTTAATAAAAACAAATTAAAAGCACTCACAAAAGTAATAACAGCTAGTAAAATATCCGCAGCACAAGATTGCACATTTAGCTATAGAATGCTACAGATAGAGAGAGACGCTCATAAAAATCCAATCATGTCCAATGAGGGCATGAGGATGCCTTAAATGTTAGTTTGTTTCTACCAAAAAGATTATGGGTTTGTAGAGATATAAGGAAATTTAAATATTTCTCCAGGCAAATACAAAACTGACGGTGCTAATTGTTTAAAACATGTAATAAAAGCTCATGCAAAAGTCAGTAGGGTTGATTTACCAAGACTGGAGAGTGCAAAATGGGGTAGCTGGGCATGGTAGCCAATCAGCTTCTAACTTCAGCTTTTTCAATTAAGCTTTGACAAAAAAAAACAAAAAAAAAACTGGAAGCTGATTGGTACCTATGCAGAGCTGCACCAGATTTTGTACACTCTGGTTTTAGTAAATCAACTCCGTTGTCTTTCTTATTTTTTATGGCTGCAAGTTCCAAGATGAGCACTGTAGATCCTTCATGGTGTCAACAATGCTTCATGGCAGAAACTGAAATTGTTCCAACAACGCTTCTCTAAGGGAGGTCCTGAAAACTCTTTCTGCAGTTCCCCCAGTGGCAACGTAAAGCAGGGTGCCACACACATGGATTCCAATAGGATTTTTTTTTTTTTGAAGCATGTTGTGTGACAATTGCAATTGCAAATTAATATTCGCTATTGTCACACTGATTCTCATCCCGGCCAATCAGGAAGCGGGTCTTGACCCGTTTCCTGTTTGGCTGAAAGGAGAAGCAATCCTATTAGTCTAGGAGGGGGAGGGAGGGGACGCATGGCCGCCGTGATGCTGAGGAAGAGACGCAGCGGAAGCCACTTCCCATGCCATAGATGGGGGATGAGCGACTGGGGGGTTGCGATTGACCCAACCGACCCACGTGGGGGGTATTGGGGGTGACCCGACCAGGGAGTGGCTGTGGGTGCATTGTTTGCTGCCCCCCCCCCCGAATAAAAAAACACCAGCCACCACTGAGTTCTGCTACTTCTACAACTGTACACCCCTTCACCGATGTGATGTAAGTGTGATGATGGTCCATTGGAGACTCCGTGGTCATGTGACCATATATATGTATCACCCTCTAGTTAGTGTGCTAGAGAAAGAGAGAGGGTGTTTCTCTCTGTGCAGTGTAGGAAAGTTGTCAGGCTTGGCTGACAGCCAAGCCTGTGTTTTTTCTGGGTTAGGATTTGAGTGACTTAGGGATGGTTGGGTGACTCACAGGCAGCATTTCTGAGACCTCCCCCTACTTCTGGAAACTTGCAGAAGATTCCAGAAGAATGGGAGTGGAGGTGAGGAGGAGCTGCCAGGAATATTCTGAGGGCCCGGAACCAATCCCCAAACAGATGAGTTGGCAGGTGCGGCCCCCCTCAAATACTCAGGGTCAGCCCAGCTGGGGGCAGTGGAGATCGGTGGAAGATGGAGATGTAGTCTTAGGCTGTGGGTGGCCCTTGAGGGAGCCCCTAGTCTGGGGGGGGGTCCTCTGGCCTGGGATTGGGTGCAGAAGGGATCCTCTTGACAACACACAGAGGTGTCCTGTCTAGGAGGCATGGGAGTAAAGTTGAGAACAGCAGGAGAACACTGCTGGGCAAATCATCGGGAAGGAAGACAGCCAGAAGGACTGGTGAGTGTACAGTCAGGGGACTGAGGGGCATACCTCAGAGGACTGGGTGCAAGCAGTCTGGGATGGATGCAGAGTCAGTCTGGGAGGAATGTGGAGTCTTGGTCAGGAGGGCTAGTGAAAGGGGCAGCTGTAGCCAGGCGGACTGGCAGTGCCTGAAGAGGTGGTGCTGGGAGCAGTAGCCACAGGAGTAGAGCAGCTGAGCACTGGGACTTCTTTTTTGTTACACTACTAAAGGGTCTCACGGTCCCTGGCTGCCTTCACATAAAGTAAGCAATACAAAGAGAACAGTATACATTCTTATACAAGTACATGGTACATAGTACATGGTACAGCAGGCATGTATCAGAAATCTGAAGTCCTCGGGCAACAAATGCTTAAAGGCAAATAGACTGTGCACTCTGCAAGGGCATTTGCTCCAGAGCTTAGTAAATGAGGGGACGCTCTGCTGACCTCTGTCATCCAATTATGTGCAAGCAAAAATGCTGTGGTTTTTTTTCCTTGCATGGATTGGGTATTCTTTGAAAAGTAAAGTTTAGCCTCATTTGCTAAGCTCTGGAGTAAATGCCCCTGCAGAGTGAAATTGCACTTGCAAAATGCAGTCTATTTGCCTTTAGTAAATCAGCTCCTTGGTGTTTTTTCTGCTGTCAGTCTTCTACATTTCTGTGTTACCTTTATTTACTCAATTCTTTTATTTACTTTCTTCTCATGTCTATCCCCTTTTTGTGCTTTTGTGTCCTTTCAATACAATGGAATTATGATGAAAAGATGAAAGAAAAACAACTGTCGCTGTCGAAATTTCTATATAATAACAACTTTAGAGTCATTCAAAATGATAGTTGATAAGTTTTGGGAGTAAAAAATTATTGCTTGATACACGGCTCACTTTAAAATAATCTAAATCATCTTTCAAGATCACTAAGTAGTCTCACATTAAAGCAAACAGTATGTGAACCCATACCTCGTAAAACAACCCATTCAGTTTAAAACAGAAATGTAAAACATTTAAAAGTAGCGGGTACCCCGCATCTCCCACGGCCATGCCAAGCTGGCCAAGGCTCTCACTGAAGGGACAGCATGCCTGTTAGCTTCTGCAGGCGATTTCTCCTCCTCCCTCTCCTCCTCACTGACTGATTAGTAATGTAAGTGGCGCTCGCACACAGACAGAGGCATCTGTTCCTCGGCTCTCTCCTCTGCATCCTCCTTGGCAGAGGGAGGGAGCCATACATTAAGTAGCAGGACTGCAACAAGGAATTGTGGGACACATAGTCCCTTGAGCAAACGGCCGCATAGCAGTCCACAGGGGACAGAACTACAGACCCCAGCTTTCTCTGGGGGAAAAATAACCAGGACACCATCTTGTTTGGCTGAGGGGATTTAGTCACCACGAGACAGGAGAGGAGACTGGACCCAGGGAAGAGGTGTTGCCTTTCAGGTCAGTCCACCACTTCTTTTCAGCCATCCAGGGGCGGTCGGGGACATCCAGCCTGAGAGGGGATCCCAGGTGCATATCCAGGTGCACCTGCACCAATGACGTGAAGTGGTAACCAGCCTACCTGTTCCAGGACGTTTGTTTGGGCCTTGATAGCAGGATTGGTGAGAGTGCACTTGCCCCTTTGCGGGAAACAAGGACACTGCACACAGACAGAGTTACTTCCCTTTGCCCAGACATGCGAAAACCTGGGATCCCCTGTTAAGCAGCTACAGTGTCGACCTTGCTGTCTGGATACTGTCAGCATACCACAGTTACACTTTGCTAAGCAGGAGTTCTAAGTGCACCAACTAAAGTGGCTAGTCGAAGATCCAAGGCCTCATTCTTCTTCCAAGGGACTGAAATTACTGGTGCCATACGATCACGCACACACATACTCAGGGCTCTGTATATGCAGTATATTTGCAGGATAGCCTGACTTGGGAGTTACGCCACTGAACACTGAATTAGATACAGTGTTCATAGTTGGGCCTGTGGTGTCAGGGGACAGAAGAGAGAGGTCTGACATAAGTGGGGGTCATTCCTCTGCTCTCCTCCTGCCTGGACTCATAGAGCCAAAGTTAGGTAGAGTGGTAACCAATCCGTCATATTGTGATTTATTGCTATTAAGAGTGTTTACCTCTGCTTTTGAGGTTATTCGCTGATGTGGGATCCCCTGAAAGCAGCCTGATATAATATATTGAGTTATACCGCTCTTGATCTCAGTTATTGCTCTTCAATTAATTCATGTTACTTTGCCATAGAAACCTTACAGTAAAGACATCTGTGTTTTATCATAACGTGTGTTTTTCATTGGTCCTCGCACTTACACCAGTTACACCATTGCCAGGTGTGCCAGTGGAGCTCTGGGGTCGAGAGGCAGAGTACAGAACCAATTATACTTAAGCTTTAGAAAGAAAAAAAAAAACCCTATTTGAATGGGATTTTAGAAGACCACCGACACCAAAAACAATGAAAACATATAAATACTTTATTAATAATTACAGGACAAATACAAAATGAAACAAAAGAGACACATATACTGCCAATGTCTCTATAGCATGTCTACAAATGTGCAAATACATGGGTTAATATAACAATCCAACCAATGAATAATTAAAATACTCTTCTCTATAACCCACACCCATTATACTTAAGCGGCTCCTCTGGGGGTTGGAACACCTGCCTTTACACGCACATGAACTTTAATGGCACCCCAGTCTTCAATATTGAGTTGGCCCACCCAACAGCTTAAATTCTTCTGGGAAGGCCGTCCACAAAGTTTAGGAGTGTTTTTATGGGAATGTTTGACCAGTCTTCCAGAAGTGCATTTGTGAGGTCAGGCACTGATGTTGGAACTGAAGGCCTGGCTCGCAGTCTTCGCTCTAATTAATCCCAAAGGTGTTCTACCGGGTTGAGATCAGGACTCTTTGCAAGCTAGTCAAGTTCCTCCACTCCAGACTCGCTCATCCCTGTCTTTATGGCCCTTGCTCTCCATTTACTTTAATGGGGTTCCGATTCAGCAGCACACAAACTTTAATCAAATTTGTTGGATTTGGGAGCTATGCCCAAAAAAGGCGGTGGTGAACAATGAACACGTTTTCAGCATTGTCCAAAAGATCTTTAGGTACCACAACTGCGCCAGGAGTACAATCAATGTGCAAAAGCTGCTACTTTAAATTAAATAATGTATACAAAAGTATTTACAATATAAATTAAAGTAAATAGTAGTGCTGACTCACAAAATAAGCTATATCAATTTACCCAGTGACAGGTGATAGTGATTAAAACTCATATATTAGTGAACAAAATAAAACTAACAAATGAAGTCCATACATGAGACTAGGATGTGCAATCAGTTTTTCCACTCCCCTTTTGGTTATGCACTCATCAAATAGTTATTATATATGGAGAGTAAATGAGAGTGCCACGTCTGGATATCGTTGGATATTTAACCCTTTTAGGGTTGATGCTGTTTGGCCGAGCATGAGAGTGCAAGGCAAGGCATCACTATCTGATGAGTGCATACCCAAAGGGGAGTGGAAGCAATGATTGCACATGGTGGGATGAAGGCTGTGAAGATCTCATATCAGGATATATATACATTTTTGTTCATCTTTTATTTTTTATTTTTCATTTTTCATTTGAGACATCCTAGTCTCATTTATGGACTGTTTAATCACGACTTAATTTGTTAGTTTTATTTTGTTCGCTATTGTATGAGTTTTAATCACCATCACCTGTCACCATATATTGATATATATTGTTTATTGAGTCAATGCTACTATTCACTTTAATTTATAGTGTAAATACTTTTCTAGTTTTCAGAGTTGCCTTGGGTCATTTTGCTGCTGATCTTTACCCCTTTCTTGACTTACCATGCCTTGTTCTACACAGTTCCTCTTTACGGAGGCCACCATCTTGGTAGAGGCAAGGCTTTGCCTGACATGGAAGGAGGGACCAAACAGACATGAAACCTTTTTCACTGCACCAAGCCCCCCCCTCCAGATGTTTAGCGCTGAAAATGGAGCATGCACGCTATATGGTTTTCACGTGCTCTTGTGCCCCAGTCTTTTTATTGGGGGTTTTTCAACCACCCTGTGTACAACACTGTCCTTCTAATGGATTGATTATATTGTTGTTTGTCTTGATCTATGTTTATATGTTCCTTTTTACTACCTTTGTGTAGTTATTTATAATAAAACGTTATTGAATTTTAATTCTAATTCTTATTTTTTGAATATTATCTGATACCGCAATAGTCCGTACTGTTCCCACTAAATCCTAGGAAATCTTCCTCCAGAGATTTTTTCCTATTCTGTGAGCTTTATGCTCTTTTTTTTTATATATACATTAATTGGGACGATGATATCTTGCTTAAATCCGAGGCTTCCCCATAATTCATGTGCCCCAGTCAAGTTGAAAATGGCCAAAGTGGAAGAAGAAGGCTCAAAGCAGTCCATCAGTGGGCAAAGTGATGGCAACAGTCTTCTGCACTGCTTTTACACACCCTAGGAGTCTCAGAAGACTGTTGCAATCTCTTTGGCCCCTGATGGAACACTTCAAGCCTTGTCCTTCCACTTTCTCCATTTTCAACTTGACTACAGGAGGGTTCCAGCTGTTTGCAAAGAGCGCATGAAAACCGTATAATGTGCATGTGCCATTTTCAGCACTGAACATCTGGAAGAATGGCTTGGCGCAGTGATAACATTTCATGTCTAGGTGGTCACTCCTTCCATGTCAGGCCGCAAACTTTTCAGACTACCTTCATACAATGAGGCTGCACATAGTCACATAGTCATGCCAAGGCATTCCTTCCAGGAAGTGTGTTGCTCTATTTCAGGAGAAATTCCAGAAGTAAATAATTTTCTAGTGTTATGTTTAGGCATAGTTAATACTTCTAGATTTCTATAGCTTTGCAAATCTTAATTTTTGAGTTCAGGTCCATTTTAAGCTGTAGAAATGTAATATTGCAAATGTTTTTATAAGAGGGCTTTTTCACTCTTTCTAATTGTGTGACATAAAGCTCATCAAATATTCACACTGGTCTGTGCACAAACAATTATTCTTTTCATATGTGGCCTAGCAGCGCAATTGCCTCCTTCTTCCACGCTGATAATCTTTTAATGGTATTAGGGAATAGTGGAAGGGGCTTGGCCCACAGACTGCTATCCTCAAGGCCACTTAACGCACAAAGTCATGATGCTATTTTAATAATATCGTAGGGAATAGAGAGCCAGTGATGCAAAACCACCATCCCTGTAGAGATTACTATCTCTGATTTTTATCAAAGCTTTCAAAGTATAACCTTCATTATTGCCCTCTCCATGTGATTGTTCTTGGACGTGCCGCCTTCATTGTGAGGTCCCCATAATCTTTATCATTTTCCTATAAATATTCCAATTTAGTGAGAAGTGCCTTGGAGTGAATGAGGTGTAAATGTAAACTGCAAAATTATAACCCTTAAAATGACTTCCTTTTCTTCTCGATTTGGGATCTGTGCCGTATAACTAAAAGGTCTGTAATTTGAATTCCATTCAAAGCAGGCCAATGTTATCCGGCATCCCCCCCCAGGCTGTCAAGTGGAAAGAAAGTCGGCTCCATACTCACAATTAACTCTTATTTCTTCCTTTATTGAAATGTTGACCAATCCCTGGGTTGCAACAGGAGGAGAATTTTAGCTTTGTAAAAATTACAATGTGAACTGCTGGAGTAAGAGTAGGTGTGTAATTGGAGAACTGAGGCTGCAAGACATTCTGCACTACAAGAAAAATTAAAGCCCATCAATGGGCAAAGATTAAGCTTCATAGAGGGACTCCAAGGGAACCAGCTGAGCCAAAATAAGAAGGTTTACTTAATGTACCTTAATCTATGTTTTTTGTATATTTTAAGCCTTTTACTTGTCTTTCGTTTGTCCTCCCAACGACTCCTCTCTTTTCCTTCACCTTGTCAGCCTCTCCTTTCTCTCCCTCCACCTTTACTAAATTCCCCCATTCCTTAAACTTCTATAACTTCTCATTCTTCACTCCTTCCCTTCTCCAGACCTCTCAGTTTTCTCCTTAAAGCCTTCCTATCCTTGCCCTTTGATTAGCCTTCTAGCCTCTCATTCCTCTCTTTCCACCCTTCTCGGACACATTTAGATGTTCCTTCACCTAATGTCTTCTTCTTCCTTCTCTATACCCTGTCCCTCCCCCTCTACTTCTCCTTTTCCCTCTTCTTCTCCTTCTCCCTCTCTCGCTCCCTCTCCCCCTATCCCTCTCCCTCTTCCTCTCCCTCTTCCTTTCCCTCTCCTCTTATGCTCCCTCTCCCACTCCCTCTCATGCACCCTCTCCCACTCCCTTTCTCTCTCTCTCTCTCACTCCCTCTTCTAATGCCTCTCTCTCTCCCACACCCTCTCCCTCTCCTCTCCTCCACTCCCCTCTCCGTTCCTCTCTTTCCACCCTTCTCGGACACATTTAGATGTTCCTTCACCTAATGCCTCCTTCTTCCTTCTCTATACCCAGTCCCACCCCTCTTCTTCTCCTTCCCCCTCGTCTTCTTCTCCTTCCCCCTCGTCTTCTTCTCCTTCTCCCTCTCTCTCTCCCGCTCCCTCTCCCTCTATCCCTCTCCCTTTCCCTCTTACGCTCCCCCTCTCATATTCATATAAGAAAAACATTTTTTTTTAAAGAACCCGCTGGCACATTTATGCATTTAGTTTACAATTTTGACACATCTTAGCAGTCCTATTATGACCACAAGCTTACTGTATTTTCTTGGACATAAGGCCTTCACATAAACAAAGTATGAAACAAGACAACTAGTCTCTTGTTCATCTTCCTTCACCCTCTCCAGTTACCCCTCCATTTTCTTTAAAGTGTTATTAAACCCAGGACCCTTTTCTCATCAGCAGTATATAGCAGTCTTGTCAATTCTATTGGTGGCTGGTTAAAGCTTGTAGGATGAGTTTTCATTCTACTCTGATTGTCCTATGAGGTTGAATGACCCCCTGTCGAGACAGTGCTGATTGGCCCTGTGCTAATCACATGCACCCTCCCAAGAAAAAAAAGAAAAAAAACACACTAAACTGAGCATGTGCAGATTGACTTCAAAGGCTCTGTCTTATCAGTGATGGATTTGGGACTGTGGAAGAAGGGGAGGGTCAGAGAAGACAGGATTCAACAGCCTTTTTACACAATGCAGAGGGACAGAGGCCAATTTTCAGGATTCTTGCTGGGACAATAAGAAAGCAGGACATGGGCTGGATTTTCGGCACTGTCCTGGCAAATTCAGGACTGTTGGCAGCTATGAGAGTAACCCCATGACTCTGTACTACCAGTAGATGCTTTGGAGACAGTGGAAGAAGGGTAGGATAAGAGAAGACAGGATCAAACAGCCTTTTTACACAATGCAGAAGCTTAACCCCTTAGGTTCCACAGTGAGTATAACAAGCATGCTTTACTGCATATACAGACTGATTTTACTGTTGTGGGTTTTCGTAACGTGAGGACGTTATTTAGTTACGACGGGACTACATTCAGGCTAGTAGCCAATAGCTTTGGTCTAGGAATTTGATCTGAGCATGCGTGGCGCTTTGTCAGAATTCTTTCGATCGGATCATGTTGTCGGAAATTTTTTATATCCAGCTCTCAAACTTTGTCAGTCGGATATTCAGACGGAAACAGTCCAATGGAGCCCACACACGGTCGGATTATCCGACAACATGGTCTGATCGGACATTTTCCATCGGAATGTCCGACCGTGTGTACAAGGGCTTATACATTTCCCTCTCTTTTTTAACCTTCTCTAATTTCTCATTCCTCTGTCTTCAGATTTCCCAGTCATTATTATCTCTTCCCTATATTCTATACCCAGTTACTCCTCTCTCTTCCTTCACCTGTTTTCTTCTTTCCTTCCCTTCCTTTTCTCCTTCACAGTCATTCTTTCTGCTCCTGCTTCTCTGCTCCTGAACCCTTTGGGCCATTCTTTCTGTTCCTGAACCTGATGGGTGGCCTCATTCACCAACAGAGAGGTGTGGGAGGTAGGTGAATAGACACAAACTTAACCTTTGTCTCTGAACTTGGTGCTTGCATATAGGAGAACCTCGAGGTGCTCATTAGGAAGCTGCTGGCACCTTTAGGTATCTGTTTTACAATTCAGCTGCAGCTTAAAAGTTCTATTATGGCCACACGTTTACTGTATTTTTTTGGACACGAGGGATCTGAATGCACAAATTGTGAAACAAGTCAAAGTATTTGATACAGCTGTGACTGCCTCTCATGGGAGTTAATCAAGTTAACGGTATAGGCAGACCATCCATTAAAGGGGCTTCTCATCAACATAAAATCAATTTTGTGTGTCTTCAAATACTTTGTGCCCCATTCATCATTACAAAGGAAAAGGTGTTTGAGCAGAGCTGAAGTCTGTTGCAAACGACAGCATAAAAATAAATAAATACATTGTTATCAACATGGTTATACTTGCGCTCTACTCTAATTGAGAAGCACAGAATGCCTTTGAAATGAGACGGTGTGGAATCAACCAAATATGACCATATTATATTATCTTTTGACCTTGCAGAGTGTTTGGGTGAGAGTAATATACAGTACCTTGTGTGCCTCCATCTCATTTCCCGTATATGGTTGACTGGCAGCACAATTTATAATATAGGAATTAAATCCTATAGTACCTTCTGATAGCCCACCCTTCAAGGTATAGTCTACCCAGAGAAAGCTCTGGTGTTACATGTTGGTGGCACCATGATGGCAGGTGGATGGAGACCATATCTCCCAACTTTTTGAGATGGGAATGAGGGACACCTGTCAGCAAAAGTATGTAGGCATAGGACGCCCACTTAAAGGAGACTTCAACGGGGGCTATCCCAACTGAAGTCAACTGAAGTCACGTGGCAGTGACGTAACGCGTAGGACAAGGCAGACGGACACCGGAAGTGACGTTTAGGGTACGAGCTTGGCGCTCATTTTTACAGTACACTTTATTCGTTCATTAAATGTGAGCAAATTTGCTATTATTTTTCATAAACATCAGTTTTAAAAAAAACGACTACACTATAGAAGTCTCTATATATCCCTTTCTATGTCCGGTTATCTTTGCATTTGAGCAGTATCTATTGGAATGAAAAGGAGGTATCTACCAAAGCTCTGCATACACTGAGGACATTAGGAAAGGAAGAACGTGCAGGAACCTCCCCATTCCATCTTGAGTGACCAGCCTTCTCTCTCTCTTAATACTGTGTACCTTACAGCAGTAAGGTAACGATTTAGTACACCCACGGTTGCTGTATACACTGAAGACCCACTTTTCACCGAAAGTCACAGAAATCATCTGTTGTACTATAGAACACCTCCACCCGATGTTCCTATAGAACACTGTCACACTCCACTTTGCCCTTTGGACCCTGAGGAGCGTACATCTGTACTTTATTTGCACTTTTGTGTATGGACTTATTTATTTAATAATTTATGTGTCATTTATTTATTTATTTATTCACGGCTAGCCCAAATATGTGTTTCTAGCTCGCCATTTGAGCTATTTGCTTTACACATTTGCACGCAATTATTCCATATTTTTTGCTTTACCACTTATGTACTTTATTACCGCAATTTATGCTTCATGGTTATTTGCACTTTATTGTTCACTTATTGTGAAAGGTATTGTTCATTTAATTTTATGAACACAATTTTATTTACTGAGGAGCGCAACACCAATTAGTAATTAATTTACTTATATTCGGGTAGTGTTTGACCCTTATGGTGGTTGCAGCAACTTTAGTTTCCCATTTTTTTCTACTAGCGCAGGAGTACTTATTTTACTATTCCTTTATATTGGCTTTTGGAATTTACAAATGCAGCAATTTGGAAATCAGATGAAAGTTTTAGCGCTGGAAACACTTTCTGATAGATAAAAAGTGCATTTTATATACAGTACAACTATATACTGTAGATCAGACCAAAATGAGGGACAAAGTGGAGGAATGAAGGACAGAGGGACATTGCTCCAAATCAGGGACAGTCCCTCCAAATCAGGGACACTTGGGAGCTTTGGGAGTCACCACCCCTCGCCCAATAGGCCAAACTGTATTTCCTTATCGCCAATAGGGACAATAGAAAAAAATATGTAATTCCCACATATAAGGACCTTCATGAAGGTATGAGTGTATGTAGGAAGGATGATGTACAACTAAAATGTTTTTATTTTAGATTTGGGTAGATTGTTGAGGGTTCAGAATCACATTCTGGTTTTTATTGCTGTTGATATCTTTGATACTTAGATTCACTCTCTCCAACTATCCTGATCGACAGTGTCATCCGGAATTGAGGTGCAGGTAAATCAATAATTTTGAGTTGCTACCAGAACAGGAAAAGAATGGAAATTTTCCAGTGGGCACACTTGTTACCATGACAACTTTCTGAGAGGGAATATCCCTCATATTGGAAAGATATCCTCTCACTTCCTGTTCAGTCTAAAAGACAGGAAGCAATGAAAAATCTCCAATTTGAGACACAGATTAAAAAAAATAAAAAATAAAAATACAGCGTTTTTATAAAATTACAGCATTTTTAACCCTTACCTATTCTACCCAAAATAATAATAATAATAATAATAATAAAAATAAATACATATATATATATATATATATATATATATATATACAGTATCTCACAAAAGTGAGTACACCCCACACATTTTTATAAATATTTTATTATACCTTTTCCTGTGACAACATTGAAGAAATGACACTTTGCTACAATGTAAAGTAGTGAGTGTACAGCTTGTATAACAGTGTCAATTTGATGTCCCCTCAAAATAACTCAACATACTGTACAGCCATTATTGTATAATCTGCTGGCAACAAAGATGAGTACACCCCTAAGTGAAAATGTCCAAATTGGGCCAAAAGTGTCAATATTTTGTGTGGCCACCATTATTTTCCAGCACTGTCTTAACCCTCTTGGGCATGGAGATCACCAGAGCTTCACAGGTTGTCACTGGAGTCCTCTTCCCCTCCTCCATGATGACATCACAGAGCTGGTGAATGTTAGAGACCTTGCGCTCCTCCACCTTCCGTTGAGGATACCCCACAGATGCTCAATAGGGTTTAGGTCTGGAGACATGCTTGGTCAGTCCACGACCTTTACCATCAGCTTCTTTAGCAAGGCAGTGGTCATCTTGGAGGTATGTTTTGGGTTGTTATGTTGGAATACTGCCCTGTGGCCCAGTCTTCAAAGGGAGTGGATCATGCTCTGCTTCAGTAGGTCACAGTACATGTTGGCATTTATTGTTCCTTCAATGAACTGTAGCTCCCCAGTGTCGGCGGCACTCATGCAGTCCCAGACCATGATACTCCCACCACCATGCTTGAGTGTAGGCAAGACACACTTGTCTTTGTACTCCTCACTTGGTTACCACCACACACGCTTGTCACCATCTGAACCAAATAAGTTTATCTTGGTCTCATCAGACCACAGGACATGGTTCCAGTAATCCATGTCCTTAGTCTGCTTGTCTTCAGCAAACTGTTTGCAGGCTTTCTTGTCCATCATCTTAAGAAGAGGCTTCCTTCTGGGATGACAGCCATGCAGACCAATGTGATACAGTGTGCGGCGTATGGTCTGAGCACTGACAGGCTGACCCCCCACCCCTTCAACCTCTGCAGCAATGCTGGCAGCACTCATATGTCTATTTCCCAAAGACAACCTCTGGCTATGACTTCTTTGGTCAACCATGGTGAGGCCTGTTCTGAGTGGAACTTGTCCTGTTAAACCTCTGTATGGTCTTGTCCACCGTGCTGCAGCTCAGTTTCAGGGTCTTGGCAATATTTTTATAGCCTAGGCCATCTTTATGTAGAGCAACAATTCTTTTTTTCAGATCCTCAGAGAATTCCTTGCCATGAGGTGCTATGTTGAACTTCCAGTAATCAGTATGAGAGAGTGAGAGCGATAACACCAAATTTAACACACCTGCTTCCCATTCACACCTGAGACCTTGTAACACTATCAAGTCCCATGACACCGGGGAGGGAAAATGGCTAATTGAACCCAATTTGGACATTTTCACTTAGGAATGTACTCACTTTTGTGGCCAGTTGTTTAGACATTGATGGCTGTGTGTTGAGTTATTTTGAGGGGACCGCAAATTTACACTGTTATACAAGCTGTACAATCACTACTTTACATTGGAGCAAAGTGTCATTTCTTCAGTGTTGTCACATGAAAAGATAAAATATTTACAAAAATGTGAGGGGTGTACTCATTTTTATGCAGAGCGGCATGGGACAGAGGCCAATTTTCAGGATTCTTGCCGGGACAATAAGAAAGCAGGACATGGGTCGGATTTTCGGGACTGTCCCGGCAAATTCAGGACTGTTGGCAGCTATGAGAGTAACCCCATGACTCTGTACTACCAGTAGATGCTTTGCAGACACAGGAAGAAGGGTAGGATAAAAGAAGACAGGATCAAACAGCCTTTTTACACAATGCAGAAGCTTAACCCCTTAGATTCCACAGTGAGTATAACAAGCATGCCTTACTGCATATACAGACTCATTTTACTGTTGTGGGTTTAGTAACACTTTAAATACATATATGTGGGTTAGAACAATTATTTTCATGAATATATTAAAAAACACTCTTTAACAAAAATATGGCTGTATAATAGGAAACCGTTATTTTTTTTATTTAATTTTTTTCTCAAGAAGTAGTTTAGTGCTTAATAAGAAATTCTCAAAATTTGTGTCTTTTGCAGTAGTCTTGGTTCACTTCACAGCAAAGCACCTGACCTCTTATAGCGGAGTAACATCTGTTTGTAAGACAGCCCAAGGCCCGCTAGAAGGTAGAAGGTAGAAGTATTTGAGATTTATTAACATCTGCCGTTTGTAGATAATTAAACATGCAAGTTGGCATTAATTGAGATTGGTGAGTGCAACCTGATTAGCTCAGAACTCTGAGGAACAAATGAAGAGGGAGATACTGTAGATGAAAAGTCATGCTAATGTCTTATAATGGCAGACCTTTAAAGATCTCTTCTGATATGAACACTTGTGTTTATGGAAGCACCTGCTCGGACCTTTCAAAATGAATGAAAAGTAGGAGGGTTTACTTTCACTATAAGCACAGGATCAGTTCAGGTGTTGTAATAAGAAACATTTCACCCCATGACACCTTTTCTTTTCTTCTCTTCGCTTTTCCTTCCCTTCTTTCTTTTCTTCCTGCTTTCCGTCCTTCCCTCCTCATTCCGTCTCTTGCTTCTTTCTTTTTGATCCTGCATTCCCTCTTCTCTTCTCTTCCTTTCCCACCTCTTTCTTTTCTTTTCATCAATATCTAATCAAATTCAAATTTTTTATTTCAGATGCATGGGCTTGGCGTATCTCCTATAAAGAAAGGAGAACTAGCAAGGATAATGGTGACCAAACACGCTTCAATAAATGTCTGATTTATTTTCTGATTGATCTATCCCAATAGGAAAAATCAATCTATAGTCGACAGCCTAATGAACTGATAGTTATCTATAACTGTAGGATTGGCCCCCGGTGTGGTAATAGGAAACATTGCATCTCATGACATCTCATCTCCTCTCCTCTTCCACTTCCTTTTCCTCTCCTCTTCCCCTCCTCTTCCTCTCCCCCTCCCTCTCACTCTCCCTCTTCGTCTTTCTTTTCCTTCTCTTCCTTTCACGTCCGTTCCTTCCCCTTCTCCTTCTTTTCTCTTCCTTTCCCTTCCTCCTTCCCTTCTTTTTTAGTTTTTTGTTCCAGTTTTTAGATGGTAATACGTGGTTTCAACCTCCATCCCTTTTCGAGGGTGGCTACGTTCCTTCTCCATGGTCCCACTGTATTTTGGAACATAGCCACCTGCTCTTGCTTGCTCCCAGAATGAACTATGGGATTTGTAGTGTGCGAAGAGTAGTGTACAGTAGATCAATGTTTCTCAACTCTAGTCCTCAAGTACCCCCAACGGGTCATGTTTTTAAGATTTCACTCAGATGAAATGGCTGTGGTCAGGGCAGGACTTAGGGTGGTGGGGGCCCCTGGGCTTGAGTCGCTTTCGGGCCCTACCTTCTATACATTACTGTATTTATCAGCATATAAGATGCACCCCAAGTTTAGGTGGGAAGTTTAAGGAAAAACAAAAAAAACTTACATTTAAATGCCCATCAATGCAGCCTTATCAGTGTCCATCTGCAGCCTTGTCAGTGTAGCCTTGAAGTTTAAAAATGGCGCCGCCAAGATACCAAGTCCTGTGTATATCGGAGGCTCTCGAGTCCTCTTGGCGGCTCTTGGGTCCTCTCGCAATCCCGAGCAGAGCCCAGAGTAGCCGAGTGTACTCGGCTTGGCTCAGTTACACCCAATCCCTGTGTTATGTAAATCATAGGGCGGGACTGGGCATGACTGAGCAGAGCCGAGCCGAGTACACTCGACTATGTATCTCAGCGGGGCCCCCTATTGGGTGGGGCCCATGGGCTTTAGCCCAGTTAAGCCCAATGATAAGTCCAGCCCTGGCTGTGGTAATTACTAAGGCAGTGAAACTGATCAAATCGCCTGTGCAAAATAGCCGAGAGCTTGAAAACATGACCTGTTGGGGGTACTTGAGGACTGGAGTTGAGAAATATTTCAGTACATGACTGCAATTAACGTGCACTGCTCGCTCTAGAAGTAAGGGTCTCCATTCGAACTTGTGCGACTTGTCATCCAACTTTGGATATCAAAGTGGCATGACAAGTCGTTTCCCATGTTTTCCAATGATAATCGTTCATATATGTGCGACTTAAAGTTGCAGCAACTTCAAAGTAGTTCATGCACTACTTTGGTCTGGTCAACTTGAGGGCCATAGACTTCTATGTTAACCCTCAGAAGTTGCATAAAAATCGTACATGAATGTTATACAATGCAACTTGTGTGCAACAGTTGTCCATTATTACTGGTCAAAGCCAAAATATATCCAAGTTACAGCCATCCAAAGATGCACCAAAGTTGCACTTCAAAGTTGGCACAACTTTGGAGTTGTACATGTGTGAATGGCAGTGGCGTAACTAGAACCTTCAGGGCCCCGATGCAAGAAACCATGAAGGGCCCCCCTGAACCCCAGCCAGGGCCCTTCCCTCCGAGTCGGGCGGTGGAACTCCAGGGCTTGGTCACAGGTATGACCTTTGTGAGCCCTGTAGTTCCACCACTGGTATCAGTAGTTTTTTTTTATTATTATTTTTTTTATTTTTAGGTGCCCCATTGGGGGACTGTCCCTAGGCAGGATGGGGACCCCGCCCCCAGAAGAGATGAGGTCCTTTTCTCCAGGGCAGATGAAATTACTGCCCCAGGTGAGAAGGGGTCCCTGTCACCACATGAGAAGGGGTCCCTGTCCCTAGGGGGAGATGGAGGGGGTATGTAATGGTGTGTGGGGGTGGGGTCCTCTCACTAACCATGACCAAGCTGTAGGCCGCGCACTCATCCATGGTGGCCTGGGCTCCATCCAGTGTGCTGAACGGGTGATCAGCATATCTCCCGGAAAGACCTTTCATCATCTGTGCATGACGGGGGAGGAGGGGGTCTGGCAGACAAGCCTGCAGTATCCTCTGGGGGGCTCTCATAGGGCTGCACTGCAACTATGTGCTTAAAGTTTGTTTACCCGGGAGAAGTATGCAGTGCAGTGTGGGCCGGACTCGGGGGGGCGGGACTCTGGCTGGGGAGAACAGACATCGGACTGAGCGGCAATGCATGGAGCAGGAGAGGGGTACTCTGAGGAGCCGGCAGAGGACACAGGTCATGCGGGGAATGCACAACTAAAGAGCAGCCAGTGCGATAGTCGAGCATGGAGCTCTGCTAGTCACCCTCCACCTCCACCACCCGTGTGCATGGTGCACTGGTACCCCTAGCTGCCTATGCTGCTGCCGGTCATATGTAGAGGGGGCTGCATGGGCCCCCTGCATCACAGGGCCCAGTTGCGGTCGCAACTGCTGCACCCCCTATAGTTACGCCCCTGGTGAATGGAGACTTAAAGGAGAGGTTCTGGAGCTCACAGGGAAGTTAGAAGGAAGTGGAAAAACACAATAAGGAATTATTTCATAAAGAGTAAAGAGGTTGTAATCCCTCTGGGTTTTTCACCTTAATGCATGCTATGCATTAAGGTGAGAAACCTTTCCTGATGCAGCTTCCCCCCCCCCCTTTTAACTTACTTGAACATGATTGTTCCAGTGATGAGGACTAGCACAGCAGCTCCAGCCGATGTCTCGGTTCCTCATTGGATGGGCTCCCACTGCTGTCAATCAAGTCCAGTAACACAGGAGTCGGGGGGATGGGTCCGAGTCCTTTAGTCTGCATCAATGGGTGCTGCAGCAGGACTCAGGAACCCACCTGCACGAGTGCCCCCAGGGAGAGCTGCTCTCCGAGGGGGGCACTCAAGAAGAAGAGGAGCCAGGAGAGCAGCGGGGGACCCCAGAAGAGGAGGATCTGGGCTGCTCTGTGCAAAATCACTGCACAGAGGAGGTAAGTATAGGCATGTTTGTTATTTTTTTTTTAAAACAAAGCTTTACAATCACTTTAATGCCACGTACACACGATCAGAAAATCGTATGGAAAATACCGCTTTGAAAGTGATCGTACGATAATCGGATCGTTCGTACTGAGCTTTCGAGAGCCGATCGGGACAGTTCATCCGATATTATTCTATCGGATATGCACAGAATTTTTTTTCGTACGATGCCAGATCGTACGATTTTCGTTTAATCAGTACAACTATTATTCGAAAACGCAAAACAAATGCATTACAACACATGACATCACTTCCGAATTTTTTTTCTGCCGTGCGGGAATTTTCACGACTTTAGTAAACTCATCAGATTCGATCTCAGATTAGCATGCAATAAAAAACGGATGATCATTCGTCCGATAATCTCATTGTGTGTATGGGGCATTAGGATCAGGAAGTAGTGGATGTGTACGGGTTATTTCTAGAGAATAAGGATGTTTTTTAGCGTCACTTTAAATAGAAGGTATTCACATGTCTGTTCCATCACATATTTATACCCCATAGGCCAGATGCACATCCAGAATCAACGGTATATACTGTATATACAATATATATATATATATATATATATATATATATATATATATATATATATATATATATATATATATATATAAATGATTTGCAAAGGTTTTATATATACGTACAGTATATAGTTGTACATATACTGTGTGTGTGTATATATATATATATATATATATATATATATATATATATATATATATTATTATTATTATTTTTTTTTTATATATGTACGGTTTATATAAAATATCAGTTCTTCAGGGAATAAACTTGTTCTGTTACGTTCTCTGAATACAGATAACTATGTTTTAGAGTTTGTCGTCTCAATAAAACATCTTTTAGAGCAGAGTTGCTATGGGGTCTCATAATAACTTGTTTTGCTACTGGCAAAAAATTGATATATGTATGTGTCCTTATTGATTTTAATTAGGAGAGTTGCATAACCCCCTTGTACAATGCTGATATTCACCATGTACTGTATTTCCTGTCTTTCCCTGTGCTGTAGACTGTAATGCAGAGAAAAAAAAATGTCCGACTGTTTTTGCTGTATATGATGTTTCATCTTATTTACATCCTCTGAATACAGGTCTTGCTGCACTTTGGACCCACCACTGAAATTAATTCAAATCTGCAGTAACACGGACTAAATAATCCGGTATATACTTTTCTATAAATAATCAGGTAGCATGCATACTTATGTGTAATAAGGTGGTGTTGCCATTATGCCATATAATGGGGCAGGAATAAGGCTAACAAAGCTCAGCGTGACATTGCATCGAGCCGTTACTTAATCTTCACATTTGTGTTCAGGAAGTTAGCTAACTGCAAGCGTCATTAGTGTTGTCATAATATACAGAGTCTTACTGTGTGCTTATATAAGCCTGGAAAAGTAGCCAATCAAAAGCCTATGGTAGTATAGTATACAGTATATTGCATTGGATTTTTCAGTGGTTTCATACATTCAAGATATGAGCTTAAAAGATAACTAGACTTGGTGGAAAAAAATATATATACTGTATATATATATATATATATTTATTTTTGTTTTTATACACAAAATTGTACATATATTGATACTATATATATATATATATATATATATGTATATATATATATGTATATATATATATGTATATATATATATATATATATATATATATATATATATATATATATATATATATATATATATATATATATATATATATATATAGATAGATAGATAGATATATATATAGATATATATAGATATATATATATATATATATATATATATAGATAGATATATATATAGCTATATATAGAGAGAGAGAGAGAGAGAGAGAGGTAGATATGTAGATATATATATTACTTACTGTATACTGTATATAGCAGTGATGGCGAACCTTGGCACTCCAGATGTTTTGGAACTACATTTCCCATGATGCTCATGCACTCTGCAGTGTAGTTGACCATCATGGGAAATGTAGTTGCCAAACATCTAGGGTGCCAAGGTTCACCATCACTGGTATATAGCAACTAGGACATATACATAAATAACAAAAAAAAATAAAAATAGATAAATACAAATAAAAAATAATATGGTACATGCAATTGCTTTACCAGCCATATTGTAATTGAATATTATTGAAAATGAACTTTCCTTTTCAATCCGCAGCTCCGTCATTTTCTGTAAAATTCATGGCAACCTGGAGGTGTTCCGTACACTTTTGGTGTACGGGACGCCCCCAGAATTCGTCTTTCCTGTTTCTGTGATTGGCTCGCTGGTTTTCCCAGCAGTCTGCACTGAGATGCAAATCAGATTTTAGGCATCCCCTGCAATAAGAAATTCAGTTTTGGTGAGCTATTCTACAAGGGTTGAATATTTGTAAATGAATGCAGATCCTGCAGTTGTTGTCAGAACCCTGAGAGGGTGATTATAATGAAAAATATTATACATAAATGTACGTGACTCAGCCCATAACCTCAGTCTGCTTCACAAAATATACAGGTAATAAAATAAACAAATATTACTATAACCATATGTGACTAAAAAACATCACTTCAAACGTGTCCAGTAAATAAAGTGCATCAAATAAATAAATAAAGTGCATCCAATAGTCCAGTATATAAAGTGCACTCCTGCTAATAGCAATACTAAAGCGCATCCAATATAGTCCAGCGATGAAGTGAATTCATATAATGCACTCCGCTAATAGCAGTGCTAAAGTGCTAATCCAACAGTTAAGTGCAAAATATAAAACTAATTAAAGTGCAAACAAGCTCAGTGCCAACTGGAATAATGATTATAATGAACTGGAACCTCCCATTCAAAATCAGTCTTCATAGGGTATGTGAAATAAACAGCTATTTCTTCAGAGGAGAAACGGGTAAGAAAACAAAGCTTGTTAAAATCTTTGCAATGGTCACTGACTACGCAAAGGGGATTTAAAAAATACAGGAAAATCGCGGAGCTTGGGTAACCTACATTGGTAAGATGTCAGCACAAAATTTGTGCTACCGAATTTCCATTAAATGCATAATAAAAGGTGCAGAAAAATACAATATAAATATGTAGAAAAAAAAACAATGGACTACGGGCGCAAAAAGGAACTACCAATCCATATTTTAGTTTGCTGCAACCTGGTATAAAAATGTCACTGAAAAGATTTAATTTCAACATATGTATAAAGCGTGGGTTGCGCTAACGATTTAAATTCCACACTGTTTTATTAAATTTTTTACAAAACCCACAAGTGCCGTACATGTATGAAAAACTCCCTAAAAAAACAACTTGCTCCCTCTTCAAAAATACCAGATGTTGCAAAAGTGCTATATGACAGTGTAGGCCAAAAACATACAAAACATTGGCGCTACTGCAGAGCTACCCACTTAACCCATGTCACAGGCTTGCCACCCCTGCAGTGATGTCAAATAATTAAAGTGCAAAACAGTGCCGTAAAAAGCATAAAAAAGTAAAAAAAAAAAAAATATATATAAATATAAATATATATATATATATATATATATATATATATATATATATATATATATATATATATATATATATATATATATATATATATCAAGACAATCAATTACAGTGTGCTATGAATGTCCCAAGTGAGGGATCACTCCAGTATTAAACAATTAATTCAAGTGCACAATGCATATCCTAAGTGAGCGATCACTTCAGTGCTGATCAATTCCTCCTATTTTAAGGTGCTTCTTTTTAAATACAAAGTGCTTCTTATGCCGCGTACACACGATCGAAATTGTCCGGCGTACTTAGTCCGCCGAAACGCATTTCACCGGACAATGCGATCGTGTGTGGGCTTCAGCGGACTTTCTCAGCGTAAAGTCCGGCGGACTTAGAAAGTATTTTTGCAGTCCAATCTTTCGGCCAGACTTGGGTTTCAGCGGACAATACGTTTGTCAGTATGCTAGTCCGGCGGACTAAGAATGACGCATACTCAGAAGCAAGTACGAAAAGGAAGATATTGGCTACTGGCTATTGAACTTCCTTTTTCTAGTCCCGTCGTACGTGCTGTACGTTATCTCGCTAGCAAACGCCGGACTTTCTGTGTGTCCGTGTGTGGCCAAGTCCGTTCGGTAGAAAGTCTGCCGGACTATCCGCCAGATTGTTTGCCGGACTAAGTACGCCGGACAATTCGATCGTGTGTACGCGGCATTATATTCACCAACCAAGTGACTTCACCACCACCAGTTGAAATGGCCACTCACCAGATCAAATCTGTATATGCGCCTTTAGTTCATTTAGGGTAACCACTCCTTTTAGGGGTTTTGAACGCACTCGAGTACCATGGAACGCACATCGTTACCCAGAGGGACCTAAGAGCATAGGGGGTTAGACTTAACCCATATCCCAACGTACACGGCTGGACATACTTGGTGCCGGTTTAGGCACAAGCACATGTGAGTGTAAATTTTGTCATTTTAATACTTTTAAATAAAAAAAATTGATATACTGCACTATGATGGTCCCTTATATATTTTTGTGAGAAAAACTAGCACGAGAGGTTTCTATTTCCTGTTTGGAGAGGCAGTTGGTGAAATCCCCAAAAGGAGTGGTTATCCTAAATGAACTAAAGGCGCATATACAGATTTGATCTGGTGAGTGGCCATTTCAACTGGTGGTGGTGAAGTCACTTGGTTGGTGAATATAAGAAGCACTTTATATTTAAAAAGAAGCACCTTAAAATAGAAGGAATTGATCAGCACTCGAGTGATCACTCATTTGGGACATTCATAGCACACTGTAATTGATTGTTTTGACATATATTATTATTATTTTTTTTTTACTTTTGTATGCGTTTTAAGGCACTGTTTTGCACTTTAATTATTTGACACCACTGCAGGGGTGGCAAGCCCGTAACACGGGTTAAGTGGGTAGCTCTGCAGTAGCGCCAATATTTTGTATGTTTTTGGCCTACACTGTCATATAGCACTTTTGCAACATCTAGTATTTTTGAAGAGGGAGCAAGTTGTTTTTTTAGGGAGTTTTTCATACATGCACAGCGCTTTTTGGGTTTTGTAAAAAAATAAAATAAAATAGTGTGGAATTTAAATAGTTAGCACAACCCACGCTTTATACAATATAAATATGTAATCAATATTGATTAGTGGAAAAAGAAAATGTGAAAGTAAAAAGCAGAAAATAAACATAGCATTAGTGACCACGTGTTAAACAATCTGTAGTGGTCTCATAATCGTTATATAATATCCCAATACAAATCCCAAATAAAGTCTACATAAAAAAGGACCAAATATTTGTTAATCCAGTCCAGTCCAGTACAAGGACGGTGTTCCTTCCATCATCACTGGTCCATAATACCCAGAGGGATTTGTTTTTTCTCACTAAAGTGAAGTATAACAGTTTAAAGTTAAACTCTAGAAAAAGGGAAAAAAATACCCTTATGCCACGTACACGCGGTCGGATTTTCCGATGGAAAATGTTCGATGAGAGCTTTTTGTCAGAAATCCCGACCGTGTGTAGGCTCCATCGGACATTTTCCATCTGAATTTCCGACACACAAAATTTGAGATCTGGATCTCAAATTTTCCGACAACAAAATCCGTTGTCAGAAATTCCGATCGTGTGTACACAATTCTGGCACACAAAGTTCCTCGCATGCACGGAATCAAGCAGAAGAGCCACACTGGAAATTGAACTTCAATTTTCTCGGCTCGTCATATGTCACCGCGTTCTTGACGTTCGGAATTTCCAACAACATTGTGTGACCGTGTGTATGCAAGACAAGTTTGAGCCAACATCCGTCAGAAAAAATCCCACGGATTTTGTTGTCAGAATGTCCGATCGTGTGTACGTGGCATTACACCGGGGCTTCCCTCACATTGCAATGGATAAATGCTAGTTTTTGCCTAGTGTACCAGGAACAAGCTCTTTTAGATACCACTATCACTTGCTCCCCAGGGCTTACCTCTTATTTCCAACGCTGCAGGATTTTGGGTGGGCCTGTGGCATCTTCACTTACAATGCAGGACTGAATGGTACGTAATGATGTCACAGCTGCCACCATTGATTGGATTGCTGAAGAGAAGAGGCTTTGGGGGACCAGTTGCATGAAATTAGTAGACTGTTGTAACAAGGGATACGAGTAAATGTGTTTTTTGGCACCCTAGGAAAAAACAAGCATTTAACCCTTATAGGCTGGGGAGAGGGGAGCCCCACTGCAAGAGTATTTGTTTTTATTTCCTTAGTGTTCAGTTTTAAAATAGATGTAAACCCTAATATCATGATATGTAGCCATTTTCAGTCTACATGCACTCCAGCAACAAGACCGCATGGCATTTCTCAGGGCAGATTTCCTGATATAGCCTACACTGGGCCATGGCTGTATAATGACTATTGAAATGGCCACCTGCAGTCTCCGTTGGAAGCCCATGTAACAGGATAACAAGACAGGTGCGCAACTGGGAGGCAAAGTGTTGTCACTCTAGAACAGGAAGTGAAGTGCATGAACAAGGGACGGAAATTGAGGTCTAAGTTCTAAGTATCTTTTATTTTTTTTATTTTTGTTTTTATTTTTTGCTAATGTGAATTGATTTTTTACAGTTTGCAATTTTATAGTGGGTGATGGGGGCCACCATATAGTTATTTATGTTTAGTTGAAAGGCTAGTTTACCATCCTATATCTTAACATGAATCCTAACAATTCATCTAAACCTGGACATACTGTGGAGGATATGCACCCAAAAAAAAAGTAAGCAGAGGACAAGGGACTAGTCACCGGTATTATCTGTATACTTCTTGAAGCTGATCTTTTCCACATTACTGATTTTAATATAATTTGTTCACCCTATGTCTCTGTGTGAACTTGGACATCTTGGAAAACACATGGCTTTTCTACCTATGTTTAGAGACGACCCTGATGACTAGTGATTTGATGAGTGGAGGGGGGAAAATAAGCAGCAGGAGGGGTGAAAGAAGCACAGATCTATAGGATGAATAGAGTTGAAGCAGAGAGATTCTTGCACTGCAGGCCATCAGGTGCAGGTTCCCCTCCAGCAAAGAAAATAGTGAGCAGCACAGGAGTGATATCACCCCAATCTCATGAGACTACCAGTCAGAGGCAGCCTCATACAGCTTTGATGCTCAAGGCACAAGAGTGCCTAGGCACAGGACATGTACTGCTACTTTTCAGGAGTAAGGTATGTTTTTCAGGGTATTTCCTGGGCAATGTTAAAGTATAACTAAAGGCAAAAGGTTTCTATTTATTTTTAGATAGAGTGGAGAGAAATTACAACATATGTTAGGTTTTTATTTCTATCTATGCCTCTGTTAGGTAGATTCACCCTCTCTAGTTGTCCTGTTTAACATTATCACCAAAAATGAAAGTGAAAGAAAATACCTAATTTTGATTTGTCAACAAAACAGGAATAGAGGTCCTAGTGACCATGGAGACTACCAGCAATTTCCTCACTAATGCCATGTACACACGGACGGACTTTTCGACAGCAAAGATCCGATGCAACGAATCCATCGGACAATTTGACCGTGTGTGGGCTTCATCGGACCTTTGCTGTCAAAAAATCCGATGGACTTTAGATTTAAAACGTTTCAAATCTTTCCCATGGACTCGACTCTGGTCGAAAAATCCATTCCTCTATATGCTAGTCCGACGGACAAAAACCGATGCTAGGGCAGCTATTGGCTACTGGCTATGAACTTCTTTATTCTAGTCCGGTCGTACGTCATCACGGTTGAATCCGTCGGACTTTGGTGTGATTGTGTGTGTCCAAGTCCGTTCATTTGGAAAGTCCGTTGGAAGTCCACTGAAAGTCTGCCGGAAAGTCCGGTCGTGTGTGTACACGGCATAACATCCTGTTTTGGCTATGGTATAGGAAGTGAAGAGAAACCTCTGCAATGGGACACACATGACACAAAAAAAAAAAAAAAAGAACACCTTACATGGGTTATAACTCTACTTAAGATAGAAAAATATGTTGTCTTTAGTTCTACTTGAACTGCTCTTTATTCCTTATAAGAACCCATTTTACAGATTTGCATTGCTCTGAGACACACTGTGCCAAATCCTTGCAGTCAAATACCATTTCCCATCTTCTGGTGCTTAAAACCTAATGATACATGTTGATTGCCTCCACCATGACAGGTACACTTTATTATTGTTGTAAAGCTAGACATATATTGTATCCCAGAATACGAAGGCAGATATAAGACTTTGCGTTTGCTCTGCCTTTAGATCATGTGCCTTGCCTTCAGTCACAATGACACCATATGGACGTAATTAAAGTTGACAGGCAGATGACCGTCTGCCAATTCTTTGTCAATAATTTACCTTATTCTCGTTAGTTTTGCTCTCCTGTAAAGACAGCTTCATAATATAGATAAGACTTCTCAAATCCCCCTCCACGAGCAGACTGTCCGTTTGGCTTTTGAAGTAACAACTGCGTTGCTCTCCAAATTCATTAAATAATATAATACAATCTAGTCGATGCACATTATCTAGTATTCGGCATCTGCAATTTGTCAAAGTGTCACCTTTATTGCCACAAAATTAAATAAGTCACAATGTATAATGTAGAATAAATGTCAATAGATGTATTAATATTTTGAAATCGACTTTAAATGATTAGTGTGCTTAATATTGGTTTGTCCATTGAAGATGGACAAAACCCAATGAAGCACCCACTGGTTTTCCTTTTCTGCTGGGGACCTCACAGACATAGACCAAATAAAGCAACCAATGGATTTCCTCATCTGCTGGCAACTTCAGAGACAAAGACCCAATGAGTAACCCACTGGTTTTCCTCATCTGCTGGGGACTTCATAGACAAATAACCAATGAAGCAGCCAATGGTTTTCCTTATCTACTGGGAAATTCAGAGACAAAGACACAATGAAGCACCCAATGGATTTCCTTGTCTGCTGGGGACTTCAAAGGCAAACTTTTCTCATTGGTGTCAGCTAGTCATGGTGCTTACAGCCCTGGAGTCTTGCCTCTTCTGTTGCTATCTTGGTAATGAAAAATCCAACAGTTGAGAATCCCACTAAAAATAATGAAAGCTGAACTCCAGGCAGATATTAAAGGCATAAATTAATGCAGTTCTTTACTTATTAATATATCAATATGTACCCCCGGAGGGGCTACTAGAAGTGTACCCAGATCTCCCAATTGAGTACAGAAGCTGGTAGTCACACAAACTCATTTCCACACACACCAACAATGTAAGCTCAGTCTAGGGGATGTCTTTTCTGGAGGTAGCGGCAATGGCCAGTATATTTAGGACCCTACAGCAGCAATCCATATAGCAAACTCTGGCATTAAGGCCAGCCATAGATGGTGCAAATTTGTTTTCTGAAACCATGGGTTGCACGATAGAAATTTGCATGATTCCCCTATCAACACAGACAGTGCTGCCGGGGGAATCCCTCTTGGCAGGCAACTGTCTTCTCCTGGCAGGGGGGCAGGGGTGGGCAGGGGAAGCCGTCCCCACTAGGAGAAGTCATTGATTATTGCTAGTGGCTATAGCAGACACTTGTGAAAATCGCAAGCGAATCCGGATGGCTGGTTGTATCCCAGCTGGTACATTCAGCTTGCCCATTAATGGTTCGAATCTTGGGCTGGTTCCTGCTGAACAGGCCAAGATTCGAACCAGGTATGACCGGCCTTAGTTCCCATTTGGCACATGCACAACCAATAGCTTCTCTTAACTTCCTCTCCCATTTGCATTGCTGCTGGTGCTGTGGATGAGCACCACCTTCAGTGGTAGAATATAGACTGCACCTGTGTACCCCCTGTATAATTCATCTGATTCTATCATCACATGGCCCTACACTGTGCCTTCCCCAGGAGTGACAAACCCAGGCCCACTATCAACTGATCTTTTTTACTGCAACAGGTCATGATGCCATCATGATGTCCCTGGAGTCTTTAGGACCAGGTGAGGACCCTGCTAAGAGACTCTTCTTTCAGCCAATAGCCACTGTGGATTCAAGAAGGTAAATGGGGCACTTAGTTTTGGTCTTTTTGAAAAAAGGAATGGCGGAATAGTTAGAGTGAGTTGGTGTAGAGAAACAGTTTTTTTTTAGGTGGTGGTGGTGGGTGTCCAGGGTAAAACTTTAGTTCTCCCCACTCTATCCAAAACTAAAATAAATTTAGGCTAGGGGTAGGCTTTAAAGAGAAACCTAGATGAGCTGTCTTTAATCTAATTCTGCCTGGACCCACAAAGTTGCACACCATTAAAGTGGTTGTAAACCCTTACAACCCAAGTTTTGCTACAGGTAAGCCTATAATAAGGCTTACCTGCAGCTACCCTGGATATCTCCTAAACCTGAACGGAGATATCCCATGTATTTGCATGTGCCGACGTCATCATCACATGCGCACTGAAGCAAACTGAAGCAACAGCAAGTACATGCCATATCTTCAGTGAGCGTGCCGTTACTGGCGGCTCCCGCACGGGAGTGACATCATCACTGCTCCGGCCACTCACAGCGACGGAGCCCACGATATCCGGAAGTAACTCCGAGAGGGATGTCAGCCGCCGTAGCGGTGTATGAGGATGGCTGCAGGGGCTTCAATCTCAGGTAAGTAATTCATAATGAGCTAGTATGCTATGCAGGTGTTGCAGGTTTTTTTTTTGTCCTAGGGTTTACAACCACTTTAACCACTTTCCCAGGACTCCTGTCCCAAGACATAATGAAAAATAAATACCCTTCTCAAGAAAAGTTTTTTTTTTTTTCTCAGTTCAGGCTCTGTTCTTTGTCGTTCACAGCATAATAGAATGCATTTGACATTACACAGATCACCCGCGTTATTAAACGGTGACCCGAAGTTCAAATATTGACTTTGAACTCCATTCTGTTTTCCTAGTCTAGATTCATTAAATGCCCATTTATACTTGGCAGAATGCATTTGGCACCTCTGGCCAGTGTAAGTCATGGGGGCAAGTAAGTTCCCAGGATTTTCCTCTGTGCTTCTGTCTTGACTTTGATTCCAGGCAGATGTTTATATTGAAGCCATGTTCAAAGAGCACGGCTTTCAAAGCGGCAGCAAGGCAAGAGAAGAGGTAAAGAAAGAAAGGACTTGAGCTAATAACAAGCGTGACCTTTCTCCCCATTCCTTGGTTTATGCATTCAACGTCTTGAGACAGAGCAGATGCCAAAATATATTGTAATGCTGGATTCTTAATTGTATTTTGCAGGATAGCAACATGAGAAATCTAGGTATAATTAACTGGAATCATTAACGCCCAACTATCATTTGGTGATAAACACGGCATTCTTAAAGTGGAACTCCTTCAAGAAGCAAGTTTAAGCTTACCTGTTTGGTGGTAGGTGTGCTGGCAATTACCTCTTGCTGACCTTTGTATACTGATAATATCGGACACCTCTAATTTATCAATGCGATTGTCGCTCCTGCTAGCCACTGTGGTTCCAACCTCTACATCAGTGTAGGACACAGCAATGATCTAAGAGATGTCGGAAGGAACCACAGTGGTTTCTTCGAGAAGCACAATCTTTTCCCAGTTTCATTTTTTTCTTTTTCCTTTTTTTGCCCCTTGGTATACCATTGGGGACTCAATAGGAAGTAAGGAAAATTCTATCTTATGCCGCGTACACACGGGCGGACTGTATGGCGTACTTAGTCCGTCAAAACACATTTCAGCGGACAGTATGCTCGTGTGTGGGCTTCAGCTGACTTTTTCAGCGTGCAGTCCGGCGTACTAAGTATTTCGGATTTTTCGAAATTCTGTCCGTCGTACTTTGGTTTCAGCAGACAATCCGCTCGTCAGTAGGCTAGTTCGACGGACTAAGAATGGCGCATGCCCAGAAAGGATTTACACGGCGGAAGGGTGCATTGCTGTGTATTGGACTTCCTATTTCTAGTCCCGTCGTACGCGCTGTACACATCATCGCGCAAACTTTCGACGGACTGTTTGTGCATCCGTGTGTGGTCAAGTCCGTTCAGTCGAAAGTATGACGGACTGTCCGTCGGATTGTATGACGGACTAAGTACGCCATACAGTCCGCCCGTGTGTACGCGGCCTTAGACAGTTCACCAGTGGAAGACTTCTTCTATATTCCTGTTCTGGTGACTGCTCAAAATTTTGGATAATCGTAATACTTTCAGTCCCTGTGACAATGGTTACTAAGACAAATAAGATGGAAGGACACAGACAACAACAAATACCTGACATGGTTTCTAACTCTATTCTATCTAAAACAGTGGCCTCAAAACTGTGGCCAGAGGCCAAATGTGGCCTTTGCTTGCTTTTACCAACCTTTGGGGCACTATTCCTCCTGCTGACACCAATGATGGGGCACTATTCCTCCCACTGATAGCAATGATGGGGCACTATTCCTCCCACTGACATCAACAATAGAGCACTATTCCTCCCTCTGACACCAATAATGAGACACAATTCCTCCCACTGACACCAATGATGGGACACGATTCCTCCCACTGACACCAATGATGGGGCACTATTTCTCCTACTGACACCAATAATGGGGCACTATTCCTCCCACTGACACAAATGATGGGGCACTATTCCTCCCACTGACACCAATGATGGGGCACTATTCCTCCCACTGACACCAATGATGGGGCACTATTTCTCCTACTGACACCAATAATGGGGCACTATTCCTCCCACTGACACCAATGATGGGGCACTATTCCTCCCACTGACATCAACAATAGAGCACTATTCCTCCCTCTGACAACAATAATGGGACACAATTCCTCCCACTGACACCAATGATGGGGCACTATTTCTCCTACTGACACTAATAATTGGGCACTATTCCTCCCACTGACACCAATGATGGGACACTATTCCTCCCACTGACACCAATGATGGGGCACTATTCCTCCTACTGACACCAATGATGGTGCACTATTCCTCCCACTGACACAAATGATGGGGCACTATTCCTACCACTGACATCAATGATGGGGCACCATTACTTCCACTGATAGCAATGAGGGGACACTATTATTCCCACTTACACCAATGATTGGGTACTATCACTCCCACTGACACCAATGATGGGGCACTATTCCTCCCACTGACATCAACAATAGAGCACTATTCCTCCCACTGACACCAATGATGGGGCACTATTCCTCCTTCTGACATCAATAATGGGGCACTATTCCTGCTACTGATACTAATGATGGGGCACTATTCTTCCTACTGACACCAATGATGGTGCACTATTCCTCCCACTGACACAAATGATGGGGCACTATTCCTCCCACTGACACCAATGATGGGGCACTATTCCTCCTTCTGACACCAATAGTGGGGCACTATTCCTGCTACTGATACTAATGATGGGACACTATTCTTCCTACTGACACCAATGATGGAGCACTATTCCTCTCACTGACACAAATGATGGGGCACTATTCCTCCCGCTGATGCCAATGATGGGGCACTATTCCTCCCAATGCCATCAATGATGGGGCATTATCCAGTGCAACTTTAATATTGGTGTCTGGAATACTTGTGAGGAGAGACACACTTATTGGTTTTAATTGAATTGAAAAGTACACACTATATCCAGTGACGTAACTGGCTTCAGGTGATACACAGAGATGAAACAAATCCTCCTACATAAGTGGTACCTGTTTATTTGCAGTCATCTCTCCTATACATCCATTCAAAGTCCAGAATTTATAAAGATTGTCTGAGATTTCAGAAAACAGAGGGTGGAGAGCTCTGACAGCTGATTGGAGGGAAGGGAAGGCTCCCCCCCCCCCCCCCACTCCAACACACAGGAACAAAACACAAGCTGTCAATCAAAAGCTGTGTACTGGAGCTCCCTCCCCGTCACGTTTTTTGTCTTGGTGTCAGGAGGAAATCTTGTCAGAAGAGATTCATGCTCATCGCTGAGGAACTAGGCAGCAGAGAGAAATTGTGAGAAATCATGAAATCAGACCGAGACAAAACTACAGTTAAATCACACTTGTTTAATAATAAAAGTAAAAATAAAAAACGTAGTCAAAACATAGCCAGAGTTCAGTAACCGGAACATATAGTCAGCCAAGCCAGAAGTCAGGGATCAATGTAGTGGAAAAGCAAGCAGGATCTGGAGCCAGAAGGGATTTCAGCAAAGCAAGTCTTGAACAGGAACGCAGGAGATAGTCTCTGTGATGTTGACCAAGGCAAAGGCAGAGATCCACTGGACTGGATGGCATAAGTAGGCAGGACTGATGAGCAGGATATCATCAACAGCTGAGTAACTGTGGAGAGATAGCCGCTAGCTCAGAGAAGGAAGCGCTGAACCCAGCCCTGACCAAAATGACACTTAGAGCTCTGGATTGAGAAAAGCGCACACTATAGAGGGATATGCTTTGTTCATATTTCATGTCTGATGTTTACAACCACTTTAATGCCTGTCATGCTAGCTTCAGCAGTGTCTTTTTTTTTGGAGCAGCATGGCAGCCAGGCAACCTGCATTTTCAAGAAGACAAGGTCAGCATTAGTAGCACATATATCTGTATATTCCTTTGGGTCTCACACACTCCATTTGGATGAGTGGAAGTTGAAATCTGCTACAAAGAATTGCACATTGCATAGAACTCTTTGCTTAATTAAATAAGTCAGCATCCCCCCCTTTTTTTTTTGTCTTTACTGGAATTCTATATTACGATCTTTTTTCAACCTACAAACACGGGTCCGTCAACAGAGCTAATTTATATTTTTCCCACATGAAATAGACGGGAGCGCTGCCAGCGTTTGCAGGAGATAAATTAGGCTCCTCGCGCGGGCTTGCCCCATTGGCTGGCGCTGTCGGGTCCTTTTTTTTTTTTTTTTAAGTCAGACATTACGGCGGCCTCACGCCTCGTCAACTAACCGTTCCTGAAGCCTCCCTTCCATCTGAATTTATCATAAATGTTTCAGCAGAGCAAAAGTCATTTCATAGTTGATGGGCTAGTCAGGTCCGTGGAATCTTGATGAGTTCTGAGGCATATGTGCCAAAAGTTAGATGAATTACAATATTCCCAAGAAGATATATAATGAGTCAGTGAATTAGCTCCATTTGTGAAAGATGGTTAATAGGAAGTTATATCAGATGTTCAGGCAGGAGGGCGGCATGCCCTCCCCCCCCCTCCCCCTCCAGATCATGGGGCATTTTTTTTAATGGTTAACCCTCACGTGGAACGCTTTCATGTGCCAACGTAGAAGTCAGGATCGGATAATGAGGAGTTCCTATGGAGTTTAATTGAAAGAATAAATTCTACGCCCAATGTGCCTTTGTGTGACCAGACCAATGTATAGATTCAAAAATTCCTGATATAAAAATACACAGCAATACTGTTATATATATAAAAAAAAGAATAATAATAAAAAAAAAAAAAAAAAAAAAATATGGTTAACTACTTACAATACAGGGCACAATCCTGCCCAAGCCAATTTTCAGCTTTCAGCGCTGTCGCACTTTGAATGACAATTGCGCGGTCATGCTACGCTGTACCCAAACAGAATTTTTTATCATTTTGTTCCCACAAATAGAGCTTTCTTTTGGTGGTATTTGATCACCTCTGCGGTTTTTATTTAAGAAAAAAACTAACATTTTGAAAGAAAAAAGGTTTTCTTTTGTCTCTGTTATAAAATGTTGTAAATAAGTAAGTTTTCTCCTTCACTGATGGGCACTGATAAGGCGGCACTGACGGGCACTGATGGGCACTGATAGTTTTCACTGACAGGCACTGACAATGGGCACTGATAGGTGGCACTGATGGGCACTGGTAGGCTACACTGATGAGTGGCACTGATATGCAGCACTGATGGGCATTGAAAAGCGGCACTGATGGGCACCCATGGGTGGCACTGGTGGGCACTGATAGGCAACATGGATGGGCACTGAAAGGCTGCACTAATGGGTACTTATGGGTGGCACTGATAGGTGGCACTGCTGGGCACTGATAGGCGGCACTGATGGGCACTGGTATGTGACACTGACGGGTACTGATATGCGGCACTGATAGATGGCATTGATAGGCATCACTGATGGCACTGGCAATGGCAGACATTGGGGATGGGCACTGATTGGCAGCTGCCTGGGCACTGATTGGCATTTCCCTGGTGGTCTAGGGTGTCATACCTGGTGTCCAGTGTGGTGGCATCCCTGGTGGTCCTGATGGCATCCTGGTGGTCCTGGACGGCATCCGAGGGGCGGCTGCACAGATAAACAATTAGCACAGACCCCCCCCCCCATCAGGAGAGCAGCCGATCGTCTCTCCTCTACTCGCGAGTGAGGAAAAGCCGATCAACGGCTCTTCCTGTTTACATCATGATCAGCCGTGATTAGACATGGCTGATCACATAGTAAAGAGCCTCCGTGTGAGGCTCTTTACCGAGAATGGTGCAGCGGTGTGTCAGCACCGTGTGTGTGCACCACCGATCGCTGCGATGTGCACCCCCAGGGCACGCAAGAGCGGTCGTTCTGGAGGGCCGTCATATGACGTCCACCCAGAACGAGAGCCGCGTCCCCAGCCGTCATTTGATCGCCGGCGGGCGGGAAGCGGTCAAAGCAGAATTTACCACTTGACAACTGCCCTATAGTATTGCTACAGGGCAGCCGTTCTGTGCAGAATCAGATTTACATGATATTACCAAAAGTATTGGGACACCTACCTTTACATGCACATGAACTTTAATGACATTCCAGTCTTAGTCAATAGAGTTCAATATTGAGTTGACCCACCCATTGCAGCTATAACAGCTTCAACTCTTCTGGGGAAGCTGTCCACAAGGTTTAGGAGAGGAGTGTGTCTATGGGAATGTTTGATCATTCTTCCAAAAGCAATTTGTGAGGTCAGGCACTGATGCTGGACGAGAAGGCCTGGCTCACAGTCTCTGCTCTTATTCTTATTCATCCCAAAGGCGATCTATCGGGTTTCTTCATTACGGTGAAGAACCCAGACAACAAGTCTTGATGTATGCCAGTTGGCAAGTGTTTCTTCAGCTATTAAGCATTGCACCCTTCTTCCTATTAGAAATATGAGCACAAAGTAAACATGATGCAATGTCATTTTTTAAAAGAATAAATATCCTTCAACCGGGCTGAACTTTAAATGAGCCTTCCTGTGTTCCTCTCCATTACATGGGGGATGAGGTGATTAGGAGTCTAAATAAGGGCAATTGGGTTGTTTTAACTCGTCTTCTTCAGCTTACAGGAAGTGACAAGGACATTGCATTTCTGGCAGGATCAATGATGTTTTCCATATTTGTTGAAAATGTTCTTAGGGGGTATGAATCCAGAGACGGAGGGTGACTGTTGTAATATCATGTGCAGCTTAAGAGTCTATTTTTGTCTCTACTGGATATAACTTATCTTATATCCCAGTCACCTTTCACCCCATGCTCTGCATTTGCTTGTTTTTAACGTGGTCCTTTTTTGTGTCCTCTGTGGCCGCGCAGGACTCATTTCCCCTTTTGGTTGGTTGGACCCTTTTATGGGAGATTCAAGGATTTAAAGACATGCTTTGATTCGTATATCCCCTGATAAAGCTATTAGGTGAAACATGTCGGGTTAAAGACATGCTTTGATTCTTATATGCCCTGATGAAGCCATTAGGTGAAACATGTCGGGTTAATACACAAATTAGAATTTCCTGTTTCAATTTGAACACCCGCCTTATGACAACTTTCATCATGAAATTGAATGAATTGAATGTTTGGCCTTGTTTGGTTTTTAATTGTAATTCTTATTAAAACGTATACCTTTTTATATATTGGTTTCCATTATTATTTGTAAGCACCGTGACAATCCCTTCTTCCCTCCCCACTTGAAATAAACTACAGTGCTCCAGGTAGGGGTATTGTTTACTTCCCTGCTGATTAATAACCCCTTCCCGCAGCCGCCTCCCGGGCTTTTAAGAGCTTATGGATGCCGGGAGGCGGAGACAGGCATTAGGATCATGTTGCCGCTGTGATTGGCTGTCACAGTGGTTACATGATCAGAAAGCTCCCGATCGCAAATATGCATCGGGAGCTTTCCAATCACCACTGGCAACTGTGCTGGGAGCGCACAAGGCGCACGCTCTCAGCACAGAAATGTTTACATTTGGGCCACATATATGCAGCCTCTCTGCATTAAAGCCCACCCACCGAGAGGCCGCATATATGCATATGGCCATCAGAAAGAGGTTAAGGAAGCTGGCATGTGCCAGGTCCTTAAAGTGTTACTAAACCCACAACAGTAAAATCAGTCTGTATATGCAGAATAGCATGCTTGTTATACTCACTGTGGAACTTAAGGGGTTAATCCTCTGCATTGTGTAAAAAGGCTGTTTGATCCTGTATTTACAGATTCTCCTCTGCCTGCACTGTCTATCTGGGGAAGGCCAGCTAACACAGGCAGAGTAGCCGACCTGCACATGCTCAGTTGTGTCTTTTATGCTGGAGAGCACATTTCCTTGTTCTCAGAGCTAGCTAGATCACATGATATTGACATGTATACATGGACGTGTATACAGGCTGCAGTGAAAATCTCCACCTTCCTGAACTCTCATTACAGGAGAAACTCTTTATCACTGACCGTGGTATACAGATCATCCAAAAAGGTATATAGTGGCAGCATTTTAATGTAAAAATATGATCTATAAGCTGTTGGCACTGCGGGGGGTTGTTGGATGAACTATCTTCATATTACTGGGTTTAGTAACACTTTAACAACCAGCTATTCATTGGTTGTTAAGGACACCGGCGGGTGCCCACTCCCTAACAACCAGCATATCTCTGCCACATGAACCCTAGGTGCGTTTTTGGTGCATTTTTGGTGCACTGCCCATTGACTTCAATGGAAGGTGCATCTTTGATGAGCTTTTTAAAAGCGTACCAAAGATGCAGCATGCAGGACTTTTCAAACTGTAGTGCCAACGCAGCGCAGCAATGTGAAAATAATCATAGGATTTAAAGGCAAATCATATTAATGGTCCATCTGGAAAGGTGCTTTCCAGCGTGGCAAAAGTACATGAGTTGGAAAGGTGTGGTCGCATTATTTGTTTATTTATTTATTTATTTATTTTTTTTCTTACTCTAGTTACCCGCTTCCTGTTCTAAGGTGACACTCCCATTCCACTGCATTTATGGAGTAGCAGATTTTTAATGCTAGAAGAGGAAGTGGGTTAGCAAAAGTGGCGTCGCTAGGGGGTGGCTTTTGGGGCTATAGCCCCGAATCTGGGGCTCATAGCCCTGAGTCTCTACAGGGGTCTCCAAGGGGGTGGGTTCCCTGGGGACCCTGATATAAGTGGAGGGCTCTCTGGAGACCCTGATTTAAGGGGGAGGCTCTCTGGGGACCCTGATTTAAGGGGGAGGCTTTCTGGGGACCCTGATTTAAGGGGGGGGCTCACTGGGGACCCTGATGCAAGCAGGAGACTCTCTGGGGACTCTGATGCAAGGGGGGCTCTCTGGAAACCCTGATGCATAAGGGAGGCTTACTATGCTGCTATGGGCTTTAGCCCCAGATCTTTTGTAGACCTAGTAACGCCCCTGGTTAGCAGTGCTAGAGAGCTCCTCACCCTCTCCTCACACCCATAACATAGGGGGAGACAATTTGCAGTTCACTGAGGGGAACCAAACAGGACTGTAATACTCCCTAGCATTTGATCCTAAGAGAAAATAGCCTAAACATTTGACCAGAAGAGTTAAAGAACATTCGCAAAAACTGAAAATAGACAAATAGACAAACTATAAACACTATGGGCTTAGGACATTGGACATTGGACCAGAAGAGAAAACAATATAGCAAGCTGCTTTCTATGGTGGCAGATACTGAAGAGGAGGTGTAGGCAGGGGACCCCAAAAGAGGAGGTTGGGAGCTGCTTTGTGCAATTCCATTGCACAGTGCAAGCAGGTAAGTACCGTATAAAACACTATACACGGCTCCAGGTTGGCCCAGTTCTCTCTAACCACAAAAACACAGGTGCTGGTCCGGCTCATACTGCAGCACATGGACAATTAACAGATAGATGACTGCACACTGATATTGCCTAGATCCATGAGTTTAGTGGGAAAAAAAATCCAAAAAAGCATCACACACAACAGAAGGAAATGTTGACGCATTTCACACCAATGGGTGCTTAATCATAGAGTTATGGCTCATACCACAGGACACGGATAATTAACAGGTAAATTTCCGCACACTGAGATTGGTAAGATCCATGATTTTATTGCAAAAACAAAAAAATGCAAAAGCATAGCACACAACAGGAGCAAGTGTTGACACAATTTCACACCAATAGGCGCTTAATCATACAATTAAGGCTTGTACCGTAGAACATGAACATTTAACAGGCAGGCGACCACACGCTGATATAGTTAAGATCCATGAGTTTATTGAAAAAATGTTTTTAAAAAATCGAAAAAGCATAGCACACAACAGAAGGAAATGTTGACGTATTTCACACCAACGGGTGCTTAATTATAGAGTTATGGCTCATACCACAGAACACGGACAATTAACAGGTGGATGGATGACCGCACACTGATATTGGGAAGATCCATGATTTTATTGCAAAGATAAAAAATGCAAAAAGCATAACACACAACAGGAGCAAGTGTTGACACAATTTCACACCCATAGGCGCTTAGTCATAGAATTAAAGTGGTTGTATACCCTCATTTGTAATTTTTACCTACAGGTAAGCCTATAATAAGACTTACCTGTAGGTACGTACCGTGCTGCCCCCGTCTTCCCCGTTCTGCCTTGTTTCATGACAGAGACACTACTCTCTGTCTTTGAGAGCAGTGATTGCTGTCATGTAAGTTGAAGCCCAACCCCCACAGTTAGAATCACTCCCTAGGACACACTTAACCTCTTCATCACCCCCTAGTGGTTAACTCAATGCCAGTGCCATTTACACAGTAATCAATGCATTTTTATAGCACCGATCACTGTATGAATGATAATGGTCCCAAAATAGTGTTAAAAATGTTCGATGTGTCCTCCACAATGTCACAATCCCGGTAAAAATTGCAGATCGCCGCCATTACTAAGAAAAATAATGGCTATCCCCTATTTTGTAGAGGCTATAACTTTTGCGCAAACCAAACTATATATACGCTTATTGCCATTTTTTAAACAAAAATATGTAGAGGAATACATACAGTATCAGCCTAAACTGAGGGGAATAAATCGTCGCCTTTTTTTTGTTTATAGTGCAAATAATAAAAACCGCAGAGGTGATCAAATACTATCAAAAGAAAGCTCTATTTGTAGGAAAAAAAAAGGAACGTAAATTTTGTTTGGGTGCAACATCTTACGACAGAGCAATTGTCAGTTAAATCGACGCAGTGCCGAATCGCAAAAAGTGCTCTGGTCAGGAAGGGGGTAAAATCTTCCGGGGCTGAAGCAGTTAAAGGCAGCCCATGGTTTATGAATAGGCTGTCGACACTCTACAGATGAAAAAAAGTGCCTTTTCTTTTTAAATCGAATACGCACTACGGTGCATAATGCATTGGGATTTACCATACAATTTGTTGGGTTGGCATTCACAGAAAAAGAGCACCCAATGCAATGCACATAGAACAGGTACAATGTCATGCATTATGGTAATGCACATCAATGCGTGCTTTAACGCCTGCATTGTAGCAGCGTACAAGTGTGAATTGGCTAATACCAAGAGACATCCATTCTCTTAGCATTCCCGTATAAAGTGTCTCTTTCAGTAAAAGGTTTTTGCAGTTGGGCATATGAAGCTGACAGGCATGACTTGCTGTTGGGATTACTAACATGGTCTTCGTGGTGCGGTACACATTTGTTCAACTTGTGTAAAACACCTATGTGATCAATGTGTGACAAGAATGTCATTTGTTCCTGCTGTACAGTTGGTTGCACAATGCTCTAGGAACAACTCACTCAATTCTAGTATAGTGCCATCTTAATAATAGGGCTTGCCAACCCTGTTTACACGTAGTTAATTTATTGTAGCAATATTTTGGGGGGTTGTCATGAGATGCAATACACAATATACATAACGTTCCAAATTTTAGCAAAGTGCACTATAGGGAGATTAGTACAGAGTAAACAAGCTGCATGTAATTTGATCCTAGAGCTAACAGTTGCTCCCTCAAATTCAAACACGTATAGGTACCCTCTGTTTGACACATTTTTTTTCCCCCAGAATTTGCAATATCTTTAATATGTTCCCTCATCTTTTCATCTGAATTGTGTAACAGTGATTGTGTTATGGGGTGATTCGCCAAAGGGGTGAGGCTAGCAAGAGACAAAGCCATTGACTGACATGGGGTGTTAACAAAAAAAGGTAACACTAGTGAGTGAACAAGTGAGGAACTATGGAAAGAAGTGTGCAGCATCATACAAGACGCAGCAATGAAACCATCCCTAAGAAGAAGAAATGCAAGAAAGCAAAGTGGCTCTGATGAGGCTATACCAGGGGTCTCAAACTGGCAGCCCTCCAGCTGTTGCAAAGCTACAAGTCCCATGACACATTGCAAGGCTGACAGTTGCAAGCAGTGGCGGCTGGTGCTGAAAATTTTTAGAAGGAGTAAACAAACCGAAAAAAACTTAACTCCCCCCCCCATCAATTGCAGCCTCACTGTGCCCATCAAATGCAGCCATTGTGCTCATCAAATGCAGCCACTGTGCCCATCATATGCACCCACTGTGTCCATCATATGCAGCCACTGTGCACATCATATGCATCCATTGTACCCAACATATGCAGCCATGTGTGCCCATCATATGCAGCCATGTGTGCCCATTATATGCAGCCACTTGTGCCCGTCAAATGCAGCCACTTGTGCCCATCAAATGCAGCCACTTGTGCCCATCATATGTAGCCACTTGTGCCCATAAAATGCAGCCACTTGTGCCCATCATTTGTAGCCACTTGTGCCCGTAAAATGCAGCCACTTATGCCTGTCAAATGCAGCCACTTGTGCCCATCATATGCAGTCACTTGTGCCCATCATATGCAGCCACTGTGCCTATCATATGTAGCCACTTGTGCCCATAAAATGCAGCCACTTGTGCCCATCATATGTAGCCACTTGTGCCCGTAAAATGCAGCCACGTATGCCTGTCAAATGCAGCCACTTGTGCCCATCATATGCAGTCACTTGTGCCCATCATATGCAGCCACTGTGCCCATCATATGCAGCCACTGTGCCCATCATATGCAGCTACTTGTGCACATCAAATGCAGCCACTTGTGCCCATCATATGCAGCCACTTGTGCACATCAAATGCAGCCACTTGTGCCCATCAAATACAGCCACTGTGCCTACCAACCCGTCCACTCACACCTCTGGCAGCATCCAAGCCTGACCCGCCGCTTGTCCCTGGGGGCAGCAGCCCCCCCACGCGTGCGTGGCTCTGGCAGCATCAAAACCACCCGCTACCCCTGCACGCACGGCTCTGGCAGAGGGGACTTACCGCAGCAGCTCCTCCGGCATGTCTTCTTCACTCCTCTTCCTAAGCGCCAGGCATCCAATAGGCTCTAATCAGGTGTTTCAAAAAGTACCACCTCCTCACACCCCCGCCATAGGAATCCATGCGTCTGGCGTCCTGAGAGGGGCCAGGTGCATGGATGGGGGGGGGGGGGGTGGCACCCGTGCGCCCGCAGTGCACGGCCACCACTGGTTACAAGCATGATTCCCACAGACAGAGGCATGATGGGACTTGTAGTTTTACAACAGATGGGGGTCCGCCAGTTTGAGACCCCTTTGCTATACAAATAGCTGAACAAAGAAGGAAGGCAAAAGGCAATGGAGGAAGGGGAAACGATACCCAACTGAATGCAGACTTCCAGACTTGCTAGCCCCGTCGCTCATCCCCACCCCCTTTCCTGACCGGCCGGGCTGCGTGCTCGGATAAAGGTCTGGTATGGACTTTGGGGGGACCCCCATGCTGTTTTTTTGGCATAGGGGTTCCCCTTTAAATCCATACCAGGCGACGGGGCTAGCAAGGTGTCAATCTCGCCGATGGAGGTGGCGACATTGACTTCGTTCACTAGTCCCGTCGTACCTCAAGTCACATTCAAGATGAACGGAGTTACTCCGTGTGTGGGCCGTTCATTTGGAAAGTCCAGCAGATTGTCCGCCAGATAGTCTGATTGTGTGAAAGCATTGCTAAAAACAAAGCTAGCAAAAGTGATGGTATCCCAGCTGAGTTATTGGAAATCCTAATGCCGCGTACACACGATCTGAATTTTGCTCAAGCTGTCTTGCATACACACGGCCACACCAAATTCCAACTGTCAAGAACGCGGTGACTTACAACACTTACAACGGGACTAGAAAAAGGAAGTTCAATACCCAGTAGCCAATAGCTTCCTTCTTGTAGTTGAATCTGAGCATGCATGAGTTTTTGCATGTCGGAATTACATACACATGATCAGAATTTCCGTTAGAAAGTTTTTCCGTTGGGAAAATTGAGAACATGCGCTAAAATTTTTGCTGGCAGGAATTTGGCCAGCTAAATTCAGATGGAGCATACACACGGTCGCATTTTCCGATGAAAAGCTCTCATCTGTCATTTGCTGGCCGAAAATTCCGATTGTGTGTACGCGGCATAAAAGATGATTCTGTTAAAGTGCTGTACTCAATATGCCAACAAATTTGCAAAACTCAATAATGGCCGCAGGACTGGAAGAGGTCTGTTTACGTTCCGATACCAAAGAAGGGCAGCGCCAAAGAATGTTCAAACTACCGTACGATCTTACTCATGTCACACGCTAGCAAGGTTATGCTGAAAATTCTACAAGCTAGGCTTCAGCAGCATGTGAACCAAGAGCTACCACAAGTACAAGCTGAATTTCGAAGAGGCAGAGGAACTAGACATCTAATTGCCAACATCCGCTGGATCATGGAGAAAGCAAGGAAGTTCCAGAAGAATGTCTACTTCTGTTTTATTGACTACAGTAAAACTTCCGATTGTGTGGATCACAGCAAGATGTGGCAAATACTGGAAGAAATAGAAATACCAGACCACCTTGCCTGTCTTCTGAAAAGCCGGTATGCAAGTTAAAGCGGTTGTATACCCACATAAATAGTTTTTTTTTTAGTTTTTTTAAAACTGTAAAGCCGCGTACACACGGGTGGACTGTCTGGCCAACTTAGTCCGTCGAAACACATTTCAGCGGACAGTCCGCTCGTGTGTGGGCTTCAGCAGACTTTTTCAGCGTGCAGTCTGGCGGACTAAGTATTTCGGAATTTCCGTAATATTGTCCGTCATACTTTGGTTTCAGCGGACAATCCGCTCGTGAGTAGGCTAGTTCGACGGACTAAGTATGGTGCATGCTCAGAAAGGATTTACACGGCGAAAGGTTGCATTGCTGTGTATTGGACTTCCTATTTCTAGTCCCGTCGTACGTGCTGTACACGTCATCGCGCAAACTTTCGACGGACTGTTTTGCATCCGTGTGTGGTCAAGTCCGTTCATTCGAAAGTAGGATGGACTGTCCGTCGGATTGTCTGACGGACTAAGTTGGCCATACAGTCCGCCCGTGTGTACGCGGCTTTAGGCAAAAGGCATAATGAGCTAGCATGCACCGCATATTAGCTCATTATGAAATACTTACCTTAGAACGAGGCGTCGGCAGCTGTTCCTGGTCCACGCCGAGGGAGCTGACATATCCCCGCAGAGTGTCTTCCGGGTTCGCGGCTCCAGCGCTGTGAGTGGCTGGAGCCGCGATGTTGTCACTCCCACGCATGCGTCTGCCGGACCTTCAGCCGAACTTTTACAGCGCATGCATTGCTGACGTCAGGAGCGGCATGCAAAGTGAATATCTCCTGCAACGTACAGGTTTGGGAGATATTCATTTTACCTACAGGTAAGCCTTATTATAGGCTTACCTGTAGGTAAAAATACAAAAAAATTGGTATATAACCGCTTTAAGAAGCAACAGTTAGAACAGGACATGGAACCACTGACTGAATAAAAATTGAGAAAGGAGTGCGGCAAGGATGTATATCGTTACCCTACTTATTTAACTTATATGCAGAGTACATCATGCAAAATGATGCAAAAAAATCAAAAGCCGGAATTAGAATTGCAGAGAGAAATATTAACAACCTGAGATATGCAGACGATACAACACTAATGGCAGAAAGTGAAGAACAACTAAAGAGTTTCTTAATGAAGGTGAAAGAGGAGAGCGCAAAAGCTGGCCTGAAATTGAACATTAAGAAACCTAAGATCATGGCAACCAGTCCCATCACTCCTTGGCAAATAGAAGGAGATGAAATAGAAACAGTGAAAGATTTTATCTTTCTAGGCTCCAAGATCAAAGCAGACGGTGACTGTAGCCATGAAATTAAGAGACGCTTGCTTCTTGGGAGGAAAGCAATGGCAAACCTAGATAACATTATAAAAAGCAGAGATATCACCCTACTGACCAAGTGCCGTATGGCCAAAGCTATAGTATTCCCAGTTGCTACGGGTCACACCTCTTAAGCTCCCGGTTGGAGCATTTTCCGCTGTCGCTATGTGGGATCGGTCCTTTGGACCAATTGACCATAATGAGTATGCAGTACTATCACGTACCTGGTCAGAGGCTGAAAGGCTGGGAGGGCTTCCCTTGCGACTAAGTGCAGAGCACCCCCTGAAGGTGACACAGGGAGAACTATATTTAAAGCAGCAGGGGTCACTAGCTGCGGCAGGCTGAGGTGGAGAAGAGAAGTCCACTGGCAGGCAGCTGATGAGCTGGGTGGACCGCTGGGCAGGGGTACTTAAGGAGTACCAGATGAGATCCTGCAGCAGAAGGAACCAGAAGCGTTGTCAGGAGCCAAGCAGGAGTTCATGCACAGGACAGCAAGCAGGAGCAAAGTCAATGGAACAAGCCGGGGTCATACACAGGGCAGCAGGTCAAGCAGGTAAACAGGAACAAGCCAAGGGTCAAGCCGGGGTCAACACAGATCAGACGGGTCTAGACAAGCCGGGTCATTAACAGGTATCCAAGACAACGGGAACAGGAACTCAGGAACACACAAGAAGCTGAAGATCATGCAGCAGTTGGTCACTGCTGCAGCAGGTTTTAAATAGGACACTGGCGCCTCTCACGTATTGTGTGCACATTGGTGCACAGGTGTGCGCACTGGCGTACGCGTTGGCGCGTGCATTAGCGTTTACGTGCACACTGGCGAATATGTTGCCCTGACCGTCCTCGCCCGTGAGCGTGTGCATGCGCATTTGGGAATTAGTATTTGCAGTCCTGCGATTCTGCTGCCCATTAATGCCAGTTCTCCTGTGGGTAGGTCCCTGACAAGTACCTTATCGAGGTCACATGCTTCTTTTCTAACCCCAACGATCATTAAATACCATATTTTACTAATATTTACTATTTTTTAGATATCTTGTACATACATCAACTCCTGAGGAAGCGAGCAGAGCTCACGAAACGCGTCAAGTACAAAAGATGTATATGTATATTATATTTCTCCCATACTTGTATTGAACATATTTATGGTCACCAGTTGTATGCTTCGTGATGTTTTTATACTAATTTATGATTATGTTGTTGGAATTTCAATAAATTCTAATTAATTCACTCTAGTCCCATGGGCTAACCTTCTCTTTGTAATATAGTATTCCCAGTAGTAGCCTATGGCTGTGAAAGTTGGACTAAAAGGAAGGCTGCACGTGAAGAATTAATGCTTTAGAACTTTGGTGTTGGAGAAGACTTTTGAAAGTCCCTTGGACGGCAAGAAGATCAAACCAGTCAATCTTGAAGGAAATTAACCCTGAATATTCACAGTAAGGACAGATCCTGAAGCTAAAACTCAAATACATGACACCTGCCTTTTTTAGCCAGAAAACTTTCCTCTATTTTCATTGGGTTACTAGTGGGTCTGATTCTGGGCTTAGCTTCAACGATCTGCTGAGAGTCCAATGATAGCACCCTAATGTTCCACTGAAGCCAGTGTTGGGAAATGGACCTTGGCCACCCAAAGCAAAAAAGCGTGCAGCCGCTCCATGAGCTGTAAACTAGTTCAACAGCATAAATTGCAGGCTTTGCCCTTTTTGCAACCCCATCCTGCTGAAGTTGCCAAGGTAATCATCTACCAACCTCTTGGCCTGGCCCTGACTAAAGCACTTTCATGGGACAGGTCAACAATTGGCGAAGCTTGTTCTAGACTCAGATGCCCTAAAGAAACTAGTTTCAGAAAAGCACGTGGAAAAAACTTTTCTAACAAAGGCAGACATCCTGAAGTGCCTGCTCTTCGGTAAGACTTTAGTCTTATAACTAAATAAATAATAAACAACAGCAACAAACAGGGTTCGAATCCCAACCACGTCACTACCTGCCTGGAGTTTGCATGTTCTTCCTGTGCCTGCGTGGGTTTCCTCCGGGTACTCCATTTTCGCCCCACACTCCAAAGACATGCTGGTAGGTTACGGTAATTGGCTTCTGTCCAAAATTGGCCCTAGTATATGAATGTGAGTTGGGGACTAGTGATGGCCGAACGGTTCGCCCGGCGGTCGTTTCGCGGCAAATTTCGGCTGTTCGCGGTCCGCCCGTTCGGCGGACTATTGGCGCCGTTCGCCCGGCGGACTTCCGTGTTTTTACTGTGTAAAAGAACTTTGACCTGATGACACATCCATCATGGGGTACAGGACAGCCAATTGAGACATTACAGCACATGGACACTTGGACATTACCCCTAACCTATAAATACACCCGATCCGGCGGCCATTTTACATTCTTTCTTCTGTCACTATAGGGAAAGGTTGCTGTGTGGAGCAGGGAGAGATAAATCGCTAGCTATTTGGTACACAAAAGTTCTTTTCAGGACTGGTATAGGTGTTAGGTGTATATAGGTTTGCTGTGCTACTGATTGTTGCAGCAGCCTGAGTGTCTTTTGTCAGTTTAGAGAAAGGGACAGAACGCTGTGTGCTGCTGTAGGGACAGCCAGATTAGCCATCATCATTAGCTGTTACTATCAGGTCCACAAAAGTGCTATTCCAGTAACCAGTTATTGTTCCAGCAGCCTCTGTTTTGCCAGTTTATATAGGGACAGGCAGGAAGCAGTGTGTCAGGCAGTGAGGGTCAGTTTAAACAGTAGCTGTTACTATTAGTTCCACAAAGGTTCTTTTCAGGACTGGTATCAGTGGTATGGTAATAGGCTTGTACACGTATACTATTCTTTCTTCCTTCTTCCTATCTTGCTTTATGTCACGCTGCTGATGTCAGTGCTCTCTATCACGGTGCTGTTGTCAGATGACTCTATCACGGTGCAGGTGTCTTTGCTGTATGTCACGCTGCTGATGTCAGTGCTCTGTATCACGGTGCTGCTGTCAGATGACTCTATCACGGTGCAGGTGTCATTGCTGTATGTGACGCTGCTGGTGATCATCTCCTGCACCCTTTTCTTTGCCTACCCTGGTCCCTGACCTTCCGTCTCCTCCATTGCCTTCATGCGCTCCACAGTCCTGAATTGTCACAACAATTTCCCATATAAAAAAAGAATGCTTGTAGTTGTCGATCCCAGATTCACCTCATACATGTGTTATGTCATTGGCCATGTGGTGAGACTATGTTTGCACAGCTAATAATTATTTTGTGGCTGCAAATTTGACCTATAGGTTTGCGAAGTTCGCCTCCCATTGAAGTCAATGGGGCCCGCCGCGAACGTTCCAGTCGGAAGTTCATCCATCACTATTGGGGACCTTGGATTGTGAGCTCCTTGAGGGGAGGGACTGATGTGAGTGTGCAATGTATGTGTGGAGTGCTGTGTAAATTGATGGCGCTATATGGGTACCTTAACCACTTGCCGACCAGCGCACGACGATGTACGTCGACAGAATGGCACGGGCAGGCAAATGTGCGTACATGTACGTCCCTTTAAATTTGCCGCCCTGCCAATGGGAGCGCGCCGCCGGCGGCGTGCTCCCGCGCTGGTCGGGACCCCCGTGAGTCCGGTCGCGGGACCCGCGGACTCGATCGCCGTGGGCATCCCCGCGTTCATCTCACGGAGCGGCCGAATGGAGAAGTGCCTTTGTAAACAACATTTCTCCATTCTGCCTAGCAACTAGTGACGCTGATCTCTGCTCCATGTGATTGGAGCAGAGATCAGTGTTCACTAAATGAAAGCCCAGCCCCCCCCACAGTTAGTAACACGCCCCTAGGAACACTTAACCCCTACACTGCCACCCACTGGCTAACCCCTTCACTGCCAGTGTCATTTACACAGGAATCACTGCATTTATATAGCAGTGATTACTGTATAAATGACAATGGTCCCAAAAATGTGTCAAAAATGTCCGATGGGTCCCCCACAATGTCGCAGTCACAATAAAAATCGCTGATCGCCGCCATTACTAGTAAAAAAAAATAATTAAAAATAATTAATAAAAATGCTATAAAACTATCCCTATTTTGTAAACGCTATAACTTTTGCGCAAACCAATCAATAATCGCTTATTGCGATTTTTTTTACCAAAAATATGTAGAAGAATACGTATCGGCCTAAACTGAGGGAAAAAAAATGTTTTTTTATATATTTTTGGGGGATATTTATTATAACAAAAAGTAAAAAATAATGCGTTTTTTTCAAAATTGTCGCTCTATTTTTGTTTATAGCGCAAAAAATAAAAAAACGCAGGGGTGATAAAATACCACCAAAAGAAAGCTCTATTTGTGGGAAAAAAAGGACGTCAATTTTGTTTGGGAGCCACGTCGCACGACCGCACAATTGTCAGTTAAAGCAACGCAGTGCCGAATCGCAAAAAGTGGTCTGGTCTTTGACCAGCAAATTGGTCCGGTCTGAAAGTGGTTAAATAAATCATAATATAATAGATGAGCATCTTAATGAGACACAATATACAGGGATAGGGACAATTGTAAACACACTCTCAGGTTGAATTGGTGTCCTTATTCAACCTTACTAACTACTATATGAAACATAAATAGATAAATAAATATATAGAAAAATAAATGCAGAAAATAAATATAACAAAATACATAAAAAAAAAAAGAAAAAAAGATATAATAGAAGTAGGATGACCCTGGGCTAAAACCTTGGTGTTCCATCATTCCAAACATGTAAATAATTACAGCAGAGCAGAGCATAATAATATATTAAACATAAATATATAAATAAATATAAAAAATAATTAATAAATGCAGAAAATAAATAAATATAATAAAATACATAAAAAAATAAAATAAAAAAAAGATGGGAGAGAAGCAGGATGACCCTGGGCTAAAACCTTGGCATTTCATTATCCTGAATAAGTAAATAATTACAGCAGAGCAGACAAAGAACTAGGGACATTAAGCGGTTCCCGACCGGCGCACGCTGATGTACGTCGGCAGAATGGCACGGGCGGGCATATTGGCATACAGGTATGTCCAATCTTTAATGCCGCCCTGCCGCTTGCGTGCCGGTCGGAACCCCCGTGAGTCTGGTCGTGGGTCCCGCGGACTTGATCGCCGCGGGTATACCCGCAATCGTCTCACAGGGCGGCTGAATGGAGAAATGCTGTTGTAAACAGCATTTCCCCATTCTGCCTAGCAACTAGTGACGCTGATCTATGCTCCATGTGATTGGAGCAGAGATCAGTGTTCACTAAATGAAAGCCCAGCCCCCACATTTAGTAACACACCTCTAGGAACACTTAACCCCTACACTGCCACCCACTGGTTAACCCCTTCACTGCCAGTGTCATTTACACAGGAATCACTGCATTTATATAGCAGTGATTGCTGTATAAATGACAATAGTCCCAAAAATGTGTCAAAAATGTCCGATGTGTCCGCCATAATGTCGCAGTCACAATAAAAATCGCTGATCGCCGCCATTACTAGTAAAAAAAAAATATTAATAAAAATGCAATAAAACTATTACTACTACTATTTTGTAAACACTATAACTTTTGCGCAAACCAATCAATAATCGCTTATTGCGATTTTTTTACCAAAAATATGTAGAAGAATACGTATCGGCCTAAACTGAGGGAAAAAAATGTTTTTTTATATATATTTTTGGGGGATATTTATTATAACAAAAAGTAAAAAATAATGCGCTTTTTTCAAAATTGTCGCTCTATTTTTGTTTATAGCACAAAAAATAAAAACTGCAGAGGTGATCAAATACCACCAAAAGAAAGCTCTATTGGTGGGAACAAAAGTACGCCAATTTTGTTTGGGAGCCACGTCGCATGACCGCGCAATTGTCAGTTAAAGCGACGCAGTGCTGAATCGCAAAAAGTGGTCTGGTCTTTGACCAGCAAAATGGTCCGGGGCTGAAGTGGTTAAAGGAAGGCACCAAAGGATATAAATTCAACATGTGAATATAAAAATGAAAATCCAAATGGGTATTAATTACATCCTGCTATTACCTGTGAAAGGGGTCACTCAGTATAATGCAAATATATAGAAACTTTAAAACATAGAAGACTAACAACATAAAAAAAAAAAAAACGACTGCAACAAATTTGCCTCGATTTTTATTTTATCTTTTGTTAATTGGTTTGTTATGTTTTTGTTTTCTTTTGTTTTTTTTTAGTTTTCTATGTTTGTCCCAAGATTGTCTGAATCCTCTTATGCCGCGTACACACAATCGGTTTTTCCATCAGAATAAACCCTGATGAGTTCCGCTGAAACGGACCTGCCTACACACGATCACACCAAAGTCTGATCGTTTAGAACGCGGTGACGTACAACACGTATGACAGGACTAGAAAAAGGAAGTTCAATAGCCAATAGCTGCCCTTGCGCCGTTTTTGGTACGTCGGAACAACATACAGGTGAGCAGTTTCCCTGACAGAAATTGATACCGTCAAAAAGATTTAAAACATGTTCTATTTCTAGGTCCGTCAGAATTTTCAAAAAAAAAAAAAAAAAGTCAGCTGAAGCCAACGCACGATCGGAATATCCAATGAAATGATTCCGTCTGACTTTTTCTGCGTTGAAGTCTGACCGTGTGTACCCAGCATTACTGTTGACTCACTGCTGGAAGTGCTGGAAGTTTATTATGCAGGAAGTTTATAAGTGGCCTTTGTATTACCGTATATACTCGAGTATAAGCCGAGATTTTCAGCCTCTTTTTTGAGGCTGAAAGTGCCCCCTCGGCTTATACTCGAGTCGCCGCTGTCTGACTGCTCGATCAGCGTATCGAGCAGACAGACGGCGGACATTAATTTTCAAAAGCCGCGCCTCCTTCTCCGCCTCCGCCTGTGATAGGCGGAACACTGAATTTCCCAGCAGTCAGTGTTCCGCCTATCACGGACATCCGCTCATTCTCATACTACGGACGAGTATGAGAGGATGTCTGTGATAGGCGGAACACAGGCTGCTGGGAAATTGAGTGTTCCGCCTATCACAGGCGGAGGCGGAATTTTGAATTGTAGAATGGCCGCCGAGAAGAGCGGCGATCCATCGGCACGGGACGGAGGAGGCACGGCACGGCACGGGACGGAGGAGACACGGGACGGAGGAGGCACGGCACGGGGGAGGCACGGCACGGGACGGAGGAGGCACGGCACGGGACGGAGGAGGCTCGGGACGACGGCGGCTCGGGACGGAGGCTTGGGACACAGGTAGGCTGGACACACACACAAGGCTGCACGGACACACACACACACACACACACACACACACACACACACACACACACACACACACACGGATGGATGGATGGATGGATGGATACACACACACACACACACACACACACACACAGGGATGGATGGATGGATGGATGGATACACACACACACACACACACACACAGGGATGGATGGATGGATGGATGGATGGATACACACACACACACACACACACACACAGGGATGGATGGATGGATGGATACACACACAGGGATGGATGGATGGATGGACACACACACAGGGATGGATGGATGGATGGATGGATGGATGGACACACACACAGGGATGGATGGACGGACACACACACAGGGATGGACGGACACACAGGGATGGACAGCCATGTCTCACCCTCGGCTTATACACGAGTCAATAAGTTTTCCAGTTTTTTGGGGGTAAATTGGGGGCCTCGGCTTATACTCGGGTCGGCCTATACTCGAGTATATACGGTATATTAAAAAAAGAAAAAAATATTATATTATACATCCTATTTGATTCTTGTAAACGTTCATAGCTGATCAATACATTTGAAAATGTTTTTAGATTCATATGTTGAATTTATGGGTGTCATCCTAGAAAGTTCTTAGTTCTTTGTCTGCTTTAAATATAATACTATTCTAAAAAAATATTAATAAACAAGTTATATATGTCTGGCAGGTTTATGATGATAATGATATAATTAATTGCTATTAATAATAGTAGTAAAAGTTATAGTATTATTATTACAATGTGCGAGGCTTATTTTTTGGGGGGCGATTTACATAACAGCTTGCCATAGCTGACAAGTCTAGGTTAGCCCCTTTCTGAAGTATAATGTGTAATGTGTGGCTTTTGCGCTACCGCTTTAAATAATGTTGCTAAACAGTTGCAAACACTGATTAGTAAATCCATTTCTAAACAAAGCAGTAAATAATAAATAATGATGTTGCCTTGACAAGTCACAGTGTGTACTGTATGGGAATAAACATCCAATAAAATATAAAAATTATTAATAAAAAAAAATGTAAAAAAATAAATAAAAAAATACTAATAATAATTCAAAAACAATATATGATTTTATATATATATATATATATATATATATATATATATATATATATATATATATATATATATATTTTTTTTTATTATGAATCATTTTTATATTTTATTGGATGTGTATTCCCATACAGACTGTAACTTGCCAGCACAACACCATTCCTGAAATAGTAACTAATTTCACCAATTTTGCTGTTACTTTAGCTGCTCTGGGTCTAGATACAACCTCTCTATTGCATACCTCTCCTGATCTTCATGTAATCATGTTAAAATTTCTCAAGATAATAGATCATTGTGAGCCAAGCTGTATGGGAGTGCAAATGATTCATAGATGTTTCATTAAGCCTTGGATATGTCACATGAACTGCAGGAAAAAGCACGGAACTGCAGTCGTGTACAATATGCAGCGCTAATTAATTTTTGTGATGGTTCAATTATAAAACTTGGTAGGATTATTCTGGACTGGTTAAGGTGTGCCTCTGGTTAAATTACCCTGGATTACTTGTTATTCAGACATGTTTAATTGGGATTATGAGTTAGCGGGAATCTAACAACTACTAATTCCTTTACAAACTGAAAATTCCTGTGCAAAGTGAACAGCCTTTTTGCCTTTAGTAAATCAACCCCTAGGAGCAAAATCATTTTTATAAGTTTTTTAATTCCAAAAATGTTTTTTTTTTATTATTATTATTATTTAGTACATAATTTGAATTAATTAAAATATTTAAAAAAATGCTTTGGACTACGTGACTGCAACCCTACGATCCTTAGGACTCGGGGACAATATGCTTAATATGATCCTAGCCCTTTATGGATGCCCTACAGCACAGGTCAATGGCCGACTGTCGAACGCCTTCTCTGTCCGAAACGGAAAGCACCAGGGATGTCCCCTGTCCCCACTTCTTTACATACTTACTCTAGAACCATTTCTATACTGCATCAGAAACAACCCTAATATCCGGGGAATCTCGGTCTCTGGACATGAATTCAAAATTGCAGCCTTTACAGATGACATTTTACTGTCTCTCTCAGAACCACACATAACCATCCCAAATTTGTTAAACGATTTTGCTCACTTTCAACATATCTCCAACCTCAAAATTAATTTTGACAAATCATACGCCCTAAACATCTCCCTACCAAAAAATACAATATCTCTATGCCAAAACAACTTCCCTTTCACCTTGAAAACTAAGGCTATCACATACCTAGCCATACAACTCCCGGCCCACCTGGAGGAGCTCTACTCATTGAATTTTGTTCCACTTCTAAACTCCATAAAAGATGATCTAAAAAAGTGGGATAAGCCATCCTTCTCGTGGTTCAGAAGGGCCGTTATTTTAAAAATGAACATCCTACCCAGACTCCTATATGTCATACAAGCCTCCCCATTCACTTACCCCTATCTTCTTCTCCACTTACAAAACCATTTGTACCAAATTTCTCTGGAACAATAAACGTCCTTGCATTAAATACAAACACCTCATGCTCCCCAAAACCAAAGGAGGCATAGGCCTCCCAGATATTCGCAGTTACTACAAAGCATGCCTTCTCACCAGAATAGTGGACTGGAACATCCATGCTTCTTCGAAACAATGAGTAATGTTAGAAGAATCCATATCTTCGACACCCCTAGCCACCACTCCATGGCTACTGAACAAACACATCCCATCCACTATAGAGAACCACTTACTTACAGGCCCTACACTTCGCTGCTTTCACGAAACTAACAATAAACACTCCCTAACATCCACTCCAGGCCCCATGACACCACTGCGTCTTAACCCTGAATTCCCCCCGGGAATGTCCACACAATTTCTATCGACCTCATGGCCATATAAACACATCTTGGCCAAACAATTTTTCCACAAAGCCACATTTTTAAAACATGAAGAATTGCCATCTCGAATGAAAGATCTAAAATTCCCGCTATGGACATACCTCCAAATTCAACATCTGCTCCTAGGCCCAAACCAGAAACCTCAATGGACTCGCCAACTTACTCCCCTAGAATCACTATGCTCAGAGAACACACCACAGAGACATGTGGTCTTAACTGTCTATGCATTACTCTTCACCAAACACCCCACGAAAAACAAAACATGCCAAACTTGGAAGAAGGGACTATCCCTAGACCTCACAGACTCACAGTGGGAGCAAATATTTGTAAACATCTTCAAGGGCTCAATAAACGTATCAACGCAAGAAAATGGCTATAAAGTGCTCACTAAGTGGTATAGAGTACCGACCATTATCCCTATCCACACCCAACTTATGCTGGAGATGCAAATCCGAACCAGGCTCACTCCTCCACATCTGGTGGTCATGCCCCATCATCCAGAAATTCTGGTGCGAAGTCCACAACATAATATCCAAGGTAACTACTTTCACATTAGTTTTCACCCCCTCACAATTCCTTCTACACCATTCCACTATACCCAGATGCTCTTACTTCAAATCTCTTTCCATGCACATGCTAAACACTGCTAAGAGATGTATTCCAATCTTATGGAGCAAAACCCAAGCACTGTCAATCAAAGATTGGTTCCGGAAAATCAACATAACTGCCAAAATGGAAGAACTCATAGACATTTCCCATGATAACATCTCCAATCTGGTCACACTTCAAAACCACCTCAGAGTACATTCAAATCAGGAACTCCACCCCTTAGTGAAGAAGAAAACTTCTCGGAGCTTATCCCTGACAGCCCCGGAAGTGACCTGGGCTGGATGGACTGTATTCAGGGTCAAAAAGGAGGCACAGTCCACTCCTGTCTCGGTCCATTCACCCCACATACTCCACCTCTTCTACACGCCTCATCTTCTGCATCTTCTCATACCCCAACCACCTCCAACACTCCTCCCACCCTCCATGGTCCCCCTACCTCTCCTGTCACACATTACACGCACCTTCCTACAATGAATACACTTAAACCCGGTTGCCAGCTGGTCTGTCAACCAGGGAAATCCCCTGAACGCACATTATACCTGCCCCAGGTAATCTACCACACCGAAAACTATGCTCGCTCATCTCTATATGGAGATCCCTCCACCAATACCACTCACAGACCTACCCTCCTGAAAATCTAGGACCTCTCGGGCCCCTGAACCGCAGACTGTCCACATTCAACATACCACCTACACCACTCCACTGGTTTTTAACTAAGTACACCATATCTTCTGTATACCTCCTTTTATCATTATAATGAGAATGTGTAATGCTATTCTGTGTTGGTTTTGACTTATTTGTATTTCCTTACCCTTGTAAAGCCTAGTATTGTACACACATCTGTCTCTGTATATATACCTGGAACATTTTCAATAAAACGTTATGGAAACGAAAAAAATGCTTTGTATTTATTCTAGGCTGACAATGAGAGTAAAAAAAAAAATATAATGTTTTGTATTTTTTTTAGTTAATTTATTATGGTTTTTAATTATGCAATTTCATCTAACAGTTGAACGTTTAAAGTGGTTGTAAACCCTTACAAACCACTTTGACCTACAGGTAAGCCTAGATTAAGGCTTACCTGTAGGTCCAAGAAATATCTCCTAAACCTACACGGTTTAGGAGATATTTACAAAAAGAGAGGCACCGCTGTCTACGGCGCATGCAGGCGCACTTTCGTCGTTGTGCAAGCTGAAAGCGGACCTTTAGTAATTTTTTTCAACTTTCCATCTATTAAATCTTCTGCCCTTATTGTTTTAACTTTGGATAGTAAAACATTTTTTTTTCTGCCAGTAAATACCTTATACAGCCCACTTCCTGTTTCTTGTCTGGTCATTAGCCTAGGATTACGACATCATGCACAGCTCTCTCTCTCACTCTTGTGAGAGTTTGCCAGGAAGGGAAGGGGGTGAGTCATAAGAGGGCCAATGAGAGCCGCAGGGCTGGAGGTGTGCCTCTGTGTGTCTGTGTAAATCCAGGAAGTGAACAATATAGCTCTCTCTCTCACTCTTGTGAGCACTTGACATGAAGGGAGGGGGGTGAGTCATAAGAGGGCCAATGAAAGCCGCAGTGCTGCAGAGCTAGAGGTGTGCCTCTGTGTGTCTGTGTAAATCCTAGAAGTGGGACAGGCAGCAGCTTCAGCTGCCCACAGTTAAAATGGCTTCAGCCAGACTTAGTGGAGGGAGATTCCTGCAGTATATTTGGCAAGTAGGGATGAGCCTGCGATTCGAGTCGAATGTAAGTTCGACTCGAACATCTGGTGCTTGTTCTAAAGCAAACTGAACATATGGGGTGTTCGTGGGAAATTTCAGCGCCGTGGAATGCCCCATAATGCACTGCGAGATCGCAGTGCATTGCTGGATGATGATTGGCCAAAGCATGCACCTGACCTGCATGCTTTGGCCAATCACAATGTGCTCTGCTGAGAGAGCCATAATGGCAAATTAATGTTCAACTGAAGGAGCTTATAATGTCTACCAGATTGGCGACTCAATGCTCAACTGAAGGATCCTATAATATCCACCAGATTGGCAATTTAATGTTCAACTGAAGGAGCTTATAATGTTCACCAGATTGGCAACTCAATGTTCAACTAATGGCACCTATAATGTCCACCAGATTGGCAACTCAATGTTCAACTAAAGGTGCCTATAATGTCTACCAGATTAACAACTCAACATTAAACTGAAAAGAGCTCACACAACAGGCCGACAACAGAATATTTTTACAATAATATTGCTTCTTAAATTAATATTAGATGTTTAAAGTCTTGACATTTGACCAACATAAAATTATTACAAGTGAATATAAGTGAAGCACATTGGAGCATTCAAGAAGCATTTCTCCATGAAGGATCCATTTAAAAGTCAAAGAAAAAAAAGCAATGCACTTCTAAGGTTTACAGGTGCCTCTTCAGGGCTGAAAATCATGCAGCTTAATATTCAACTGAAGGAGCTTATATAGCAGGTCAACAACAGCTATCGGAATATTATTTTCGCAACAGTGCTTTCTATATTAATATTAGATGTTTAAAGTCTTGAAACATACCTAATGCACATTATTATACGTAAATGTAAGTGAGGTGCATTATAAAAGGCAAGAGGCATCTCTCTATTGAAAATCCATTAGTAGAAATCAATGGGAAAAAAAAAAAGAAGCAATGTGTTTCTAGGGTTTGCAGTACCTTCTTCAGGGCTAAGAAATCACATAACTCAATGTTCAACTGAAGGAGCTCACAAAGAAGGCCGACAACAGCTATCAGAATATTATTATCACAATAATGCATCCTAAATTATTATTCTTAGATTTTTAAACTCTTGACACATGCCTAATGTACATCATTACAAGTATAAATGATAGTGAAGTGCATAATTGAAGTGTAGAGGCATCTTTCCGTTGAGGATCCATTTGTTGGAGAAAAAAAAAAAAATTCTGGGGTAAAAAAAGGCCCGTCTTCAGGGCAGGAGAAATCACACAAATGTAATTTGTGGTATTTATATTTATGGTGGCTGGTCCCTTCATGTTTTAAGTAGTCTTGAAGTTATTCTAAAGCCTTGTACACATGATCGGATTTTCATCCGGGAATTGTGTGATGACAGACTGCCTAAAATCCAAACTTTAGTATGCTCCATCAGACGATTGTTGGCCAACTTTCCACCAACAAATGTTGGATAGCAGGCTAGTAAATTTTTGGCAGACAAAGGTCTGTTGTCAGATTTTCTTATTGTGTGTACACAAGTCCGAAGTAGAAACACGCATGCTCGGAAGCAAGCGGTCGGTCTTGTAAACTAGCATTCGTAATGGAGAATTAACATTTGTGACCCGTCAAATCACGAGATCTCGAAATGAAGCGCACATTCTCTTCTTTAAGAAGGGATAATAATTTTGCTGGTGATAATGATGGGGTTCTGCAAACATATTTTAAAAGGCTTTTTTTTTCTAGTGATAACAAGAATATTATTATGCTTGTTATTTTTTTTGGGTGCAAGTTACCACAACACCATTATCCTGTAGTTTTTAAGATCAAAGATACAACTATGTTGGTGTCCCTTGTTTATTTTACATTGTATTTTTAAAAATGTAACTATAGTATCTACTCTCAAACTGTCATTTGAAGTAAAACACATAGCCAAGTATTATTCTACACAATCTTGTATTGTGCATTAAAAAAAGAAAACAAATAAAATTAGACATCAATGAGGATTTCCGGCATGCCTCATAGGGAAGAAAGAGGGACGGTTCTACGTTTCCCGGAAGATCTTCAAGAATTCTGTGAGCAGTTAGGGATACAACCTGCCCCACAGATAGAATGGGACAGTGAAGAGGAACTAGGGGGTGCGAGGAGCACGACTCACAGGAGTATGAGGCAGGATAGGCCAAGCTCTTGGAGACGGAAGAATCCAATTATCTGAAGCTGAGATGAATTAGAATGGGGTGCCAGGAGGGGGAGGGTGGAGGGTCGGGGGAGTTTCGTACGGACATGGGGGTGAACCCCAGGGATACTATGGGGAGAGGAGACCACTGATATTGGCCTACCAGACCCATAGGTTTAACAGGAAAGGGGGAGTCCTACCCAGTCTCATGAGACGTTTTGTTATAGGACAAGGGGGGGCGGGAGGGTTTGTCTTTTTGGTGTTTTTTTATGGGCTCTCACTCGGTCCTCCCACAGTGTCAGCAGGTATGGTTACCATCGGGTTCACTAGACGCTCCAAAAAGGGAGGGAGAATGGCCATTGGAAGAGAGGTATGGGGATAGTTAATGTTATTACCTATAATGTAAGGGGCTTAAATACAAAAAGGAAAAGACACATGATAAATGACGAGTTGCAACATATGGAAGCAAATATAGTATGCCTCCAAGAGACGCATATAACATGCACTTCTGGGGTCAGACTGAATTTGATTGATTTCCCGGTATGGATTTATGGGGATTCCCCATCCTCGTACTCTAGAGGGGTTGCAATAGGTTTTAGTAAAACAACGAGGTTTAATTTAGAGGAGCGACTGGTGGACCCGAAGGGGCGATACTTGTGCTTAAAAGGAATGTTGTTTAACCTTAAATGTACAATTGTAAATATTTATGCCCCAAATGAGAATGCTGGTATATTTTTAAAGAAAGTATTGAACAAAATAGAAGATTTCAAAGAGGGGAAACTAATCCTTGCTGGAGATCTTAACTGGAGTGTAAACCCTAAAATTGATACTTCAGCGGGAGGTCTCAGGACATCTGAATACAAGCAGAGAATGTTTTTAAGGGCTTTGGCTTTATACCAGCTACAGGATACCTGGAGAGTACTTCATCCAAAGGATAGGGATTATACATGCTTCTCCTCGGTCCATGGTTCCTTCTCTCGAATAGATTATATTTTTTTGGAACATTCATTCCTGAAGGCACTTAAGAAGGCGGAAATAAAAATCAGAACAGTGTCAGATCATGCGCCAGTTATGATCCAGTTGGAGATAGGGGAGGATCATGGACCAAGGATGAATTGGAGATTGAATGAATCACTGTTACAGGATAAGGACTCTGTAAGTAGGGTTGAGAGGGAGATGGAACAATTTTTTAGATTAAATGACACACCGGGAATCTCCAGCCCTATATTATGGGAAACACATAAAGTGGTAATAAGAGGTGTATTAATAGGGATTGGAGCGGGGAAAAAGAGAGAGAGGAGGAAAACCCTACTGTACGAAGAAATCCAGAGACTGGAGCTGGGCAGTAGACCAAGGGGGCTCCATGACACTCAGGATTTAGTAATAAAAAAAAGAGAACTAGAAGATTGCCTAGAGCAGGACAGGAAGGCCGCCTACCATATTCTGGGAACAGAGATGTATCAATGGGGAAATAAAGCAGGTAAATGGCTGGCCAGGAGGGTGAAGGATAAGAAAAGTAGAACCTTTATCCCAAAAGTGAGAAATGAGGTGGGGGACATACAAAATATGCCTGAGGATATAGTGGCCCTATATAATATTCAACAGGACAGTATAGAGAATAGAGGCTGGGACACAATAAAGGACTATTTGAAAGGGATAGATATTCCCAGGGCTAAACAAATAGAAATGGAAGCATTAGAAGCCCCAATATCAAAGGTGGAAGTTGAATGGGCGATTAAAAATACAGCTAAGGGAGGTTGCCCTGGGCCAGATGGTTTCCCGATCTCATATTATAAGCAATTTCAAAAACAGTTGGCCCCAAAATTATGCGAGTATTTCAACGCAGTGGGGAGGGATGGAAAATTTCGAGAAGAGACATTACTGGCACATGTGGTCCTGATCTTGAAAGAGGCAAAGGATCCGCTTGCAGTGGAAATCTACAGGCCAATTTCCTTGCTAAATTCAGATATTAAACTTTTTGCAAAAATTATCTTAAGACCTCATGTGCCAGAGTGGATACAGCAGGATCAGGTTGGATTTATTCAAGGGAGAGAAGGGCGAGATAACGTATTAAAGACCATTATGTTAAGCCAGGAAACTATAAGGCAGGAGGCCCCCACGATACTCATGTCTATAGATGCTGAAAAGGCATTTGACAGGGTTAGTTGGGGGTTCCTATTCGAAGTGTTGGAACGATATGGATTAGGGGAGAGGATGAGAGGGTGGATAGAAGCTTTGTATACTCATCCTAAAGCTAAAATAAGAATAAACGGGGCCCTGTCCTGCCCCTTTGAACTGTGCAATGGGACAAGACAGGGCTGTCCGCTCTCCCCAATATTATTCATATTGTCACTAGAACCCCTCCTGACGGGTATTAGGAAGAATCAAAACATTCAGGGAATACGGGTCGATGGGAGGGAGTATCGGGTTGCTGCTTTTGCAGACGATCTTCTGCTCTATATCTCTAGCCCTGAGACCTCTATACCGGTGACCATGGAAGAACTATTAAAATATGGGAAAGTCTCCAATTTTAAGGTCAACGCAACTAAATCTGAAATTTTAAATTTAAATATACCAGTAGAAGAGCAGAGAATCCTACAAACTAAATACCCTTTTAGGTGGTGTGGGAGGGAGTTAGTCTATTTGGGAATAAAGCTGACGGCAGAGATGGGTGACCTGTTTGAGGCCAACTACATTCCCCTACTAAATAAAATCAAACAGCATTTGGATAGGATCCAATATAAAGCTCTATCTTGGATAGGGAGAATAAACGTAGTTAAAATGTTCATTCTACCAATGTTTACTTATATATGTCAAATGGTCCCCATATTATTACCACAGGAATATTTAAATAAATTAAAAACGATGATTAAAAGATTCATATGGAAAAAAAAAACGGCGAGGGTGGCTCTTAATACTCTGATAAGAAGTAAAGACAGAGGAGGATTAGCAATGCCCGATTTCAAAAGGTATTATGAGGCTATAGCAATTTCACGAATCACAGACTGGACACATAATAAAAAGGGGAAGGATTGGGTGGAATTAGAAATGAAGTTAAGTAGAAGGGAACTAGGGGAGATAATATGGATACCTGCAAAATATAGAGAATTAGGGAACAGCACAAATTTATTGACAAAAGGGTCACTTCGAATTTGGGATACAATAAATAAGAGACATAACTGGGAGCACAATTCACCATTTATTCCATTATTGGACACTACATTTTTTTTACCAGGTCAAGAGGAATATGTATACTATAGTAGATGGGCTAAGAAAGATAATATTAAATTACAAGAGGTTATGGAAGGGAATAGGTTATGCACATATGAGGAAATTATAGGGAAGTGGGGTCACAAGCCATTAGATAAATGGAGATATTCACAACTATATTATTTTACTCAGTCTTTAACACAGCCACTACGGGGGAAGGAGCAACTTAGACCCCTGGAGAAGTTGATAGGGAATCGCCAATGCTTGGTAAAAAGGATCTCAAAAATATATGAAATCTTAATAGATGTAGGAAAGCAAAAATACCCCCCCTATCTGGAGAAGTGGGAAAGTGAATTTGGACTTCTGGATAATGACCTCCATAGAAACAGGATTATTAGACGAACGTACTCGGTCGCCAAAGACTTACAAACTAGAGAGATGTCATACAAACTCTTAACAAGGATGTATATAACCCCACAGCAAGGAAATAAAATTTGTAGCGAGACTCCCTCAACATGTTGTAGAGGTTGCTCAGTGGTGGGTACCTTCGCTCATTTATGGTGGGAGTGCCCCAACATACAGTTATTTTGGGAGAAAATTATAAAAGCTATCTTTGAAATAACAGGAGAAGGGATTAGGAGGGACCCATGGGTATGCTTATTCCACGACCCTGAAAAAGGAGAGAGAGAGTATGGGCATTCCCTGGTCCCTGGTCTACTGAACTCTGCTAAGGCACTGATCCTGCGAAGATGGAGGAAATCCGACCCTCCCTTGATGAAGGAGTGGGTAGAAAGAGACAATGTATAAACTGGATAATTTAGAAGGGAGACACCAGAATAAATGGCGACCTTGGATACAATACGGAAAAACCGAAAGTTATTTAAAGTTGCTTGATTGTTAGTAAAGAAGAAGGGAGAAGAAAGAGGAAAAAACAAGGAAGAGAGGAAAAAAGAAAAAGGCCCTGGGTAGGGACCGAGTGGGGGGAGGGGGTTGGGGGGTGAGGGATAAGGTAGACTATTCTTAAAGAAATGTTGTTGTATTTATTATTACGCTGAATAGTTTATATTTGTATATTTTGAAAAATTTGGAAAATAAAGAATATCTAAAAAAACGTACAAAAAAAAAAATAGACATGCTATCTGCCAATAGAACTTAACCAAAAAGTGCATTCTATGCATCCAAAAATATAGAAAATAAAACAAATGAAATCATTATTCAAACAAAAAAATAAAATAAAAGCCTCATGCATGTGTCCTGCTTCTTAATATAGGAGGTCAACAATGCCAAGAGTTGGTGTAAGCAGGGGTCCGTCATCCAGGGATAATTTTGAAAATCATCTAGATTATTCTGCTGGAGCTGCCACAGCAAAGGCATATGACATAATTGGTCACGATTAATAAAGCAACCAATTTTTGGTCCAAGAAATACTCTTCCTCCTTTTCCTGGACTGGACTTGGGTCAAAGCAATAACTCCAAGGCCAATAATGAATAACACGTTATTTCCTCCGATTCCGCAACATTTCAGCTTGACGAACGGCTGTTCAGAAAGTAACTGAAAAACAAAAAATGAAAAACTTGAAATGAAAAGCACAAATCAACACTCACCAAACTTCTACTAACACAAAATTACCAGGAGCCCAAAGGGTGGCGACTGACAATTGAACTTCCTCTTTATCTGCTCGTAGTACGTCTAGTACCTCACTACGTTTACATTTGTTGGCCGACAATTGTGTACCGTTTGTATGCAAGGCAAATTCTAGGCACACGCCCTTTGGACAAAAGTCTGACACTTTGTCTGCGGAAAATTAAATCCGACCGTGTGTACAAGGCTTACCACTTTACCACTGACCTCTATGCTATGGGGTTGATTTACTAAAGCACACTGAATGTAAAATGCACAGAGCAAATTATGGTAAATTATGATATCTTTGACTACCCAATGTAAAAAAAAAAAAAAGGATTATCGACAACATGTGATTGGTTGATTGAAGTAAACTTAGCTTTGTCTTGTTTATTTTACTCTCTTTATTCCTTTAGTGAATCAAATCCAACACACCACATAAAGTGATACTAAACAGATAAGTGTTACTTGCCATATTTAATTAACATATATCATATATATCATGCCACTGCATTTTTTATTTTTATTTTATTTTAAATCCTCTAAATACCTTATTCCTGCAGCTATGTTGTGCGGTCACAAAGCAAGGTCCATAAAGACATAGATGAGCAAGTTTGGTGTGAAGGAACCTGACTGGCCTGCACAGAGTCCTGACCTCAACCTGGTATAACACCTTTGGGGTAAATTAGAGTGGAGACTGCAAGCCAGGTTTTCTCGTTCAACATCAGTGCCTGACCTCACAAATGCACTTCTGGAAGAATAGTCAAACATTACCATAGACACACTCCTAAACCTTGTGGACGGCCTTCCCAGAAGAGTTGAAGCTGTTATAGCTGCAAAGGGTGGGCCAACTCAATATTGAACCCCATGGTCTAAGACTGGGATGCCATGGGGGTGTGGCCTGAAGTGGTATGGTGCCCCCTTACATCAGAGTGTCCCATTACCAGCCCCCTTACATAAGAGTGTCCCATCAGCACCCCTTACATCAGAGTGTCCCATTACCAGCCCCCTTACATCAGAGTGTCCCATCAGCACCCCTTACATCAGAGTGCGCCGTCAGCACCCCCTTACATCAGAGTGTCCCATCAGCACCCCCTTACATCAGAGTGCCCCATCAGCACCCCCTTACATCAGAGTGTCCCATCAGCAGCCCCCTTACATCAGAGTGGCCCACTGAGCCATCTGCCCACCGGGAAACTCCTGATAGTCCCGATGGCCAGTACATGCCTGGAGGAAGACCATGAGGGAAGATGGCGCCAAGCTCCCTGCTGAGCCTGAATAAGCGCCTGGAGACACCGCTAAGGTACTTGAGGCTATTTCACAGCGCCACAATGCCATCTCACAGTGCCAGACCACCCTGACCTCTAAAATTGAAGAGGTGAAGGTGGACCTCTTCTTGCTCAGGCATGATTTTCAGAAGCTGTGTGACCGGGTGTCAGAGACTGAGAGACGGATCAGCCAAGTAGAGGATGACATCCCCCCGCTGCAGGTCTCCACTGAGCAACTACAACACCAGCTCCACTCTGTCATGCAGAAGCAGGATGATATGGAGAATAGGATGAGATGCTGCAACCTTCAATTTGTGGGTCTGCTTGAGGGCGCGGAGGGCACAGATCCACAGGCATTCCTAGAAAACCTGCCCATCACCAACTATGGCAGGGGCACCTTCTCAACCTCCTTTGTCGTAGAACGTGCTCATCATCTGGCCACCAGACCCCCTCCTAGTGGCACCCCTCCACACATGTTTATTGCTAAATTTATGAACTTCAGTGACCTCAACCTCATTCTTGGGTTATCCAGAGAAAAAGGAAATATACCTTTCCGCAATGGGAAGGTGACAGTCTATCCCGATTTCTCTTCTGAGGTCCAGCGCCGCCGCACCCAATTTACCGAGGTCAATCGCTAGCTACGGGTCAAGAACCTGAACTATGCTATGCTGTACCCTGTAAGATTGCGGGTGGTGGGTGATGATCAGGTGCACTTCTTTGAGAATCCTCAGCGCCCTGGAGCGCCATGACAACGCCAATTGACCTCCATCGTGATCCATGTACCTGTCCATCGTGATCCATGTACCTGTCTGTCCCCACCTGACTAGTATCTGGCAAACCCCCATGTTTCCTAAACCTGCCTCCCAGCCTGGATTTTCCAATACCATTGAAACGTGAGTCTCTTCCCCACCTCTCTATATTTTTTTCCCCCTTCCCCCCATGACCTTTACTCCCTCTTTTCTCAGACTCATCGCTGTAAGTTTGAACATTTCCCCCTTTATATTATGCACTCAATCTCCCCCTCATTCCCACTTACTCTACACTGGCTGGTGCTCCTGGAGACTCTTCCTTGGATCAACAACGTCCCTCAGGCGTGTAGTTGCAACTCTAGGCGGGCCATGTTGCACGGCATGCCCACACCCCCAGCTGAGCCCCCTGTGCCATTGCACGCTTTTCAGTGATTGCTTTCCCCCGTTAGCACTGGAATTCTGTTTTTTTTTTCTTTTGTTTAGATCATATCCACCATTCAAGATTTGTTTCCCTGGCCAGCACACACTTGCCTGCTGTGTGTTTTTTTAGGCTGGTCCAGGACAGTTGTTTTTCCTTTTTCCTTTTTTTTCAGTTATTGTTGTTATATTGTTGTTATATGTGCAATTTGTGCTTAGTAGAAATGTTTTACAGCAATTGTTCTCTTCTACCTCATCAATGATGTTCACAGCTTTGGCTATGTTATTACAATGCAGTAACCGCAATACTATATGGTCATTTCATGTAGAGCTGTTTCCTATTCTCTGGCTCAAAGTTTTGATATTACATGATTTTTCCATCCTGTATTGTCTACCATGGCCCATCCTCCCGAGGCCTGACTTCAGTGGCCGCCTCCTGCACAAATACAGCCCCGGGCTGGTGGGCTGGTGGGCGGGTGGCCAGCTTGCTGTAAGTAGGCCGCACTTGTAAATATTATGGGTGTGCTTGTTCGGGGGGGGGGGGGGACTGGCGCCACCATAAGCTGCCGGTGACTATCCAGATCAGCCCCTGGCAACATTTGATGGGGTACAGTGGCAGCATTTGATGTAGCACTGTGGCTGCATTTGATGGGGCACGACAGTGGCAGTATTTGATAGGGCACAGTGGCTGCATTTGATGGACAGAGTGAGGCTGCATTTGATGGGGCACAGTGGTGGCATTTGATGGGGCACAGTGGCAGCATTTGATGGGGCACAGTGAGGCTGCATTTGATGGGGCACAGTGAGGCTGCATTTGATGGGGCACAGTGAGGCAGCATTTTATGGGGCATAGTGAGGCAGCATTTGATGGGGCACAGTGAGGCAGCATTTGATGGGGCACAGTGAGGCAGAATTTGATGGGGCACAGTGAGGCAGCATTTGATGGGGCACAGTGAGGCAGCATTTGATGGGGCACCGACAGTGGCAGTATTTGATAGGGCACAGTGGCTGCATTTGATGGACAGAGTGAGGCTGCATTTGATGGGGCACAGTGGTGGCATTTGATGGGACACAGTGGCAGCATTTGATGGGGCACAGTGAGGCTGCATTTGATGGGGCACAGTGAGGCAGCATTTTATGGGGCATAGTGAGGCAACATTTGATGGGGCACAGTGAGGCAGCATTTGATGGGACACAGTGAGGCAGAATTTGATGGGGCACAGTGAGGCAGCATTTGATGGGGCACAGTGAGGCAGCATTTGATGGGGCTCAGTGGCTGCATTTGATGGGGCACAGTGGCTGCTTTTGATGGGTACAGTGGCAGCATTTGATGGGGCACAGTGGCAGCATTTATCCTATAGAGATATCCTATGTTTAATGATATTTGATTAAAGAATAATTGGTCAGAGAAAATTATAGAAACTGTGAGTTCATAGGATTTAAGGCTGTTAGTATATTCATTTATACAGTTAATTTGTTTCACCTATATTATTTTTCCCATTATGGGCGTAAGTGGGGCCTCATGTCTAAGTTTTGCCTAAGGCCTCGCAAAGTCTAGAGCCGCCTCTGAGGACAGATATCAACATCTCTATCCACAACTTTATCAACATCTTGTTCTAGCACCACTCAACACCCCTATCAACACTAATGGACATTATTGGAACATTATGGAAGGAATAAGACTTTGAAGCTTTCACACATTACCTACAACACTGCTAAAGATTCTTTCCTCATTGGAGAACATATTGATGCATTTCCTGGAAAATCAGTTTTGTGCTCTCCAGCTTTCTTTTGAAAGCACACAACACTCTGATGATGAGGCAAGATGGGAGTAACCAATTGCTGTACTAGAAAGAAAAGCATTCATATGGCGGCATGTTATTTCTGTAATGACTGTGAAATGGGGAATTTAAAGGTGATCCATGCTAACAGAAACACAAGGACTGCCATTGCTGTCTTCTTTGAATTAATGCTAATAGCCTGGCAGTCATGTTGCTCAAGTGGTTGGAACAAGCATGAAGCCAGTGAGGACAGACCTGTTCATTGACGTACTAAAGACGTTATAGTTGCATGTCAAAAATAAGGAGGAGAGCAAGAGAGGGGGACTTTACATGAAGCACGTGGTTGCAATAGAGTAAGGCTACTTTCACACTGGGGCATTGCGGGCGCTGGCGGTAAAGCGGCGCTATATTTAGGGCACCTTTAATGACGTTTTAGCGGCGCTATTCGGGTGATAGCGGGGCAGTTCTAACCCCCGCTAGCGGCCGAAAAAGGGTTAAAACCACCCGCAAAGCACCGCTGCAGCGCCGCTTTGCAGGCGGGTTTGCAGTGCTGTCCCATTGTTTTCTATGGAACGGTGTGCTTTTGGAGCAGCAAATACACAGCTTCTACACCGCTCCAAAGATGCGGCTTGCAGGACGTTTTTGACAGTCCTGCAAGTGCACCGCTCCAGTGGGCTTTCACACTGGAGAGACAGCAGCGGCTGTTTCAGGGCGCTTTTCAGGCGCTATTTTTAGCGCTGTAGCACTTGCAAAGGGCACCAGTGTGAAAGGGGCCTAAATTGGTGAACATATAGGAAATGTATTGATTATTATATAGTATATACATACATATAATGCTGATATCAATTATAGACGGTGAGCATGGTAATAACAATAAACATGGTAATGACATTGGTATCTCACAATATAACCACAATTACATTCCATAGTTCCCCAGCAAGATTGTATAAAACCATAAATTGCAAAAAACAGTTCCTGCAAGACCTATGGTCTCACTAGTCCTGTAAAGGTGGGTATTGCATAATGACTTAAAGGTCTCGGTAAGTATTAGTAGAAATGCTGCGTCTGTTAGCTAGGAGTGCAATAGAACTGAACCAATAGAGCATTACCATGTGCTTCCACCCCTATTTAGAGTGATAAAGTGCTTCCATCCCACACAGTTTATGGCTATCTTCAGGGTCGTCAGTCCTCACTTCTGCACACTATTTCCTTTTTACTAGCACAGGTCTCCTGCCCACTTTCTCAACCTCACTCATATCTCTTAGCCCTTGTACACACAGTAGGACATTCCGACGGAACAAGTCCGATCGGACCGTGTTGTCGGATAATCCGACCGTGTGTGGGCTCCGTCGGACTGTTTGCATCGGAATATCCAACGGACAACGTTTTAGAGCTGAGCTATAAAACTTTCCGACAACATGATCTGATCGAACTTTGTCCGACTGTGTGTAGAGAATTCTGATCGGACAAAGTGCCACGCATGCTCAGATCAAATTCCTAGACCAAAGCTATTGGCTACTAGCCTGAACGTAGTCCCGTCGTAACGAAATAACGTCATCACGTTACGTACGATCGGATTTTCCCGACAACTTTGTCCGACCGTGTGTATGCAACACAAGTTTCGGGCAAAATTTTGATGTCAGAATGTCCGACCGTGTGTACAAGGGCTTAGAGACTTCCCAGATTCACTTCATATTTTCACTTCCTACACAGGAGTGTCTCGTGGTTCCATGCTTGCCCTGGTTGATGCCTGTGTGGGTCGTCCCCGCCAAGTTGTCCACCACAGCTGCCGGTTTGAGGTGCCCTCGGATGGCTCGTGGTTCCCGGCACCATACCATCAATACATGAACTATAGTAAGTAAGCACGCACCCTGTGTGGGATCTTCTTTACCCTATCCCTGGCCATGTTTATATATATCAGACTATTCATATATAATAATTCTATTTTAGATATATCACGTGCTTGCTCCTGACGAGTGGCCCAAAAGCCACGAAACGCATAGAGCTACCGTGTTTCTACTAATACTTACCCAGACCTTTAAGTCATTATGCAATACCCACCTTTACAGGACTAGTGAGGCCATTGGTCCTGCAGGCACTATTTCACAATTTATGGTTTTATAGAATATTGAACTATGGAATATTAAATATGGTTATATCATGAGATAACGATGTCATTACCATTTTTATTGTTATTACCATGCTCATCATTTATAATTGATACCAGCATTATATGTATGTAAATACTTTATAATAATCAATACATTTCCTACAGTATATGTTTACCAATCTACTCTATTGCAACCAAGTGCTTCATGTAAAGTCCCACTCTCTTGCTCTGCTCATTATTTTGTACTTCAACAGGGATGGAAATGCATGACCTTACCAGGCCATGGCTTCATTTAAAGTCACCACAGATGTAAATACATGACCTTACCAGGCCAGAGAGTCATTGAAAGTCCCCATAGATGGAAATACATGACCTTACCTGGCCATGGCTTCATTTAAAGTCCCCAGGGATGGAAATACATGACCTTACCAGGCCATGGCTTCATTTAAAGTCCCCATGGATGGAAATTCATGACCTTACCAGGCCATGGCTTCATTTAAAGTACCCAGGGATGGAAATACATGTCCTTACCAGGCCATGACTTCGTTTAAAGTCCCCAGGGATGGAAATACATGACCTTACCAGGCCATGGCTTCATTTAAAGTACCCAGGGATGGAAATACATGTCCTTACCAGGCCATGACTTCGTTTAAAGTCCCCAGGGATGGAAATACATGACCTTACCAGGCCATGGCTTCATTTAAAGTCCCCATGAATGGAAATACATGACCTTACAAGGCCATGGCATAATTTAAAGTCCCCATGGATGGAAATACATGACCTTACCAGGCCATTGCTTCATGTAAAGTCCCCAGGGATGGAAATACACAACCTTACCAGGCCATGGCTTCATTTAAAGTCCCCAGGGATGGAAATACATGACCTTACCAGGCCATGGCTTCATTTGCAGTCCCCAGGGATGGAAATACATGACCTTACCAGGCCATGGCTTCATTTAAAGTCCCCATGAATGGAAATACAGGACCTTACCAGGCCATGGCTTCATTTAAAGTCCCCAGGGATGGAAATACACGACCTTACCAGGCCATGGCTTCATTTAAAGTCCCCATGAATGGAAATACATGACCTTACCAGGCCATGGCTTCATTTGCAGTCCCCAGGGATGGAAATACATGACCTTACCAGGCCATGGCTTCATTTAAAGTCCCCATGAATGGAAATACAGGACCTTACCAGGCCATGGCTTCATTCCCCAGGGATGGAAATACATGACCTTACCAGGCCATGGCTTCCTTTAAAGTCACCAGGGATGGAAATACATGACCTTACCAGGCCTCGGCTTCATTTAAAGTCCCCAGGGATGGAAATACACGACCCTACCAGGCCATGGCTTAATTTAAAGTCCCCAGGGATGGAAATACATGACCTTACCAGGCCATGGCTTAATTTAAAGTCCCCAGGGATGGAATTACATGACCTTACCAGGCCATGCCTTCATTTAAAGTCCCAACCCCCCTCCCCACTTTATCATATTTGCATGTCAGTTTGTCTATGGGGGGGGGGAAATAGTACAGACAACATTCTGCTGCTACTCCACATTTTGAAACGTTCCTTTTACAACCCGTGGAAACACAGTCTTAACATCTTACAAGAAACAAAGTGTCGAGAGCAAACCTGTCAAAGAATTTAAAAAAAATATGGCTAAGACATAAATAAGCAGAGCTTTCCTCTCCAGTGAAAACCGCATATCAAAACTGTCAGTGTATCCATTTTTAATAGACAGCTGTGTTTAAGTACGTACTTTCTATCCGGGGCATTTTTAAAAATCTTCACACAATAAAATTTGCTTTTTTTTTTTTTTGCTAGAAAATTACAAGCACAATAGAATACCCAATTTTTGGTGATATATAAAAGATGTGGTTACATCGAGTAAATAGTTCCATTTTTAATAGAGAGCTGTGTTTAACTCCTTTCCGTCCATTGCATTTTTAAAAATGTTCACACATGTTGAAATTTGCTTTTTTCTGCTATAAATTTACTTAGAACCCCTAAACATTATATAGCAGAGGCCCTGGAGAATAAAATGGTGGTAGTTAGAAATGTTGTGTTGCCTGATATTTTCATAGCTTTTTATCAAACATATTTATCTGGAAAAATATACATTAAAATGATTTTTTTTTGTGCATACAAGCATAATATAATACCCAATTTTTTGGTAAAATATAAAAGTCGAGGTTACATCGAGTAAATAGATACATTTTTAATAGACAGCTGTGTTTAACTCCTTTCCATCCAGGGCATTTTTTAAAATTTCACACATGTTGAAATTAGCTTTTTTTTTTTTCTAGAAATTTACTTAGAACCCCCAAACATGATATATTTTAGAAAGTAGGGTCCCTGGAGAGTAAAATGGTGGTAGTTTTTTTTTGTGCTTGATATTTTCACAGCTGTTTAATAATGCATATTTATCTGGAGAAATATACAATACATTTTTTTTTTGTGTGCATACGAGCACAATATAATACCCAATTATTGGTAAAATATAAAAGGTGTTTTATGGCTGCAGCCCCAGTCATGAGTTTGTTTTAACCACTTCACGTCTGGCATCTTAAAATAGCCTAAGGGCGTTAAATGGTTAATGAGGAATCATACCTTTTGCGAAAATTTAATAAGTGCACCCATATTGCAAAAAATACAAAAATGTGCACTTAGTATTTTTTCGCAATGGAGCCTGGAGAAACATTGCAACCATGATCAGTGAAGCAGTGAACCCTGTAGACTGTTCCTGCTGCTGAGGTCCTTACCAAGGTACAGATCTTCAGTTGTGGAACTGGATGAAGCATCAATGGATTACAAGCGTGGTGACATCACTACACTTGTGCTTCCTTGATAACTACAATTTCTTCTGCCACGGTGGCACAGGTGTACCAATATTCAAATGTGGAAGGCAGGACCGCTGATAAGGCAGTATAGCCAGCCCTCCTGTACTGGGCTGGACCCCATCAGTTCAAAAGGGGGGCTCGGAACCTGCCAAGCAGAAGGGCAGGCTGTACTGCCTTATTGCCAACTCTTGTGGCTCACCTTGTAGCGCTGCTGGCTTCTCCTCATTTTGCGCTTCTGGCTTCTCCTCATTTTGCTCCCTCTGGCTGCACTGCCGGGGGATCGATTTCTGTGCCACCACCCCCATGCCCTGCTGCTTGGGCACACTCATGTGCCCTCCTCCTTCAGAGAGCATTTGGCAGGGGGGAAAAGGCATATTGTCTCATCACTGCCTGCTTCAATCCAGCACTAGCGTACCACAACAGAGTGCTTTGTGCATTTGTGCATAGCCTTTGCAGAGCATTGTTATTCACCTGGATGGGCCTTGTTCAATGGGCATACAATTCCTGTCATTACTGCAATGCAAAGCATCTAGTCAGTGGCATTTTAGCAAAAATATAATTTGATATTTTCATATGGGGGGAGGAGCGACTGTCATGTAGGCTGTACTGGGACCTGATGACAGAAGTCGGTATGGAGAGGAACCCCTAAATTCTGTAAGTAGGGAGGGGGTGATTTGAAAATAAGGGACCCAGACTTTAACCATATTTCATGCTACACCCTAAATATGGGTGTAACATGAAACATGGTCAGAAAGATGAACTTAGCTGTTAAATGCAAATCTTGACATTTGCTGCAAAAGTCAAGACTGGCCCCACCTCTTACCACCTCCAAAGACGTTCTTTGATTGGGCAAGGTGGAGAGGTTGGGTAATGATGTCATACTCTCCACCTCTTCCAAACATAGAATGTTTTGCATTCATTGAGTAAAGCATTCTCTGAATGGTGCGCATGCTGAGCAGCCCACCATCTGTGTTCAGTAGAACAGCTACTCAGAACGGAAACCACAAGTTAGTGGAGATCAACGTGGTGTCTACTACAGTGATTTCCTGCTTCCAAGCTAGATCAATATATTAATGTAGAAAATGGCATACTTGGAATTCTTCTTCAAGATCAAACACCACTATTACCTTTATTTGTCTAAAAAAAAAAACTTTTAGTTGCATCTCTTTCTTTAAGTTTCATTGTTACAGTAGCTTGAGAATCCTCACACTTGGTGGCCAATATCAACCAATTTCCATTTTCCCTGACCTGTGTTTGCACCAGGGCTCTTGTTGAGGGAGAACACGGGCAACACAGTTCCAGCACTTCCAGCACTGAATGTATACTGTATAATGCCAAGGTGCTGCTGTTGGGGGGGATCTATTGCTGCTGGGGGAAATCTACTGTTGAGTGAGGAGGGTCTATTGTTGCTGGCTGCTGGGAAGTCTTCTAATGCTGGTTACTGGGAGTGCTGGCTACTGGGAGATCTAGTGTTGATAGTGGGGGTCTGTTGTTGCTAAGGTCAATCTTTTATTGCTGTGGTGAATCTATTGTTGCTAGGGGTATTTTGTTGCTGGGGTGGATCTAATGTTGCTTAGAATCTATAGTTTCTTTGAGGGATCTATGGTTGTTGGGGAGATCTATTATTTCTAAAGGGTGTCTATTTGTTTGTTGCTTTTTTGCTGGGGGGGGGGTATCGTTACTGGCTGCAGGGGACCTATTTTACAGCCTTTCATCAGCAAATGCCATACAAACTATTTAGCATCACATATTGATAGTTGGTTCTGTATTTTCTAAAAGGGGCAGCACTAGGAGGTGGGTAGGGGGTGAAACCAAAGGACAGAGTTCAGAGGTTGGTAGGGGGGTGAAGACGAGGTATGACTCAGAAGGGTAGAGTACCTGCACCTATTCTCCAAGAAAAAAGCTCTGATTTGTACTCTTTACTGGCCACTGAGGAGGCCTCTTTGGACACTGGAATGGCAGTTGGCAGGGCATAATAGCCATGAAGTCATGCCCCATTAAGAAAGTAAAACTAAATTGGAGAAGCTTTTTTTCGGGGGTGGGGTTAAAGGTAGCAGCGGACATCTTGTGGTGTCTACTCTTTGGCATCAAATGTATTTCTAGACTTTCATACGGAGCACAAATCCACTTTCATCAAGAAAACTATATTTGTTCCCACAGGCAGATACATAGGGTTGTACATTTGAGGTCATTCATTAGCAACATTGCGAACTACATAGAAAAATAGATTTCAGAAATAGTTTTTTTAACTTGTTATTTGGTTTTTGAACTTGGCACATGGCGCTTTGGATGTTTTTATACTTGAGTTGTAGAATCAAAGTAAGAAATTAATTATTTGAACTGAGCTCGTTATTTTATCTAATGAAAATGTGCAGTTCAAAATATTGAATTCTTGAAAATATCACATAAATGTGCAATTATAGTTATATATTTAGGTTGAAAAAAAGACACTTGTCCATTGAGGCCAGCAAAAAGTCAGGAATAGATACAATTAAAAACTGTACCCTCAGAACCTTAAACCCACAGATAATTCAAAGGAAATAAAAAAAATAAAAAAATAAAAACCCTTAGGGCCCATTCACACCAAATGCGTTGTGCAGCACTGAGCAGCCTTGCCTAATGCAGTCCTAGCTGACCATGTCCGAAGTCCACTGAGGACCCCTCACATTTTTGTAAATATTTTATTCTATCTTTTCATGTGACCACACTGAAGAAATGACACTTTGCTACAATGTAAAGTAGTGAGTGTAAAGCTTGTATAACAGTGTCAATTTGCTGTCCCCTCAAAATAACTCAACACACAGCCATTAATGTCTAAACTGCTGGCAACAAAAGTGAGAACACCCCTAAGTGAAAATGTACAATTTGGGCCCAATTAGCCATTTTCCCCATGTGACTCATTAGTGTTACAAGGTCTCAGGTGTGAATGGGGAGCAGGTGTGTTAAATTTGGTGTTATCGCTCTCACTCTTTCATACTGGTCACTGGAAGTTCAACATGGCACCTCATGGCAAAGAACTCTCTAAAGATCTGAAAAAAACAATTGTTGCTCTACATAAAGATGGCCTAGGCTATAAGAAGATTGCCAAGACCCTGAAACGGAGCTGCTGCACGGTGGCCAGGACCATACAGCGGTTCAACAGGACAGGTTCCACTCAGAACAGGCCTCATCATTTTTGACCAAAGAAGTTGAGGTCACATGCTCAGCGTCATATCCAGAGATTGTCTTTGGGAAATAGACGTATGAGTGCTGCCAGCATTGCTGCAGAGGATGAAGGGGTGGGAGGGTCAGCCTGTTAGTGCTCAGTGCTACATCCTTAAAATAAGGCCAAAAGGTCTAAACATGATGAAAACCACAACACAATGCAAAAATGTTTGAAACCATCACATATAAAGTACAAAACATCTCAACACAAAACATGTACAGTATAGGAGACCTCGACACATTTCAACTTAAAAAGTTGTACATCTTCTGCACACAGTGATGAGATCTATACCAAATTTCCCTGAAGAAGGTGTTTTGAGTTGAAACACGTTTCGGTCTCCTATATACATTTTGTGTTGTGACATTTTGTACTTTAAATGTAATGGTTTTAAACATATCTGTATTGTATCATGTTTTTTTATCATGTTTAGACCTTTCGGCCCTCTTTTAAGGATGTATACCAATAAATATACAAATATTAGGTCAATGACGTCAGAAGCATCCCTGCCCCTTTGCATATGGGCAGCTATGGGATAGGGAATGTAAATGGAGTCCTGCAATGGAGTCCAAGTCCTGCTATATTGGATTCGGACTGAGCTCAGACCTTCCCCCTATTAAATAACTTATTTTTACCTGCCTGTCTGAAAGAAACTATAATAAATCGGCCTTTTTTCTTCCAGCCAGGAGCCAGTGATATTCCAAGGAATGGAGATGCAAGACATACCTTCGTGAAATGACTTTTACAATCAACATACTGCAGAAATCTGGACCATAAATATAATACATTTAGGTAATCTATGTGATAAACCTGTCAATGAATTGTAAAAAAATAAAAAAATAAAAAAAAATCATAAACAATGACAAAAAGGATAAATAAAACACTTCATATATTATGCTTTAGTAAGAGGACCATTGTATTCAACATATGAACAATAGTAAGATCTGTTTCCAATAGCAATTGGTTACTAGCTGTCATTTTTGCTATTGTGTTTTAGAAATCTGTTTGCTGTTAGTGACAGTTAATTCATATCTGCCAACAGTGACCGCCAAGGACAATAGTTATTAGTACCTTTACTCTGTCACCATAGAGACCATGGAACCATCTCAGGTCGAGGTGATAAAGCTTACAGCGCTTGAAAAAGTATTCATACCCCTTGACATTTTCCACATTTTGTCACGTTACACTCAAAAAATTTAAATGTATTTTATTAAATGGTAGAGCAAATTTAGAAGAGAGGAGTCAAAATAAGACACCACATCTCCAATTGTATTAGAAAAAAGAAGAAGGACTAGAGGTCACATACCTCGAGACCTTAGAGGTGTCTATAGCGTTAAAATAGTAGTACCGAAATTGTGTATTTAAAAAAAATACAAATATAATTTTTATTAATTATAATAATTATTATTATGTAATTTTGCTAAATATGTTCCTTTAGATTTTTCTGAAGATTTTTTCAATTGATTTTGTCTTATTATTTATCCTTCATTGTAATAATATACTGTTTTTTGACTTATATGGTTTTTGTATATCTATTCATTTGTTCCATTTTATATATATATATATATATATATATATATATATATATATATATATATATATATATATTGTTGTTTTCATTGTCCAACAGTCTCCACACACATTATCTTCTGAAGAAGCTCTACTGAGCGAAACATGTTGAGAAAGTGGTAGCAACTGTGCGCAAATATATCTGCAGTGAATTAATAGATTGTTCTTACAAGTTTGTTTTTTATTTAATCTGTGATTTTTTTTTCTATATGTCTCTTTTAAATATTGTGTAATCTAAAATAAAACTTTTAACGCTATAGACACCCCTAAAGTCCCGAGGTATTTGACCTCCAGTCCTTCTTTTTTCTATTTTATTAAATGTGAAAAACCAACACAAAGTGGCAAATAATTGTGAAGTGCAAGGAAATTAATAAATGGTTTTCAAATTTTTTTACAAAGAAATATCTGAAAAGTATGGCGTGCATTTGTATTCAGCCCCCTTTACTCTGCTACTCCTAATTAAAATCTAGAGTCCACCTTTGTGTAATTTAATTTCAGTATAAATACAGCTGTTCTGTGAAGCCCTCAGAGGTTTGTTAGAGGACCTTAGTGAGCAAACAGCTTCATGAAGGCCAAGGAACACACCAGACAGGTCAGGAATAAAGTTGTGGAGAGGTTTAAAGCAGGGTTTTTAAAAAATATATAAAAAAATATCCTAAACTTTGAACATCTCACAGAGCACTGTTCAATCCATCATCTGAAAATAGAAAGAGTATGGCACAACTGCAAACCTACCAAGACATGGCCGTCCACCTAAACTGACAGGCAAGGAGAGCATTCTACTGATAAGCAGCCAAGAGGCCCATGGTAACTCTGGAGGAGCTACAGAGATCCACAGCTCAGGTGGAATAATCTGTCCACAGGACAACTATTAGTCGTGCTCTCCACAAATCTGACCTTTATGGAAGAGTGACAAGAAGAAAGACATTGTTCAAAGAAAGCCATAAGAACTCCTGTTTGCAGTTTGTGAGAAGCCATGTGGGGGACACAGCAAACATGTGGAAGAAGGTGCTCTGCTCAGATGAGACCAAAATTGAACATTTTGGCCTAAAAGCAAAATGCTATGTGTGGTGGAAAACTAACACTGCACGTCACCTTGAAGACACCATCCCCATTGTGAAACATGGTGGCTGTAGCATTATGTTGTGGAGATGCTTTTCTTCAACAGGGACAGGGAAGCTGGTCAGAGTTGATGGGAAGATGGATGGAGCCAAATACAGGGTAATCTTAGAAGAAAAACTATTAGAGTCTGCAAAAGACTTGAGACTGGAGCAGGGGTTCACCTTCCAGTAGGACAATGACCCGAAACATACAACCAGAGCTACAATGGAATGGTTTAGATCAAAGCATATTCATGTGTTACAATGGCCTGGTCAAAGTACAAACCTAAATCCAATTGAGAATCTGTGACAAGACTTGAAAATTGCTGTTCACAGACGCTACCCATCTAACAAAGCTTGAGCTATTTTGCAAAGAAGAATGAGCATAAACGTAAATTTCTAGATGTGCAAAGCTGGTAGAGACAAAAAGATTTGCTACTGTAATTGTGGTTTCTTCAAAGTATTGACTTATGGGGGCTGAATACAAATGCACGCCACACTTTTCACATTTATTTGTAAAAAAAAAAGTGAAAACCATTTATAATTTTCCTTCCACATCACAATTATGTGCCACTTTGCGTTGGTCTATAACAGCCTTTCTCAACCTTTTCAACACAGAGGAAACCTTGAAATAGTTCTCCGGTCTTGGGGAACCCCTGCTAAAAATTAGAAATCTACAACTCATGATACAATAGTGTGATAGTCAGTGGGAAGAATGGTCCTTACACTTGTGGTCATTGGGAAGAATTACCTCCTTACAGAGAGCTAAAAAGATCAATGGTGTCAGTGGGAACTTATCTGAGAGGCAGAAATTGCCCAATGCTGAAGGAACCCCTAGCAACCTCTGGAGGAACCCTGGTTGAGAATCACTGGTCTATAACATTAAATCCCAATCAATTACATTTACGTTTTTGGTTGTAACATGACAAAATGTGGAAAATGTCAAGGGGTATCAATACTTTTTCAAGGCACTGTATCTAAAGCCAACATGTTGTTTGTGGTTTTTGTATAGATTGTGGGAGGGATAGACCCTTCTAATTTTTTTTTTTTGTTGTTGTCTGTGTCCTGACTGGGAATTCTTTCAATTACCACTGGTGATCTTCGTCTCCAGTAAAAAAAAGTGATAAGGAATCCAATTTTTTTGGAGTTGTCTGATGGGTGTTTGATAGGGCTGGACCAATAACAGCAATGATGTTCTGACGGATATCCTTTCTTCAAAGGAGCTGATTCATAATAAAGGTGTAGTGTAGGTAGATCTTATTCTGGTCCTAGGCTGCTACCTCTCTAAAATGGTGTTGAGGAGAACCCAGTACAAATATCACTTAGAGCAGTGGTCGCCAATCTTTTGAACGTCACAGACCACTAAACTCCCAATTTTGAATCCCGCGGACCACTAACATGAATTTTACATGCCTTCTACACGAAATGCTCTGGCTCTCTGCCAACCTCTGCCCCCCTTCCCCACACTTTGCATCACACTGCTGCCTTGCACAGACTCATCATTGGATCTCACCTCCTTATCCAGCCATGTTCTTGAGCTCTGTGCTCCTTCCCAGAGTCTGTGCCAATGGCAGTCCCCTCTTTCTTCACCTCCCACTGTCTGCACTAATCCCAGTGCCTTCCTCTGAGTTCACAGGAGACGAAACTACAGAGAAGGTATCAGGTATCAATGCGCACTCACAGTACTGAATGTCAGCACGCATTGAGAACAACAATGGAAACAACACTGGGTGGGATACATCCACCACAATGTTGATTAGAATTATTGGAAGAACCCCTGGAGACCACAAACATTTTCTCATGGACCATCAGTAGTCCATGGATCACTGATTGGCAACTATTGACTTAGAGGACATTTTGAAATGTTTATTGGTTAAATGCCCACATTCTCATCACAGGTCCTCACACAGATTTGCAGCATTAAGGAAGTGCCTGTTAGAATAGGAAGTATACTGGTCAGAGTTGTCAAGTGACCATTGCACTTGCAATCTTCAATTATATTCAGAATCATAACATAGAGGCAAGGGATACTCAGAACATAGGTTGGGGGCACCACATCCAATCAACCATAGACCAAAAACAAAAATACCAAGAAACGGACTCTTAAGGTGCTCCATTCCTTGGTATTTTTTGTTTTTGCTCTGTAATTATATTCAGACATTGGCAACCAGCTGTAAAAGGAAAGTGGAGGAATAGAATAGGAGAGTGCAAAATTTGGTGCAGCTCTACATAGAAACCAACCAGCTTCCAGTTTTTTTGTTAAAGCTTAATTGAACAATCTGAGGTTAAAAGCTGACTGGCTACAATGCACAGCTGCACCAGATTTTGCGCTCTCCAGTTTTAGTAAATCAACCCCAATAACTAATTCGATAACTTTAAATGGGCTTAAAAATATATTTCACAATTATTTTGAACATAATTGTACTGTATTGTGAACAATTCATATTATGTAAAAAAAAATATATAAATAAAAATGAATTAGTATATTACGGTATATATATATTGGATCATAATTGGTACATTTTGGTTTGACTGTTGTCCTACTAATGTAGCAATATTTTTTGTTTTTTGGGTTGTTGAAAGAAGTGGAGGTTTAGATTTGGTGATCCTTGAGCTGATCTTTATTACAGTTTTTCCGTTTCTAATTGTGTGTAAATTTCACAAGTACCCATACCTGGTGTCTTAGAAACTTAGTATACTTTGGCCTAATATTTATGTTGGCCAACCCAATAGTAGTTTTTTAGGCAATAAAAAAAAAGAACAGGTATAATGGTGATATGTTCTAAAATAGGTATTTTGTCCAAATACTGTAAGATTTTTAATACAAATGAATAACATGTCTAACCAACATTATCATTTATAATTATTATGTTTAATAATATAAAATGTTTGACCCGTAGTGTATAGCTTTGTGGATTATTGGTTGGTGACCTTTAAATAAAGCTTGCCCAAGTACAAAAAACAAAAAATGTGTTTTATTCATAACTTTGTGTTCAGAGATACAAATTTATCTCATCTTCTGACCATGTAAATGATCGACCATTCTTTAATTGAATTCTGTGTATATTTATATTTTCTCAAAGAATATAAATTCTGTGAAATACAGAATAGGTCATTAAGTAAAATAAAAAATAAAATTTTCTCTTTTTAATCTACCAATACCATGGCATTTCATGCCAAGCTTTTTCTGAAAGGTTTCAACTCTAGATGAATTAGGAATAATAAAACGGTAGACCCAATTCAAGGCTTCAATACCAAATAAAAAGCCAATATAGATTTTCTTTTCATTCCTTGGAAGTTTCAATACATGAAAAATATAACTTGGGTAAAACCAAGTGTAACCAACTCATCTTGAGGAATACACAGGATTTCAATATTTTAGATCACAATAGAATTTTTAATAAATAAATTTCTTTGTTTTTTTATTATTTTTTTTTTCTTTTTTGTAAAGACACTTTTATTGGAAACAGTAGATTTAGCCCAGTCATTTTACGTTCCTTTTTTTTTTATATAAATGGTCTGTTTTTGCTTTTATTCTCCCATGTTGCAGAATTTTAGATCTGCGTCTCCTGTACATTGTCCTTAGAGTTTGCGCGAATCAATAAAGGTTCATGCACTGAGCTGTGTATTGAATTTATTGTGTTCACGGTTGTCGTGTGATTAAAAGGGGACTTATAAGAGTTATAATGGTTTAAATGCTCATGTTCTATTGCGGGCATGGGTAAGTGGCTCTCAATGGGCGTGTCAGCTGTGAGTTCATCATCCACATTAATAATCTCAACAGTCCGTGTAGGAGCATGATGGTTCTTCCGATGGTGCTGTTTCCTCATCTTATAGAAAATTACCAACATAACAGCTGCCATAAGGGTGATGGCCACAAAACAGCCAATGATAATTTTGGTGGTCTTCATAACTTCGTCTATCCCTGGCATTCCACCATTTGCATCCGTAACCGGGATGGTGAAGGGTTTCTCAGTGGATCTTGTGCTCTGCGACATTAGAGAGGTGGTTGCATTTGTTGTTTCCCAGTCAATGACTGGTGTAGGACCCACATGATGTTCTGTGGTTCTGGCCTCGTCCTGAGATGGTTCCATAGTCTCTACAGTGACAGTGGAAAAGTAGGTATAGCCATTATCAATCGCAGTCACATTCAGTGTCGCCGAGGCAGTGGTGTTCCCTGCGGAGTTACTGACGATACATGTGTACAATCCTGTATCTCGCATCGTTACAGATGTAAAGTTTAGTGTGCCATCATTGAGCACAGAAATTCGCACTTTGTAAGCCCCGTGAGTCATTATGGATCCATTTGGTGTAATCCAGCTAACATAAGTCAATGATGTTGATGCCCGACATTTGAGTTCAGCAGCCATTCCTTCTGTAACATTCAGATCAGTGGGAGGCTCCAAAATCACTGGGGCATAGCATGTAAAATAGTTCTGGTCCAACTCAGCAATATGAGTACCTTTTAAACTGGGAGGCGTGCTACAACGAGCACAGCATGTGCTGCCTGTAGTGACTATTTCCTTTAACCACCAACTAAGCCAAAGAATGTCGCAATTACAGTTCCAAGGGTTGTGGTGCAACTGAATCCTTTGCAAATTATGTAGAGGTGTAAAAAGGTCATGAGGCAGCGTAGTTAGATTATTATGTGCCAAATTAAGCTCCACAAGTGACTGAAGGTCATCAAAGGCATTCCTCTCAATTACCTGAATTTGGGAATGCATGATCCACAGTTTTTGTAAATTGGTTAATCCTTGAAATGACCCTGGCCTCAGAACTGAAAGATGGTTCCCAGAAAGGTCTAGTTCATCTAGCTTTACAAGAGGAGTAAGATTGGGGATTTCTCTTAGGTTGCACATCCCAAGGTTCAGATATCTAAGGTTTGAAAGCCCTTCAAAAGCTCCTTCTGAAATATAGGACAATCTTTTCATCTCCCCCAAATCCAGTCTGCGCAGAGAAGGGATGCGATTAAAAGCATAAGAAGGAATGCTTTCAATGGGGTTGTTCCTCAGCCAAAGCTCCTTTAGTTTTGACAAATATTCAAAAGCTCCATTTGGAATGGTAGTCAGACGATTGTCAAACAGCTCCAAAGTGTTCAGGTTCGCCAAGCCGTTGAAGGCCCCGATTTCAATTGTCCTAATGTGATTCCTACTCAACTGTAAAACTTCTAAGTGTCGCAAATGCTTAAAACTGTCCACTTTGATTATTTGGATCTGGTTTTCGTGGAGGTTAAGTTGCCTCGTGTTGGTGGAGATACCATCCGGGACTTCTCGCAGGTTCCGTCTGGTGCAAATGACTTTGCTAAACTGGTTACTGCAGGAACATACAGAAGGGCAGGTCTGAGCCCTAACCAACCCGGCCACCACGAGAAGTTGAAGAGCCAACAGCACAATAAAAAGGGGGTCAAATAAGGCCCTGTTGAACCTAGGACCTATCATCATCTGCTGTGGATGTAATGTCATCTTGTTCAACATTCATACTTTGTTTGTGTTTGGTCCTTCAGCAGTTCCAATATTCTGCAAAACATTAAATAAAAGAAACACTGTTAGTCAACTAATCAAAAATGTATGGATCACAATTAGCTCAGCAACCAAATGATTTTGAGTATATAAGTACCGGTATATCTAAACCCAAGAACGGAAATGTAATATAGTGCAGCTTACTAGTCCTTAAATGTCAATAACATTATGATAACTGTATTGCTTATATCTTTACATGTGTGTATGATCTAATGACTGTGATACTTTTATATAGATATCCTCCTGAAGAAGCGGGCCTTTTCCCGCGAAACTAGTCGAGGAAATTTATTGTGCACTCTCTACGGTTGAATGTTCCCTATGGAGAACCCGTCAGGAATACCTCAACTGTGATGTGCATATTATTGTACTCCTTCAAGTGATATTTCAGTGTTGTTTTGTTTTATATCTTTATTAAACATTATATTGATTTTAAATTTTATTAGTGTTTTTCCATTACCAAGTACCGGTATAGTCCAATTTATTATATGGCCGAATGGAACTACATATGGGGTTGGTGTGAGCGACTACCCGGTATTCCCATTTAAGCCCTCTTTTCTTTAACTACAAATTCTGGATGATGGTACATTATACAATACTTATAAAGATTTAGACCAGAGGCGATACTCAAAATATGTGATTTAGTCCTTAAATGTGGAGGCTGCATTTGTTTTCTTTTTCAGGCTAAGTATATTTACTTCAAGTACAAATAAAATCATGTCGATCCTTATCCCTGAAATATTTTGTCCCTGTAAATTTTCTATGCACTGAACTAAAATCAAACACAGGGTTATCTGCCTTCCCAGATATATTCTGTGAGCTACAAAACAACACCCTTCTATGTAATAGAGATAAAGAGTGAGATATAGATAGACCAAATCAGGACAGCAACCTAGGGTGAAAATTCTGCTCCCCCATAGATACAGTACAGTAAGTGATCATTGTCAACCTAGGACCTAAGTGATCTACTGGCAGGTCTACTATGTGAGAATAAGAAAATTCTGAAAAAGAAAAAAAAGAAAAAAGTATTCAGCCATTAATATTGATGGTAAGCCTTAAAGCAGAACTTTAGGCAAAACTTTTATTTTTATTTTGGATAGTGTAAGGGTAGGATATAAAACCTGTCAGTTTATTTTTTGCCCTCTGTGTCCCATTGGGGGGATCTACCTTTTCTATCTTAAAGCTAATAAGGATGTGAGAGATAATCCCAGTAAATTAAGGGAATTTTTTGGGGACCCCCAGGTCACCAGGACTAGTGTCCCTATTGGAACATTTCCCCTCTATTGCTTTTTTGGGGTTGTGGTTGAACTAGATGGACTTGGTGTCTTTTTTTCAACCTGACTATGTAACCAAAAAATTGGGTTTTTCTTTATTTTCACTTTCGATGATAACAGTAAACGAGTAAAGGACAAGTAGAGAGAGTGAATCTCCCTAATGGGGACACAGACAGCAATAAAAAACGAATACGCGTTCTAATCCATATTCACTCTGTCAAAAACTAAAAAAAAGTTTTGCCTTTAGTTATACTTTAATATATACATTTTTGTATGAATTCTTTAAATTCATCCTTGGTTAGTTCACCCTGAGACAAACACACTTTCCATGTCTATTAGCAGAATTATTATTTTTGCTCAGAAAGGTACTGATATGGCAGTAACATTGTTATTGGCGTAGTTCCCTGAACACAGAGACATCATCATTCATGACAATTGGGAGCCTTAAGACATTTTATCTGTGCACATTGAGAATTGTAATCGTCTCTGAAAACCTCTACAAGCAGGGGAACAGACAGACTAATCTACTGTGTTGTTTGTCTTAAAGTCAAGTTGTCATGAGCCTAAGTAGGGTAAACTAATAATATAAACACCTAGCTCTTTTTCCAGGCACAAACCTACTCTTCTTTTCAAAATGTGGTCCGTAGGCTGAAATTTGCCTGTAGCTGGATTAAGCAAGTGATGACTTTAAGAGATAGCCAAGGGTTGGGCTTCAATTTTGAACAGCCAAGGTGCCTACAGACACATGTCCAACAAGCCTGGAGTTTTTGGAAATTTCCTATATTAATTCAATGCTATGGCCATATAACCATGATGGCTGCATTTTAAACTTAAGAAAATGAATTTACTAATATGTATAGATAGCTATCATGCTTAGACATAAATTAATACACAGACTTAGGTTACGATCTGAAAACAGGTTTGTACAAAGTCTTCTAAGCTTCTCCATAGCCACCAGTCAGAATGATAATTGAAGATCAAACATTGAAATCAAGTTGGCTATTGACTTGACAGAACCAAAGTCATTCATAGAGGCCAGCATATGTACACCTACAGAATCAGTCCAAGTTCAGTGTAGACTGACTGTTTGTTAGAGGTGCTATGAGGTTTCTTCAGGGGTGCCTTGGCAAAACGCTAAAAATCGCCCCAAAATTGTATATAAGCTGGTGGGTGTATGAAACTTGCCTTTTAGTTAAACAAAGCCACAGGTTTTCATTGTACACCATGCTACCATGCTTAGACATTAATTAATACACAGACTTAGGTTACAATCTGAAAACCGGTTTGTACTAAGTCTTCTAAGCTTCTCCATAGCCACCAGTCAGAATGATAATTGGAGATTAAACATTGAAATCAAGTTGGCTATTGACTTGACAGAACCAAAGTCATTCATAGAGGCCAGCATATGTACGCCTACAGAATTAGTCCAAGTTCAGTGTAGACTGACTGTTAGAGGTGCTTTGAGGTTTCTTCAGGGGTGCCTTTGCAAAATGCTAAAAATCGCCCCAAAATTGTATATAAGCTGGTGGGTGTATGAAACCTGTCTTTTAGTTAAACAAGCCACAGGTTTTCATTGTACACCACATTAGAACCTTCTAGCTGCCAACTGCCTAATGACCAATGACATCTTTGACTGATAAGGAGGATGCCAGTTGCCTGCATGTCATCCTTGTTTGATTTACCCCTTGCCTCGCTCCATCAGCTTTGGGGAGGAACACTGATGTATAGCATGGTATGGACAGATGCAATAATGTGCCCCAAATAAAACTGATAACAGATACATACTCCCAATTTTAACTCAAAAAAAGCTGAGATACATTCTACAGGGGTGGGCAGGAGTATATTTCTCAAAAGTGATTATAACATAAGTTCCTGGAATTTCAAACAAGGTCTCTGACCTGCTAAAGATTCATAAAATGGCTGCCTTTAAGCTAAACTTGGCAAAACACTATGGGGCTACCAAAAAGACCCAATGCATTAAACATATATGAGGCCTAATGTAAGGAGACATGCAGATACATCTCAACATGATGTCTACAAGGTGAGCTTGTTAAAAACGCATCTTTGCGACTAAAGGCTGGTCATACAATGGTCATTTCCTTTTTTTTTTTTGATTCCCTCATCCACCAAAGTGAAATGTTATTTTATTCTGACAGTGGGGGTGCCTATGCTGTCAGAATACACTGAGGAGTGTTTATTTGCTGCAGCATTCATCAAATGAATCAACAGAAGTCATTAGACCGATTTCTCTGGAATGGAGGCATCCATAGATAGATCAAAATTTGGCCAGTCAGTCTATGGCCAGCTTTACTCAGTTATAAGTATGTAGTGAGTATATGGATCATATTTGCAACGACTGGCAGGGTTTTCTGTCTACATTTAAAAGAAAAGAAACTTAGTGCTGCATAACTTTTTTTGTTCCAATATGCAAGTTTACAGACTTTGTGCCACTGCTCCTTCTGTGGCAGCTCCGGGACTACCGCTAAACATCTATACTAGTAAATATCCTTCCTGTAATATCACCTTCAACCTACAAATTGCAAGTGAATAGAACGTTTTTAATTGGTTGTGACCCCCCCACCCCAAAAAAAAGAGCTCCTGTTCCCGTATAGAAGATTACACAGTAAGGTGCTTCTCTAATCTGCCCCTTTCTAAGCTGTAAAAAACCTGGCTGATCCTGCCTGTTCCAATGTCCCCCTCTGTGTGCTGACCATGGTAATCATGGCTGCTGATCCCTGATTACCATGGTCAGTTTACATGCCTCCGTCATCGCGTTTTTTCTCCTCTCTCCTCCTCCCCCACTCTCCTTGCCTGTCAGGTCATGTGTGTGTCTCTTCCCCTCTCCGCCCCTCCCCCCTTCACTATTAGTAGCTGGCAGTAAAAGTAAAGAACAATTATGGACAGTTACTCTGTAAGGCCGCGTACACACGCGGGGACTGTTCGCCCAACTTTGTCCGCTGAACAGTGTTTCGGCAAACAGTCCGCTCGTGTGTGGGCTTTCAGCAGACAGTTTCAGCGAACAGTCCGCTGAACAAGGTTTTTCGGAAATTCCGAAAAACTGTCCGCTGAAACTTTGTTTCAGCGAACAGTCCCCTCGTGTGTAGGCTTGTTCGTCAAACTAAGTTCCGCGCATGCTCAGAAAGGATTTACACGCCGAATGTTATAATGCAGTGTATAGGACGTCGTATTTTTCGTCCCGTCGTACGTGCCGTTCACGTCATCGCGCACGGTTTCAGCAAACTGTTCGTTCGTCGTGTGTGGCCATGTCCGTCCATGCTAATTTTGAGCGGACTGTTTGCCGAAACTGTTTGACGGACAAAGTTGGGCGAACAGTCCCCGCGTGTGTACGCGGCCTTATAGTAATCTCTCCAGCACTGTGTAATTTTTTTTTTTAAACAATGCTTGTAAATACCTTATCTTCGATTGCTTCTGGCCGGTCACATGACCTCCAGGTGCTCTCCTCCCCCATCTAAGGGCTACAGCAGGAGAGGCTGAGGGGCCAGCACAGCGGTCACGTGACCTTCCCGGCTGATGTCAGAGGGAGATCTCGGCCCCTCCCGCTGTAGCCAATAGATCGGAGGAATAGAGCAGCCGGAGGTCACTGGACTGGCCAGAAGCGATCGAAGATAAGGTATTTAGAGGCATTCTTTAACAAAAAAAACATTTACACAGTGTAGGAAAGAAGAATAGAAAATTGAATCTTGAGCTCCAAACACTTTAAAAACCAAGATGGTTAAAAAATATAAAATATGTCTGATAGGGACTGAAAACTGCTCCCTTTTCTATCTGTCTGTCTATATCTATCTATCTATCTATCTATGTGTATGTATATATATATATATATATATATATATATATATGTATATGCACTATATATACAGTATATCACAAAAGAGAGTACACCCCTCATATTTTTGTAAATATTTTATTATATTTTTTCATGTGAAGAAATTACATTTTGCTACAATGTACAGTAGTGAGTGTACAGCTTGTATAACAGTGTAAATTTTCTGTCCCCTCAAAATAACTCAACACACAGCCATTAATGTCTAAACTGCTGGCAACAAAAGTGAGTACATGCCTAAGTGAAAATGTCCAAATTGGGTCCAAAGTGTCAATATTTTGTGTGGTCACCATTATTTTCCAGCACTGCCTTAACCCTCTTGGGCATGGAGTTCACCAGAGCTTCACAGGTTGCCACTGGAGTCCTCTTCCCCTCCTCCATGAGGACATCACGGAGATGGTGGATGTTAGAGACCTTGTGCTCCTCCACCTTCCATTTGAAGATGCTCCACAGGTGCTCAAAAGGTTCTCGATTTTGAGACATGCTTGACCAGTCCATCAACTTTACCCTTCTTTATCAAGGCAGAGGTTTTCTTGGAGGTGTGTTTGGGGTCATTATCATCTTGGGCCAGTCTATGAAGGGAGGGGATCATGCTCTGCTTCAGTATAAGTTATTTTGAGGGGACAGCAAATTTGCACTGTTATACAAGCTGTACACTCACTACTTTACATTGTAGCAAAGTGTAATTTCCTCAGTGTTGTCACATGAAAAGATAGAATAAAATATTTACAAAAAATCAAAAAATGTGAGGGGTGTAATCACGTTTGTGAGATGCTGTATATAGATTATTTATATATATATATATATATATTGTAATGTTCGGGGGACCAGGTAGATCGCAGGACACAGGCTTTTCACACAACAAAGGGTTTATTAAACTTAAATAGCTTTACAGCAGCCAAAAAACAAAAGGAAAAGGTTTGTAGTCTCACCGACTTGCAAAGTCCAGTATAGCTGTCTTTATCAAAACAGAGCTTGATCTTGATGGCAGGTAGCTTCCCCTGCCAGGAGCCTTCCAAACAGGACACTGCTGTCCACTTCAGTTGCTGCAACCCAAAATAAACACCATCCACCCTCCACCATGTCTTCTCCACTCCTCCACACCCATCTACCACTTCCTGTCTTGTTTTTAACCACTTTCAGACCGGACCATTTTGCTGGTAAATGACCAGAGGTCTTTTTACAATTTGGCACTGCGCTGCTTTAACTGGTAATTGCGCGGTCATGCAATGTTGTACCCAAACAAAATTTGCGTCCTTTTCTTCCCACAAATAGAGCTTTCTTTTGATGGTATTTGATTGCCTCTGCGATTTTTATTTTTTGCGATATAAACGTAAAAAGACCGAAAATTTTGAAAAAAAATTATATTTTCTACTTTTTGTTATTAGAAAAATCCAATAAACTCAATTTTAGTCATACATTTAGGCCAAAATGTATTCAGCCACATGTCTTTGGTAAAAAAAAAGTCAATAATTGTATATTTATTGGTTTGCGCAAAAGTTGTCACATCTACAAACTAAGGTACGTTTTCTGGAATTTACGCAGCTTTTAGTTTACGACTGCCTATCTAATTTCTTGAGGTGCTAAAATGGCAGGGCAGTACAAAACCCCCCCAAATGACCCCATTTTGGAAAGTAGACCCCCTAAGGAAATTGATAAGAGGCATGTTGAGCCCATTGAATATTTTATTTTTTTGCCTCAAGCGATTGAATAATGACAAAAAAAATTTTTTTTTTTTTTTTTTACACAAAGTTGTCACTAAATGATATATTGCTCACACATGCTATGGGCATATGTGAAATGACACCCCAAAATAAATTCTGCTGCTTCTCCTGAGTACGGGGATACCACATATGTGGGACTTTTTGGGAGCCTAGCCGCGTACGGGGCCCCGAAATCCAAGCACCGCCTTCAGGCTTTCTAAGGGCGTAAATTTTTGATTTCACTTCTCACTACCTATTACAGTTTTGAAGTCCATAAAATGCCTAGATGGCACAAAACCCCCACAAATGACCCCATTTTAGAAAGTAGACACCCCAAGCTATTTGCTGAGAGGCATTTTGAGTCCATGGAATATTTTATATTTTGCCACAAGTTGCGGGAAAATTACAAACTTTAATTTTTTTTTTTTTTTTCACAAAGTTGTCACTAAATGATATATTGCTCACACATGCTATGGGCATATGTGAAATGACACCCCAAAATAAATTCTGCTGCTTCTCCTGAGTACGGGGATACCACATATGTGGGACTTTTTGGGAGCCTAGCCGCGTACGGGGCCCCGAAAACCAAGAACCGCCTTCAGGTTTTCTAAGGGCGTAAATATTTGACTTCACTCCTCACTACCTATTACAGTTTTGAAGGCCATAAAATGCCAAGATGGCACAAAACCCCCACAAATGACCCCATTTTAGAAAGTAGACACCCCAAGCTATTTGCTGAGAGGCATGTTGAGTCCATGGAATATTTTATATTTTGCCACAAGTTGCGGGAAAATTACAAACTTTTTTTTTTTTTTTTTCACAAAGTTGTCACTAAATGATATATTGCTCACGCATGCCATGGGCATATGTGAAATGACACCCCAAAATAAATTCTGCTGCTTCTCCTGAGTACGGGGATACCACATATGTGGGACTTTTTGGGAGCCTAGCCGCGTACGGGGCCCCGAAAACCAAGAACCGCCTTCAGGTTTTCTAAGGGCGTAAATATTTGACTTCACTCCTCACTACCTATTACAGTTTTGAAGGCCATAAAATGCCAAGATGGCACAAAACCCCCACAAATGACCCCATTTTAGAAAGTAGACACCCCAAGCTATTTGCTGAGAGGCATCTTGAGTCCATGGAATATTTTATATTTTGCCACAAGTTGCGGGAAAATTACAAACTTTTTTTTTTTTTTTTTTCACAAAGTTGTCACTAAATGATATATTGCTCACGCATGCCATGGGCATATAAGAAATGACACCCCAAAATAAATTCTGCTGCTTCTCCTGAGTACCGGGATACCACATATGTGGGACTTTTTGGGAGCCTAGCCGCGTACGGGGCCCCGAAATCCAAGCACCGCCTTCAAGCTTTCTAAGGGCGTTACAGTTTTGAAGGCCATAAAATGCAAAGATGGCACAAACCCCCCAAATGACCCCATTTTGGAAAGTAGACACCCCTAAATTTAGGGGTACACTAGTGAGACTAGGTAATAAATGGCGGGTGCCCTGAAACTATAAAAAAATAACTAACCAACCAGCGTCACCTGTAACAGTTATATGGTGATCACTGGTGAACGGGTTAACTAGGGGGCAATCAGGGGGCTTTATGCGGTAGTATATGGGGGTCCCTGGCGCTATAAAAAGCTGCGGCGAACCTAAATACCTACCTGCCTAACTAGCGTCACCTGTGACACTAATACAGCGATCAGAAAAACTATCGCTTATTAGGCTGGGTTCACACTGGAGCGATGCGGGAACGCCACGAATCCGCGGCGGGTTCCCGCATCACATGCCTCCCGGCGGCAGTTCACACTGCCCTATGCGAACTGCTGGGAGTGTCAGTGAAATGTTAATGACACCCCCAGATCAGTTCGCATATCGCAGTGCGATCTGCAAACTCGGATCGCATGGTGTGAACACCCATGCGATCCGATTCTGCTGCGGACCAAAAAAAGGGTCCCGTGCGAGTTTGCGGCGGGTGCGGCGGGTGCGACACGAATTCAGCCATACTATCTGTATGGCTGAACTCGAATCGCACAGAGATCGGATGTGATTTGCACTGCAGTGCGGTGCGAATCACATTCGTTCTCATAAACCGCTGCAATGTGAACCCAGCCTTAGTGACACTGGCGACGGGGGGTGATCACGGGGTTAAACCTTTATTGGGGGGGTTAGGGGGGTACCTTAGAACTAAAGGGGGCTAACCCTAACTGCCCTAACAGTTATTACAGTCACAAATGACACCCGCCGGGTGATCAGGGGGTTAAACCTTTATTAGGTAATAAATGGCGGGTGCCCTGAAACTATAAAAAAATAACTAACCAACCAGCGTCACCTGTAACAGTTATATGGTGATCACTGGTGAAAGGGTTAACTAGGGGGCAATCAGGGGGCTTTATGCGGTAGTATATGGGGGTCCCTGGCGCTATAAAAAGTTGCGGCGAACCTAAATACCTACCTGCCTAACTAGCGTCACCTGTGACACTAATACAGCGATCAGAAAAATGATCGCTTATTAGGCTGGGTTCACACTGGAGCGATGCGGGAACGCCACGAATCCGCGGCGGGTTCCCGCATCGCATGCCTCCCGGCGGCAGTTCACACTGCCCTATGCGAACTGCTGGGAGTGTCAGTGAAATGTTAATGACACCCCCAGATCAGTTCGCACACCAGTACGATCTGCAAACTCGGATCGCATGGTGTGAACACCCATGCGATCTGATTCTGCTGCGGGCCAAAAAAAGGGTCCCGTGCGAATTTGCGGCGGGTGCGGCGGGTGCGATGCGAATTCAGCCATACTATCTGTATGGCTGAACTCAAATCGCACAGAGATCGGATGTGATTTGCACTGCAGTGCGGTGCGAATCACATTCGTTCTCATAAACCGCTGCAATGTGAACCCAGCCTTAGTGACACTGGCGACGGGGGGTGATCACGGGGTTAAACCTTTATTGGGGGGGTTAGGGGGGTACATTAGAACTAAAGGGGGGCTAACCCTAACTACCCTAACAGTTATTACAGTCACAAATTACACCAATGCAAAAAAAAAAAAATGACATTGGTGTCACTGTGACTGGGGGGCAGGGGTCATTGGGGGGGTGATCGGGGGGGTGTGAGTGTGCCTGGCATGTTCTACTTTGTAGTGTCGTGTTGGTGCAACTCACCGATCCTCTCTCCTCGGTGTCGGAACGAAAAATACCGACACGGAGGAGAGATTACATCACTTCCTCTCCTGTGTTTACATTACAGGAGAGGAAGTGATGTCACGGAGCATTTTCATTCGTCGGGAACGATCGCGAGGGGGTGGCCATGAATGAATGGCCGTCCCCTCGTCCGGGATCGCTCCCGAACGAATACCGACCGCCGCAGGCAAGGACGTACATGTAAGCCCTTATGCCTGCCCGTGCCATTCTGTCGACGTACATCGTCGTGCAGCGGTCGGGAAGTGGTTAAAGACACTTCCTTAACAGGTGGGTTAATCAATTTTATTCCCTTAAAGAGACCACAAACCAAATAGAGGGGAAATATATATATACCCAGCCACGGCGTCCTGTACAATATATATATATATACAGTGCCTTGCCAAAGTATTCAACCTTTTGCCACATTTCAGGCTTCAAACATGCACTGAAAGTAAAGGGGCCGAATAATTTTGCACACCCCACTTTTCATTTTTTTATTAGTTAAAAAAGTTTCAAAAATCAAATAGATTTCGTTCCACTTCACAATTGTGTCCCACTTGTTGGTGATTCTTCACAAAAAATAAAAATTTTATATCTTTATGTTTGAAGCCTGAAATGTGGCAAAAGGTTGAAAAGTTCAAGGGGGCCGAATACTTTTGCAAGGCACTGTATATATATATATATATATATATATATATATATATATATATATATATATATATATATATATATATATATACACACACACACACACACACACACACAATATTTTCCTTTGTTTTCCTTTCTTTTTTTTTCTTTTTTTTCCTCGATATTTGTCAGTGGCTATTGTTTAATTCAGTATAATTGTATGTTGGTAAGATATCACCCCGCACAATATTTTTGTTATGCTAAGTGCCCCCTTTCTTCATTTTTTTTCCAAATGGTGTTCTAGAATCTTTTACTGCTGATTCATCTGTGCTTCCCTATAACCCACAGCCCTGGGTTCATTTCCAATCTCAAGCTCTCTGCAAACTCCCTGTGCTGCAAAGATTAATGAAATTTTCTATGAATCAGGCATCAGTGAAGTCCAATGCCGGCTTGTAGCACACTCATAACCCAGAGCACGGGAATGCATAATGCATAGATTTGTGCTATAACAAAAAAAAAAATGTGTATCAGCAAAGACTGAGCAATGTTAAGCAATATGTAGTTTCATTTTTACAGTTAAAAAAAGCCTTGTTACCAAAAAAATCTATTATTCAGATCAGAGCTTGTGTTTTTAAGTGCGGCGTCAAAGCTGTGCAGTACATTTGCACTGCAAAATGAATTGCTTGAGATAAAAATGATTTGATGGAAGATGTGATTTTCTCTATATTATACATTGTGTCTATATGTGTACATATACAGGTGATATATTTTAACGTAGAACCACAATTATTAGAGCTGTCATTGCAGATTAGGCTGAGATTAGGGTGGTGGAGCTTTGGATTCCAAGCTCGCCAGGGGTTTTCGATCAGAGGAGATGATTAAGGTATTATGAATGCTTTGATTTCCTAGGAGAGCCTTGTTGGGGCCCCCGGGATAGCCAACTTGTGTAGAGTGCCAAAAATATCAGTCTAGTTATAATTCTTTATTTGTCACCATAAATGAGTCCTTAAAGGAAAAGTACAGCTAAAGCTTGTTTGGCTGGACTTCTCTAATGGATCACGGGAGTGAATTTCGTTTTTGCACTCCTGTGACCCATTTTCAGCAGACAGCGGGCTGAAGCCAGTTCTGGCACAGCAAAGATCACCACCCTATGGTCAGGATTAGGGGTGCAACGGATCGTCACCGATCCGTGATTCGAACGGGCCACCCCGTTTGGATTGGCACATGCCGTGATCTGCGAAGCGCTCCACAGTCTCAGGCTTAGGAAAGGCCGCGGCTTCGGCCTAGTTCTAAAGCGGCGGCCATCTTGGTATATCCGTCAGCGTTTACAATGTGATCGCTCCGTCAAATAACAGAGCGATCACTTGTAAACAAGCCGGCGTCATGATGACGCTGGTTCCTCTCTCCCCTCTGTGTACAGATCTGTACAGTGGAGGGGAGAGAATGGATGGCAGCAGCGCTGTGGGCTGCATCTGTAGAGCCCACAGCACTGCTCTGTGACAAGTGCATTCACAGCCATCCCTCCATATTCTTCCAATACTCTGCAATACCCTGCCATTGCCAATATCATGCAATACCCTGCCAATACTCTGCCATACCCTGCCAATACTCTGCCATACCCTGCCATTACCCTGCCAATACCCTGCTAATACTCTGCCAATACTCTGCCATACCATGCCAATACTCTGTCATACCCTGCCAATACTCTGCCAATACTCTAGCCATACCCAGCCATACCCTGCAATACTCGGTAATACCCAGCCATACTCAGCGATACCCAGCCTTACCCAGCCATGCCCAGCCAGTATTACAGTGGGGGAGATGTATATAACAGTGGGGGAGATGTATATTACAGTGGGGACTATATGAAGGTGGAATTTTCACAGGTTTTTCCAAATTCAATCATTATTTGCTGATCCAAAAAATGATCCGATCCGTGACCCGAAAACCAACATCCCCCCCCCGCTGGTGCCGCTCGAACATACTGTAGAAGGGACTCGGATGGTCTCCGCCAGCTACGAAACTGCGTATGTGCAGTTCCGGGCAGAGCGTCACAGCCATACTGTTTACTGGCAACCTTTACCTGTCATTGTAATTTACTGGAAGGAGAAAACTGCCCATTTTTTACTGGCTTTCAGTAAATATACTGACAGTTGCCAACAGTGATGACATGTCAGTAAAATGTAAAATCCCATCTCGGGTACTTCCATATATTTGCATAAGCCCTATATTTTACCAGATATTACTTCTCAGCGTATAACACACACCCCAAGTTTAGGAGAGAAGTTTAGGGAAAAAAAACTTTTAACTTTTAATATTAAATGCCCATCAATGCAGCCTTATCAGTGTCCATCTGCCACCTTCCCCATTGTCCATCTGCAGCCTTGCCCAAAATTGCAGCATGATTGGCTTTTTAATTTAGCACCGCCGAGATACACAGATGTCGTGCGTATTTGGCTCCTCTCAACTCGTCCCCGCTGCCTCTGAGGGCAAGAGGAGCACCTCTGACATAGACAGAGCTGAGCCAAGTGTACTGTGTATTCAGCTACTTGGCTCCGCTCGCAGTCACGCCCCGTCCCACCCCTTGACTCAGCTGATATGATGGACACAACACTGTTCCAATGGTGGGAGGCAGGACTGGGTGTGACTGCGAGTGGAGCCGAGGCTACCCGAGTACACAGTACACTCAGCTCGGTTAATGTCGGCGGCACTCCTCTTGCCCTCACAGACAGCGGGGATCGGTGTATAACACGCACCCACAATTTTCCCCTGATTTTAAGGGTAAAATGGTGCGTGTTATACGCCGATAAATACGATAAGTAGCAAAAGTTGAAAATCTTTATCTCCTTCACTCTAGGACCCCATACACATTATTAGATTTTTGTCTTCAGATTTACCAAAACCATATAATATGAGGTCAAACCTTAAGCGTTTCAATTTGTATGCAACCAGGCAGGCCTTTGCACTTCATGGTTTTGGTAAATCTGAAGAAAAAAATATGCAGAAACTCTAACAGTGTGTATGGGGCTTAAGTCTAGGTACACAGTGGTGCAATCACAGGCATTGCATGTGATGCGCACCGCGTTCCTGTGCACATCACATGCGATCTCTGTGCGGTGCGACTTCAGCCATTCAGCCATACACCAAAATGGTGCAGGACTCTTTTTTTTCCCCACCCATATCGCATCACATGGGTCTTCACACCCATGCAATGCGATTCTGGCAATCAAACTGAGTTTTGCAAAGTTTCTGGATGTCGGCAGCACCCAGGAGTCAATCCAAAGACTGGCTTTAAATCGTGGGCTTCCTACAAAGGTAAGTGCCCTACAGTATTTGTAGCTGCTAACTTTTACCCAGGCTGGACATCCTCTTTAATCTCAGACCACTCTTACATGCTGCTGTTTCCCAAAAAGTCTGCACATAGCTGAATGACATATTATACAGGTACCCTCTGCCATAGAAATTACATTTTGGCCCAGGTTCTTTCTAAGAATCTTATTGGCTACAACAGTAACACTACTTAGGTGGTAACAATGAAGGAAAGCCCTTCTATTCTATAAAGCAAACATCAGAGCAGAACAAAAAAAAAAAAACTGGCATCAAAGTTTGTTCAAATCCTTACAATGAATGCAAAGGTGATTGTGCAAAAGTGACTGGAGTTTTGTACAAAGAAAAAGATGTTTCTTTGAAGAAAAAGAAAAAAAGAAAAGGGTGTCTTTCTTTTGTGTATTTTTTATAAATAAAAGGCAAATTTGCACCTTTTCCAAAAAATAAACTTAAAAGGAAAAAAAAAACATGCAAAGGGCCCTTTCAAAAAAAATAAAAATAAAATCAGGTTCCCCTTATGCTTGTGTTCAAACGGTTCTCCTCCTAGGAAATTGCTCCCCGGAGTGCAAGCTCAGGGTGATCATTAAGGCTTTCTAATTAAAATTAAAGCCACACTTTGCATAAATTATTGATTAAAGAGTAATTCCCTTAAAAATTCCCGCAGCTGGCACGAGGGATCTGTTTAGATAGCAGGTAACTCTTAAAGGAATAAGCAGTCTATTTGGAGATATTGACAGTTTCCAAATAATTTTTCTCTCCTCGGACATATATTACTGTTTGCAGGTAATCAATTGTATTTGTGAATTTGAATTTATTAGTAGCAGTAGAATCTATCCTATGGATTATCTGCCACAATTGAAAAGGAGCTATTAAAGAAAAAACATATCCAGAATAAAAATCTCCAATACATTTATATAACTTGTCTATCCGGAAATGCTCTCGTCCTAATTCTTTTTTTCTTGTAAAGAAACATACTTTCAATTTTATTATTCAGTTTTTATAAAATTCAATATTTTGATTGGTGTCGAAAGAGCATTTTTGGCTGGACTGGGAAGGGCTTCCAGTTGATAGTTTATTGTTGAATAAGAAAAAGATTGAAATGCTTTTACATTTTTTGATCATTGAAAATTCAGTTTGAAAAGTGCCAGGACTTTGCTCCTAATAATGAATGCTTTATTTAAATTGAAGGAAACATTTTCGTAAATTGTATGGATGGTTTAAGAATGTTTTTAGTGATAGCATTTTCTATATTTCAATCCAAACAGGGTCCTTATAATCTTGCAGGTAATGATACAATCCATAACAGATTCCAACAACAAAAAAAAAATCACTGGATATTTAGTTCTTTTACTGTGTTACAGTACTCACTCATTTCCAAGTGCCCCCAAAAAAGGGTCTTTGTGGGTTGGGTTGGACTCCAGCTGGACTATAGGCAGCTGATAAAAAATCTTTTTTGGTAGCTCAACAAGCATTCACCAGCAAAATTGCCTTTGCATGTTGGGTTGGACTCCAGTCAACTGCTAAAAATTCCTTTTTGTGGTATCTCAGGAAAACTACTCCCCTAGAAATTGCCTTTGAAGGTTGGGTTGGACTCTAGCCAGCTGATAAAAATAAAAATTTTTGGTAGCTCAAGAAAATCACCCCCTAAAAAATGTCTTTGTAGGTTGGGTTGGACTCTAGTTGGACCACAGTCAGCTGATAAAAAATCTTTTTTGGTAGCTCAACAAGCATTCACCAGCAAAATTGCCTTTTTATGTTGGGTTGGACTCCAGTCAACTGATAAAAATCCCTTTTTTTGGTATCTCAGGAAAACCACTCCCTAAAAATTGCCTTTGAAGGTTGGGTTGGACTCTAGTCAGCTGATAAAAATAACATTTTTTGGTAGCTCAGGAAAATCACCCCCTAGAAAATGCCTTTCTAGGTTGGGTTGGACTCCAGTTGGACTACAGTCAGCTGATAAAAAACATTTTTTGGTAGCTCAACAAACATTCACCAGCAAAATTGCCTTTCTATGTTGGGTTTGGACTCCAGTCAACTGCTAAAAATCCCTTTTTTGGTACCCCCCCTTAAAATAAGTCTTTTGTAGGTTGGGTTGGACTCCAGTCAGTTGATAAAAATCTATTTTTTTGGTAGCTCAGATAAAAATCAATTTTTTTCGTAACCCAGCTTAAAAAAAATTCTCCAGCAGAATTGCCTTTGTATGTTGGGTTGGACTCCAGTCAGCTTGAAAACTTTTTTTCCCTGCCAGTGACAGAGATGCTGTACCTACCTTCTCCTGTTGATACATTTTGCCCCCTACTGAGGCTTTATCATAGAGCAGATGAAACAGGGAAGAAACTAATATTTTTGCATTGGAGAAATTACCATTTAACTCCCAAAGTGATATACTTTAACAAAATGGTCCAAATATCCAACCTTCACAAACCTGACACAAGAACAAACAGACAGCTCCAGCACTCAGAGGACTTCTACAAAGTCTCAATGTGCGGACAATAACAGTCAATTATGGATCTTCAACTGGAATCCTCTGCCAATGCAGCCCTCCTCAGATAGCTGGAATCTTAAGGGTAACTGTAGTAAGAAGAACACAGGAGGGTACAAATGCCTCCGAAGTGCCATTCTGAGGAAGGGGGCGGGGCTTTCCGATGCAGCAGTGCATCGGGTCAGGTCACATTACACTAGTACTGAATTAGGATTTGGTGTGGTAAAACGCTTCATCTCAAAATATCACCCAATCCGTCCTTTCCTCCCAAGACCTCCAGTAACTTTGTCTCCTCCTTTTATTCTTGCCTCCAGGACTTCTCCAGAGCCTCTACCATTCTCTGGAACTCCATAACCCCAATCTGTCTGGCTATTTCTTACTCTGTCCACCTTTAGAAAATCCCAGAAAACCCATCTCTTCAAGAAAGACCAGCCAGCCTTGACCCAAAACTGAGCTTTAACCATCAACTCATCCCCACATACTTTTTATCTTTTGTATCACATGACTGTCCTGTGCTTTCATCTAAAAACTGAACTTTTACTTTTGGCTCATCCCTCACAGTTATTACCTTTTGTACCACTTGTCCCTCCCTATTAGATTACAAGCTCACATGAGAAGCTAACCCTTAGCCTACTGGGGGATATTGTTTGGACACGCTGGATGACTTGCTGTACTTTTGATTAGGTGCCCAGTCTTCTTTGGAAGTCTTTTCGGCAGTACAGCACCATTACCTGACTGATGTAAATAATAGGAGAGTAAACTGTTTTGGAACATCTCATAATATGGGGCTTTGTGATTGTGTCCCTGGACAAGTATTTGATGTTCCCCAGTCCATCGCGCTTTTTTTGTGGCCCCCTTTTGGTAAGTATTTCTCAAAGCTATATTTGATTTTAAAGAGACTGGGTTCCATGAATTTGATGCTTATTCACATGTGCTCCTGAGAAAGATTATTTGTAAAGCATTGAGTTTACATGTGGATTGCTGGATGATAAAATAAGTGACCCCTACAATGGCGCTATATGTGATTTTAAACTTTATGTACAGTATAATAAATGTTGTGCTTTTATATAATTGTATATATGGGGTCTTTAACTATATGCCCTGAATAGGTCCATGGCTACAACCTTGTTGAAGTGATGAGCATCTAACCATCATGAACTGAATTTTTTATATATATATATATATTGTGTATTATAATAATAATAATAAAAAGAATAATAAAAATAATGTTACGGGTATTCCTACTCACAAATCATAATATGTGGAGATAAAAGGTGTGAGGATTCAATCTATGAATCTATATCACAACCATATGGCTTGCAAGTCGTATTCTGGAAACCTCCAGGTTTTCCCGGCGTTACCTTTTAGTGGTTGCCATGGTTACCAAGGATAGAAAGTTTAACATGGATGGCTTCCAAGCTATAATACAGCAGTTACTTTTCATCGCTTTGTTGTAAGGTGAAGTAATCTGTCCATTCCAAAAGCAATTACACTAAAATGTTCCTCGATTCAGGAGCTTAATGACATAATTCTGATAGAATTAAATGGAATTGTTCTTCAATAGTTGGAGAGTTCAGACTTTTTAGAAACAGAGTCAGCCCAGAAACGCTTTGAGCTTGTTCCTTACTTCAATTATTGGCTTAACTAAATCCTGAATGTCAGTATCGGCATTAGGCAACGATCGTACAGCGATGGCAAGCTATAGTGCCAAAAGTTTCCTGGAAAATAATATTTTGATTACTATTGTTCAATTGGTTTCAAGATACATATGGGGTCAGTCATTGGTTGAGACAACCACAGCCACTAAAAGAATAAAAAAGTCTTGCTTCTTCCCCAGGACATCCAAGTATGATTGGCGATATGTCCTTATCCCTTCGAGAGAAATATGACGAAGGCTTTAAAAAAAATTAAATTCTCCCAGAAAAGGGCCCAAGTAGGTATTAAAAAACACGAGTAAAAAGTAAAAACACATGACAAAAGGATTAATTGCACTGCAATAGCAGGAAATATTATAGTCCTTAGTATAGGTCCTTAGTATAGGTATACAGTATATTGTCCAGGAGAACTGATAATGGGAATAATTCAGGTAGCAGCAATCACCAGAGTGTGCCCCAGAACTTGTAAGAAACAACAGAAAAGGAAGAGGGAGGGAGGCGCACCTAATTGTAGTATTAAAAGACACATTTTATTGCTCAAATGGATTGCACTTATAGGATATAGGAAAACACACGCATGTCCTTTGAAGAAAACATCATCCTCAAGGCCTGCCTGCTGTCCAGTATTCCATCCAGGGTCCAGGGAGTTGTGAAACGCTGAGCTGGGATGCAGAAAATCATGGAGAGGCTTTGCCAGAGATTTGTCCCGTCCTCTCCACGATCTGGGCCCCGCCCATCCGGTAACGTCACTTCCTCACCTGACAGTTAATTACGAAATCACTCCCATTAGACCCACTCGGTACAGAGGCACAGACAAACACATATGTTTTTTTTTTCAGAACAACAAAAGGTAGGAATCTGCAACAAAGTTCGCTATAATCTCTGCAATGTACATAGATCACCCATAGGGGAATGTTTTTTTCTCGACAAAAGTGGAGTTACGCTTTAAGAGAAATTCCCAAAACATGGCCTGTTGGGGGTACTAGGGTTCAGAACCATTGTTATATACAACTATATAGATCAAACCAAAATGAGGGACAAATGAAGAGGAAAGAGGAGCAGGGGGTTCAAAATCAGGGACAGTCCCTCAAAATCAGGGACAGTTGGGAGCTATGCTTACCCAAACCCAATCTCGATCCAGTGGCTCTCTCAGCTCTCTCTCTCCTCATTGGCTCAGAGATGGCAGCAATTCTCCTTCTGTTGCCAATCACAACCTGTGAGCGAAGAGCAGCGGGACAGGGCTGAGCCACGCTCTCTATGTCCATGGACATATAAAGCATGGCTCAGGAGCGAGAACACACAAATGCCGCCATAGCATGACTTGCTATGGGGGTGCTCCTCAGGGGTGAGGAGCCAGGATCACTGTCGGGGGACCTGAGAAGAGGAGGATCTTGGCTGCTGTGTGCAAAACTAACTGCACAGAGCAGTAAGTAGAACATGTTCGTTATTTAAAAAAATAAATAATAATAAATTCAGTGAACATTTCTTTAGTTCTATAAAAATGATGCTTGGAATTGCCTTTTCCAAGAACTGTGCACAATATCTGGGAACTATGGGAATGACATTTTATCAATGGACAGGCCGGCGAATAGAAATTCCTGATTGGCTGCTCTGTTGTGAACTCTCTACTTTGCCTTTTTTTCAACAAGGACCACTTCTATTTCCGCAGAAAATTACAGCTGTATATTAATATAGATTTGTAGATTGCTTTTTCTACACTTATAATTTTGTATCGCAGTCTATTGTTATGGGGACCGCGGTCTGCGTTCATTACAGTGCTGCCTACAAACCTCATACAAGAAAACATAGAAGGGAAATATATTACCTAGATACAGTCATTTTAATGCCGCGTACACACGACCGGTTTTTCCAATGGAGTTCCGCTGAAACGATCTTGCCTACACGTGATCACACCAAAGTCCAATCATCTGGAACGCGGTGACGTACAACACGTACGACGGGACTAGAAAAAGGACGTTCAATAAACAGTAGCCAATAGCTTCCATCTCGTAGTTTCTTCGGAGCATGCGTCATTTTTGGTCCGTCGGAACAGCATACAGACAAGCAATTTTCCAGATAGGAATTGATTCCGTCGGAAAGATTTAAAACATGTTCTATTTCTAGGTCCGTCAGAATTTTCGGAAAAAAAAAGTCCGATGAGGCATACACTCGATCGGAATATCCGATGAAAAGATTCAGTCTAACTTTTTCTACCGGAAAGTCCAACCGTGCGTACACGGCATTAGAATATTATGGAATTTCTTTTATACCCATATCAGTATATGATGGAATTTATTATTTTCCCATCACTGGGCACCAATAAGTGGAACTGAAAATAAATGAATGATTAAATATTCCCATAGACACACTTCTAAACCTTGTGGGCAGCCTTCCCAGAAGAGAGTTGAAGCTGTTATAGCTGCAAAGGGTGGGCCAACTCAATATTGAACCCTACGGACTAAGACTGGGATGCCATTAAAGTTCATTAGTGTGTAAAGGCAGGGGTCCCAATCATTTTGGTAATATAGCATATATATTTTAAGTCACTTCAGTCCCTGCCCTCAAGGAGCTTACAATCTAACGTCCCTAACTCACATTCATACATATAGTATGGAGCAAATTAACGGCAGACATCCCAATACTTTTGACAATATAAGATATGCTCTGTTTTTGCCTTTTTTTTTTGTTTTTCCTTGTATACCAGAGCAAAGGGGAGGCATTTCCCTCTGAAACACATTGACTCTACCTGTTACTTTCAATCAGTAAACATTTTGAATAGACTTCAGAGTGTCTTTTGTACTTGGCGCTCCTCAAAACCCCCCCCTGAAGCTTGCCATGTGCTGAGTGCTCATCATCACATTTCCGGGACCAGTACAAGCAGAGCTGGGACAAGGGGTGGGCAGGAGGGACTGCTGCCCTGAGCACTGTAGTATCATGTGGGGTGGGGGGGCACCTCAAGGAGATTGGGGGGGATTTGGGGGGAGGCAGGGGGTAAGTATTATTCTAAGAGGGGAAATGGGGGGGAGGGGTAGTAATAAGAATGGTAATTTTGAGAGATTTGTGCTAGGAAGGGGGGATTTGAGGGGAATTTGTGCTGGGAGGGAGGGATTCGAAGTGAGGAGAGAAGATGTGTATCAGGAGGGGAAAATTTAGGACTAGAGGCTTTGTGATAGGGGTTCATTTTTTTTGTTGGAGGGGGGCATTTGAGCCGGGGGGGGATTTGGGGGCAAAGATTTTTGCTGGGAGGGGGATTTCAGCAGGGGGTGCATTTGTCCTGGGAGGAGGGGGGGTTTATGCTCCATCAGACCCTTTGGAGAAATTCACACTGTACTTTTTTTTGTTCACGCTGTACTTATTATGTACCAGAACCAATACCTCGATTCTACCAGTCCAGCACTCTCCAACATCTAACATAACAGTATACAATTTCTTGTCTTATTTCTCCCTTTAAACTATTTGGAGGAATTATACTAACCAATCTAAACACTTTGATGGCAGTACATTCATAGGCCCCCTATTATCCAGTGCTAAAAATTATCATTAAAACCTGAATCTTGATCCACGCGACTTTCTTCTTCTTCTGTTGTACATTAATTAGACTCTCTTTTTTTTTTTTAAGATATATTTTGCTATAAAAGATGCTTTATTCAGCAGCAGAACATACAGTATTGACACCTCATCTCTTGTAAACTCGCTTCCTCTGCTTTCCTTCGCCTCTAATAAGCTCTTGCAAAGTTTGTTGAGATGCGCTAGTAATTGTACGGAACGCAGATCAGAGGCTTGTGCAATGGTTAAACCAATTATGGGAGTACAGCCAGACTTTCAAGAAAGGTTCATTAATCCGGTGAACCAACGCAAAACAAAATAAAATGATGTGTTTTAATGTACACGCATTTGGTTCCTCTAAGGTTTTATTTTCTTCCATTATAACAGAAGGCATTATGTGATTATTCACCAGCTTTGCAAACATCATCCATCTGCTTAAAGGAGAATTATTCCACATGTTAGGGAAAAATAATAGCACCAGTCCAAATTTGCTAATATACTTCATTTGGGATACATTTTCTAACCTTGTGGGCCCACGCTACATAACACACATGTTACAGAGTGTAAAGCCAGATATACACTAGTACAGATGTGGATAGGTGTGGCCCCTGGGCCACATCCGGTCTTTTGGCTGCCCCTACTCTTTTCCAATTGGGAAGACAAGGTCAGAGCATTGTCACCCAATACCAGGATGTATCAGAACAAGGACCTTCATGGCAGGATCACAAGCTATCCCTCCGGAAGATTGACTCCCCATCATGGCCACATCCAGTCCTTTGGCTGTCCCTACTCTTTCCAAATTGGGAAGACTTGCCCTTCGAAGACTGACTCCCCATCATGGCCCCATCTGGTCCTTTGGATGTCTCTACTCTTTCCCAATTGGGAAGACTTGCCCTCCAGAAGATTGACTCCCCATCATGGCCACATCCAGTCCTTTGGCGGCCCCTACTCTTTCCCAATTGGGAAGACTTGCCCTTCGAAAGATTGACTCCCCATCATGGCCACATCCGGTCCTTTGGCTGCCCCTAATCTTTTTCAATTGGGAAGACTTGCCCTTCGGAAGACTGACTCCCCATCATGGCCACATCTGGTCCTTTGGATGCCTCTACTCTTTCCTAATTGGGAAGACTTGCCCTCCAGAAGATTGATTCCCCATCATGGCCACATCCGGTCCTTTGGATGTCTCTAATCTTTCCCAATTGGGAAGACTTGCCCTTCGGAAGATTGACTCCCCATCATGGCCACATCTGGTCCTTTGGCTGCCCCTACTCTTTTCCAATTGGAAAGATAAGGTCAGAGTGTTGTCACTCAATATCAAGATGTATCAGAACAAGGACCTTCATGGCAGGATCACATGCTATCCTTTTAACCACTTGCCCTCCAGAAGATTGACTCCCCATCATCATGGTCACATCCGGTCCTTTGGCTGCCCCTACTCTTTCCTAAATGGGAAGACTTGCCCTCCAGTAGATTGACTCCCCATCATGGTCACATCCGGTCCTTTGGCTGCCCCTACTCTTTCCCAATTGGGAAGACTTACCCTCCAGAAGATTGACTCCCGATCATGGCCACATCCGGTCCTTTGGCTGCCCCTACTCTTTCCCAATTGGGAAGACAAGGTCAGAGCATTGTCACCCAAAAACAGGATGTAGCGGAAAAAGGACCTTCATGGCAGGATCACAAGCTATCCTTTTAATCACTTGCCCTCCAGAAGATCGACTCCCCATCATGACCAAAAAGATTTACCACCCCTTTCATGACCAGGCCATTTATTGCTTTTTTGCCACTGCGTTACTTTAACTGACAATTGCATGGTCATGCAACGCTGTACACAAATTACATTTATATAATTTTTCCCTACAAATAGAGCTTTCTTTTTGTAGTATTTGATCAACACTGTTTTTTTTTTTTTTTGTGCTATAAACGAAAAACTCCAAAAATTTGGGGGAAAAAAAACATATTTTTTTACTTTCTGCTATAAAACATATCCAATAAAGAAAAAATAAAATAAAATAAAATGTATTTATACATTTAGGCCAATATGCATTCTGCTACATATTTTTGGTTAAAAAAAAATCTGTAAGCGTACATTGATTCGTTTACGCAAACTTTATAGCTCCTCTCTCTCTCTCTCTCTCTCATGTGTGACCCATGGATCTCGACATCCAAGGCTGAAGACGGTCACACAACAAGCACGTCAGTGGTGATGGACTGGAGGCGTGGTCAAGCTTGCGTTCGGAGCATGCGTGCTCCTTCATCAGGCAACACTGAATTTTAACTAACATACTGCACTCAGAGTGGCGCCGTTTCTCTCTCTCTCTCTCATGTGTGACCCATGGATCTCAACATCCATGGTTGAAGACGGTCACACAACAAGCACGTCAGTGGTGATGGACGAGAGGCGTGGTCAAGCTTGCGTTTGGAGCATGCGTGCTCCTTCATCAGGCAACACTGAATTTTAACTGACACACTGCACTCAGAGTGGCGCCCTTTCTCTCTCTCTCTCTCTCATGTGTGGCCCATGGATCTCAACATGGCCATGTGGCCATATTAGGTCAATGATGTCTCACTCTCAAGAATCCTTGCTAATCCTTGACTCTCTGCCACTCCCTTTAGCTTCCTGGACAAACTCTGCACGTAAGTTTACTATTGGCATGCTGATCATTTACTGAATGCAGTGCGTGCATACATGTTTTTTATGGTTCTATATCTATTAATAAAGGGCTGCACTTAGACAGTGGAGTCCTCATTTTTTTATTCACTTTGTATACGTTCAAGGAATGCCCCACCTGCAGCTCATTGACCCAGGAATGACCACAACCAACGTGCAATGATGTGCACTGCTCTATGCACACTACAAATCTCAGGAATGAGCAAGAGAGGGTGGCTATGTTCCTACATACAGTGGGACCATAGAGAATGAACGTAGCCACCCTCTAAGCCCTTGTACACACGGTCGGAGATTCAGACAGAATGTGTCCGATCGGATCATTTTGACGGATATTCCGACTGTGTGTGGTCTCCATCGGACTGTTTCCGTCTGAGTATCCGACGGACCAAGTTTTCCAACTTGTTGGTAAAATTTTCAGACAAAATGCTCCGATCGGACATACTCCGATCATGTGTAGAGAATTCCGATCGGACAAAGTGCCACACATGCTCAGATCATATTCCTACATCAAAGCTATTGGCTACTAGCCTGATGGTAGTCCCGTTGTAACGAAATAACGTCATCACGTTCTGAACGATCGGATTTTCCGACAACTTCGTCCGACCGCGTGTATGCAACAGTTTCGGACAAAATCCGTCGGACAAAATCCGACGGATTTGGTTGTCGGAATGTCCGACCGTGTGTACAAGGGCTAACAGGAAGTCGGAGCTGAGAAAAAAAGGAATTTGGAGATTTGGAGGAGGATAAGAGCAATAGAAGGGACTTTTTTGAGTTTAGAATACATACTTTGAATATTTTTTTTGACAGAGTTAAGTTTCACTTGAAGTTTTTCCAGGTAGCGTTGTGACTCTCTCAACTCCGGCTTGCAAGTGTTTATTTAATTGCCATGATAGGTTAAAAAAAGCTGCCTATGAAGTACAAATACATACAAAGCATGAAAAACAGCTGCGACCAGCAAGGCACTAATTGCTGCCATTTAATCAGTCACAGCTCAGACTGTTTACACTAACAAAGTGTATCACCCTATGGATCTTAGAAACAAGCAAAGCAGAACAATTTTCCTCTGTCTGTGTACGTAAATACATATATAGTGAGTGAAATGAGAGGTGGCAAGGCAACAGGCTAATGGTCCGAATCATGTACATTGCATGGCAAAAGGAAAAAGAGAGACAGTTGTTATGGCAACACAAAAAAACTTTTTCCTTTTTTTTTTTTCCTTCAGCCTTTTAAAGATTCCAGATCACAGTCCTGATCTTTCTAGAGCTGGTAAGAAAATGGCACCTAAATTCTAATTATTTCTTATAATCATATTTTTTTTTTTTTTCTTTCCTCCGATTGCAGTTTCATTAATGCATTTTTTGAAACACTGTAGCTTTTTTAATGTATCTGGGCAAAATGAAGCAAGAATGTAAAAAAAAATTTCTGCCCTATGAAAGTGGTCACCAAGGACCCTATGAGTTTAAAAGGTGGTTTGGGGATGGGTGACTCTGTGCTCCCCATGCCCAGACATAATGATATGGGTACCACTTATGCCCCGTACACACGAGCGGAATGTCCGACAGAAAAAGTCTGACGGGAGCTTTTCATCATATATTCCGATAGTGTGTATGCCCCATCGGACTTTTTACGTCGAAAATTCTGAGGGACCTAGAAAGTGAACATGTTCTAAATTTTTCAGACGGAACAAATTCCTATCGGGAAAACCGCTCGTCTATATGCTGTTCCGACGGACTAAAAACTACGCATGCTCTGAAGCAAGTACGAGAAGGAAGCCATTGGCTAATGGCTATTGAACTTCCTTTTTCTAGTCCCGTCGTATGTGTTGTACATCACCGCGTTCTTGAAGGTCGGACTTTGGACTTTTGGTGTGACCGTGTGTATGCAAAGACAGCTTGAGCGGAATTCGATCGAATAAACCTTCAGCGTTTATTCCGACCAAAATAAACGCTCGTGTGTACACGACATTAGACATGATGTGAAAAATGTTCTGGCAGCAAGATCTGTGGAGTTGTTATATGATTATTTAAAAAAAAAAAAAAAATTTCAGTAACTTTACATGTTCAGGCAAATAAATTCCTAATAAGTCACAATATACAGCAACAGTACTGCACATACTGTATATTTAATACAAATAAATACATTAAAAATACATTAAAAAATTCCTGTATATATATATATATATATATATATATATATATATATATATATATATATATATATATATTCCATTTTTATTTATGCATTTATTTGTAAGACTTTTGTTGTTTATTTTTTATATTATTATTTTTTTTTTTCTTCATCATTATTAAAAAAAAAAAAAAAAAAAAAAAGCTCTTGATCTCTAGTCATGTGGCTTTGTCTAAGCTAAGATGCAGCTATCAGTCTGCTGCAGGCAGGAGGAAGCATTTCCTTGATCCTATCTTTCAACTCCGTTTACACTGTGCGTTCACCGTCCGTTCGCGGTTTGGTGTGGCCGTTTTTAGTGTCATGCATAGGGCAGCCTATTCACTGATTGTTGATCCAGGGAATATCTGATTATCTTAGGACTGGGATATGCAATTAGCCGACCTCCAGCTGTTGCAAAACTACAAGTCCCATCATGCCTCTGCCTCTGGGTGTCATGGTTGTGGCTGTCAGAGTCTTGCTATGCCTCATGGGAATTGTAGTTCTGGAAAAGCTGGAGGTCCACTAATTGTATATCCCTGCCTTAGTGGATCAGGATGGAATTGGACAATGTTTTTTTTTTTTTGGTTTCCTTTGGATCAACTTGGCATAGGGTTCGGTATATGGAGGTTTTCATTTTAATTTTTTTTTTTTGTTCCTGTAGGTTGGACATGTGTCTTTTTTTCAACCTGAACAACTATGTACAGTAACTACAGTATATAACAGTGATGGCGAAGCTTGGCACCCCAGATTTGGAACTACATTTCCCATGACGCTCAACTACGCTGCAGAGTGCATGAGCATCATGGGAAATGTAGTTCCAAAACATCTGGGGTGCCGAGGTTCACCATCACTGGTATATAAAAACATGCATAAAAAATAGATATAGAAAAATAATTTTTGTAAATGGTGAAATAATAATACATTAATAAGCAAATTTAATTTTAACAATAAAAAACAAAAGCATAAAATCTAGGTTGAACTGAAGTATCATAAGATGGGTATTCCAACTGAAAACATTGTTGCATTAGAGGAGAGTGTTTGTTTACCTTTGTGGATAAGTAAAATTACAATGTAACAACATGAATGTGGTGGGTGGTGGTCCTCAAGGGTCCAATGGGTCAAGCCAAAAAAAAGCTAATTAAGACCAATAGGATGATTTGGAGTGTCCACTAGAAAAAGACAAGAGGAGAGGCGGGAGAACCCTTATAGTGTAGTGTATACATGTACTGTATTGTGGGTGTTGAATCAAAACAATAGGTGTGCTGTCTCTTTAAATTAATAATATAATAAACTAGCTCAGTGTAAGTCCCCTGAAAACGTGTTTTTACGCAAAACATATTGGGTGGAGCCTATTTATGACGTCATCACGTAGGCCGCTGGTTGGGTGGCAATGTTGATTTTATACTGGATGTATTTCACATGTTTATGAGTACTAGGGATGAGCTTCGAGTTCGAGTCGAACTCATGTTCTACTCGAACATTGCCTGTTCGCCTGTTCAGCGAACAGTGAACAATTTGGGCTGTTCGCAGCAAATTCGAAAAGCCGGAACACCCTATACAAGTCTATGGGAGAAATCTAAAGTGCTCATTTTAAAGGGTAATATGCAGGTTACTGTCCTAAAAAGTGTTTGGGGACCTGGGTCCTGCCCCAGGGGACATGGATCAATGCAAAAAAAAGTTTTAAAAACGGCCGTTTTTTCAGGAGCAGTGATTTTAATAATGATTAAAGTGAAACAATAAAAGTGTAATATTCCTTTAAATTTCGTAGCTGGGGGGTATCTATAGTATGCCTGTGAAGGGGCGCATGTTTCTGGTGCTTAGAACTGTCGCTGCACAAAGTGTCATTTGTGCAGGAAAAAAAGTCTTTTAAAATCACTTGCGGCTAAATTGTCGGGTCCGTAATACAGAGAACACTCAATGAGTGTTCTCTGTATTAGCCGACAATTCATTCATTCATTGATTAAAAAAAAAAAAAAGCGTGGGGGTTCCCCTAAATTCAATCAAAAGGCCCTTCAGGTCTGACATGGATATTAAGGGGAACCCCGTGTCAAATTTAAAAAAAAAATTGACGTGGGGGTCCCCCCAAATATCCATACCAGACCCTTCAGGTCTGATATGGATATTAAGGGGAACCCCGCATCAAATTTTAAAAAAAAATTGACGTGGGGGTCCCCCTAAATATCCATACCAGACCCTTTATCCGAGCACGCAACCTGGCAGGCCGCAGGAAAAGAGGGGGGGACGAGAGAGCGGCCCCCCCTCCCTCCTGAACCGTACCAGGCCACATACCCTCAACATTGGGAGGATGCTTTGGGGGTCTGTGACCCCTCAAAGCACCTTGTCCCCATGTTGATAAGGACAAGGGCCTCATCCTCACAACCCTGGCCGTTGGTTGTGAGGGTCTGCGGGCGGGGGGCTTATCAGAATCTGGAAGCCCCCTTTAACAAGGGGACCCCCAGATCCCGGCCCCCCCCCTGTTTGAAATGGTAAGGGGGTACAAAAGTACCCCTACCATTTCACAAAGAAAGTGTCAAAATGGTTAAATAAGACAAACACACTTTTGAAAAATTCCTTTATTAAAAATAAAAAAAATAAAAAAAAAATTCCAGCGGTGCTAATCCACTCTTGCTATCCAGCGACGGGTCTCCGGGGTCCAGCGATGGATGATCATATCCAGCGACGGGGGATCTCTCAGTCCAGCGCTGTCCATACCTCCTTCTTCTGTCTCCACTGCGGAGACACTGCAGAGAGCCGAGCGCTGACATTTCTTATATTGGGAGGGCGGGGCCACCCGTCACCTGACCCCGCCCCTCTGACGCAGGAGAGGGAAGCCAGGGGTTCCCCAGTGACGTGTGGGTGACCCCGCCCCCTCTGATGTAACGGAAACCTGCGTTACATCAGAGGGGGCGGGGTCACCCACACGTCACTGGGGAACCCCTGGCTTCCCTCTCCTGCGTCAGAGGGGCGGGGTCAGGTGACGGGTGGCCCCGCCCTCCCAATATAAGAAATGTCAGCGCTCGGCTCTCTGCAGTGTCTCCGCAGTGGAGACAGAAGAAGGAGGTATGGACAGCGCTGGACTGAGAGATCCCCCGTCGCTGGATATGATCATCCATCGCTGGACCCCGGAGACCCGTCGCTGGATAGCAAGAGTGGATTAGCACCGCTGGAATTTTTTTTTTTTTTTTTTTATTTTTAATAAAGGAATTTTTCAAAAGTGTGTTTGTCTTATTTAACCATTTTGACACTTTCTTTGTGAAATGGTAGGGGTACTTTTGTACCCCCTTACCATTTCAAACAGGGGGGGGCGGGATCTGGGGGTCCCCTTGTTAAAGGGGGCTTCCAGATTCTGATAAGCCCCCCGCCCGCAGACCCTCACAACCAACGGCCAGGGTTGTGAGGATGAGGCCCTTGTCCTTATCAACATGGGGACAAGGTGCTTTGAGGGGTCACAGACCCCCAAAGCATCCTCCCAATGTTGAGGGTATGTGGCCTGGTACGGTTCAGGAGGGAGGGGGGGCCGCTCTCTCGTCCCCCCCTCTTTTCCTGCGGCCTGCCAGGTTGCGTGCTCGGATAAAGGGTCTGGTATGGATATTTAGGGGGACCCCCACGTCAATTTTTTTTTTAAATTTGATGCGGGGTTCCCCTTAATATCCATATCAGACCTGAAGGGTCTGGTATGGATATTTGGGGGGACCCCCACGTCAATTTTTTTTTTTAAATTTGACACGGGGTTCCCCTTAATATCCATGTCAGACCTGAAGGGCCTTTTGATTGAATTTAGGGGAACCCCCACGCTTTTTTTTTTTTTTTTTTTTTTTTAATCAATGAATGAATGAATTGTCGGCTAATACAGAGAACACTCATTGAGTGTTCTCTGTATTACGGAGACCCGACAATTTAGCCGCAAGTGATTTTAAAAGACTTTTTTTCCTGCACAAATGACACTTTGTGCAGCGACAGTTCTAAGCACCAGAAACATGCGCCCCTTCACAGGCATACTATAGATACCCCCCAGCTACGAAATTTAAAGGAATATTACACTTTTATTGTTTCACTTTAATCATTATTAAAATCACTGCTCCTGAAAAAACGGCCGTTTTTAAAACTTTTTTTTGCATTGATCCATGTCCCCTGGGGCAGGACCCAGGTCCCCAAACACTTTTTAGGACAGTAACTTTCATATTACCCTTTAAAATGAGCACTTTAGATTGTGAACGTTCGAGTCCCATAGACTTTAATAGGGTTCTAAAGTTCACACGAAGTTTAGGTCTGTTCGCAGGTTCTGGTGCGAACCGAACAGGGGGGTGTTCGGCTCATCCCTAATGAGTACCCTTTTAATGGAATTAACCTCCTTTTTTGATGATGTTGGGACATGGAGATTATGTTCCTTCGTCTACTTTGGGGATTTATGGACTATAGACTTTTGTTGGACTTTTTATTTAACGTATTTATAGGCGTATAACAAGCACATTCATTTTACGAGGGAAGTTTCAGGAAAAAAAATGTAAAAACTTTAAATAAGGAACTTTGAAGCAAAATAAGGGTTAGTGCCCATCTGCAGCCTCTCCACTGCCATCAATGCAGCCTGATCAATGCCCATCTGCAGCCTCACAAGTGCCATCAATGCAGCCTCATCAGTCCACATCAATGCAGCCTCACAAGTGCCATCAATGCAGCAGCCTCACCATCGCTAGCATTGCAGCAGCCTCACCACTGCCTTCAATGCAGCAGCCTCACCACTGCCTTCAATGCAGCAGCCTCACCATTGCCTTCAATGCAGCAGCCTCACCATTGCCATCAGTGCAGCCTGATCAATGCCGATCTTCAGCCTAGAGAGGACAGGGAGGGAGGGGGGCGGGACGAGCGCTGACAGATTACATACAGTGAGAATCTCCTATGATAGACAGAACAGTGTTCCAATGGCTGCCCAGGAGACGGGACTTTCTATTACAGAGGCCGCCAAGTTAACAGGAGATTCTCACTGTATGTAATCTGACAGCGCTCGTCCCATCCCCCTCCCTGTCCCCTCCGAGGTAGCTAAAATTGAATTATCGGTGTACACGATATTTTCACCCAATTTTCAGGGTGAAAAAGTGTGTTATACGCCAATAAATACAGTATTTGATTGTGCATGTGAGCGCTTTCCTTTTTAGGGGGTTATAAGTATTTATTATTAATTGAAACACTTTATTATAGCATTAATTTAAAGAGACAGCACACCTTTTGTTATAATTTTTGGTATATCTTGTATTCAAATATAGGGTTGCTGTAGTCTACTATTGCTGTGACACCGTGCGCAGGTAGACAATTTCACTTACCCGATGGGGGTAAGACATGCAACCCTCCGTGACTGCAGGTGGAAAAAACCCTGTCTCCACCCAGGATGAGCTAGGTCACTCTCAATGCTCGGAGGGTCCCAATTCTGAGTGCTCAGGGGGAGGGGGGGGGCTGTCAGGTGCGGGATACAATTCTTGGGTAGAAGGACAAAAAGCTAGTTGATGTTCTGATTGGCAGAGGATCCAGTGGAAGTGTGTAGTGGAATTGTAGTGTGTCTATGGTTGGATTGGAGTCATGATGCTCGGTGTGCCTGCAAGAACACACTCCAGGAACCCTGAAACCAGTGAAAACTTCTGTAAATCACCTTAAACTGAGAAATTGGTGGTTGTGAGCAGGGCCGTCTTTAATATTGATTGGACCCTGGGCAAAACTTTTCTTGGGCCCCCACCCCCATGCAGTTTTACTCTCCACCTGCTCTGAGACATACAATAAATAGCAGCTAGACTCAAAATCAGTTTACTGAATCAGATCAGGCAGCTATTGCGATTGGTTGCCAGAGGTTACAGTGTGTCATTACCGCTCACTGACTGGTTGCTAGAGGTTACAACACACATTACAGCTCACTGATTAGTTGCTACAGGTTACAGCACATGATTTCTGCTTGTTGAGATTACTGTACAGTACTACTGCTCACTGATTCATTGCTAGAGGTTACAGCACATCATCTCCTCACTCCAGGGGTCATGCTATACATATGGATGCCACCTTTATTTACATATCTATGCAGCTATTTACATATGAATGCTGGTTATTTACATGTAAACACAGTGTCTGCAGGTGTGTCATCTGTACACAACAATAGGGCAGAGCTGGGCAGCATTAGTAGCAACACTTCACACTGAGATATCAGGACACAGCAAGAGACAAGGAAATTTAAACTGGGATAGTTGGCAAGTATGAGGCAGCTGCTTTGGGCCCCACAACAATGACAGGGCCCAGGGCAGCTGCCCCTTTTGCCCTGCCTTAAAAATGGCCCTGGTTGTGAGCTTCGAAATGCGTCTTAGGTGAAAGAAAGCTCTTTCATTCTAACATCATGAATCCATCCATCAAAACATCAAAATCACACTACACACTCCAATGGGCACCTCTGTTGATCGAAATAGCAACAGATATTTTGTCCTTCTCTTACCCAAGATTGTAACAACATGTTATTAAAGTTGTTAGTTATAATTAGGCTTCACGCATACCGGTGTACTAAAATAATCCCATCTACACAGATCTTACTGCCAGCAGCTGCCAAAAAAACCCCAGCATAAAATGAATGCTTGATCAGGTGAATATTTTTGCTTCTGTTTCCACGTATGCATTTAAAGGCAAAGGTGCATAATTTCATTCTATTGGCTAGAACACAGTTTCTCAACTAGGGTTCCATGGGGGAGATCCAGAGGTTGCTAGAGGTTCTTTGAGCAATGAACTATTTCAACAATTTTATCTCAGATAAGTGCTGACACTGATGCTCTTTTTAGTTAGGAGGGCATGATTCCCAATAAGTACTAGTGAAAGGAACATTGTTCCCAGTGACCATCACGCTAACATACCATGCAATGCTGGATCCTGGCCTAAGCCAACAGGGCCCAGGCCTAGGGCAACACTTTGCAGGGGGGCAGCACAGAAAGAGTTCCCGCCGGCTCGCGCTGTTAGTGTAACGCCAGTCTTTTGGGGCGGACTGGGCTGAGAGGCAAATAAGCCTAGAGCCCCCATAAAGCGGCCACACTGCTTCCGGTTTGCAGGAGGCCGGTATTCCGCAATTGTGGGTGGGGGGGGCACCACTTCTAATATAGACTGTCCTATCATCCTGGACCACAAACCTTCATCAATGTGCTATATGTTTTCTGCTGCACCATTGGCATGGTTATATCTTCTTAGTCTTCTCCATAAAATTATCGGTAATTTGTGCTTAAAGTAGAACTATAGGCAACACTTTTTTTTTTTCATTTTGGAAAGAGTAAGGGAGAGTTATAACTCCTGTCAGTTTATTTTTTACCATCCCTGTCCCATTGCAGAGATTTCCCTTCACTTCCTGCCCCATAACCAAACAGGAAGTGAGAGGTATTCTATGCAAATTAAGGGAATCCATTGCGCCCCAGGCCCTCAGAACTAGTGTCCCCACTCGAAAATTTCAGGGCAGGTCTAATACCCCATACACATGGTCGTAAATTCCACCGGAAAAAGTCCATTCGGATTATGTTGTTGGAAAATCTGATCGTGTGTGGGCTCTATCGGACTTTTTCCGTCGTAATTTCCACCGGAAAAAGTTTGAGAGCTGGATCTAAAATCTTCCGACAATAAAATCCGATCATGTGTAGAGAATTCCGGCGCACGAAGTGCCACTCATGCTCAGAAAACAATTTGGAGACGAAAGCTATTGGCTAATGGATATAGTCCCGTCGTACATTTTGTACGTCACCTCGTTCCGAACTATCATATTTTCCGACAACTTTGTGCGACCGTGTGTATGCAACACAAGTTTCGGCCAAAATCTGTCGGAAAAAATCGGACGGATTTTGTGGTCGGAATGTACGACCGTGTGTATGGGACATTAAACAGCAAGGGGTGTGGCCTTGACAGGAAGGGGTGGGTTATATTTAAATTAGGGGGTGCACGAGTTTAGTGAGGCCTAGGGCAGCACAAGACCTAAATACACTACTGGTACCATGAGCTGTAGATATAGTAATTATTAGCAAGGGTTTTCCGAGACCAGGAAAGTTATTTCAAGGGTTCCTCCATGTTTAAAAGGTTGACCAAGTCTCGGCTAGAGTATACATTTGTTGTGAAGTATCCTGTATCTTTAGGACCTTTATGCTTAGCAACAGCTCAGGTCCCACCCCCCGCAGAGCTCAGGTCTTCTTAAAACGGGCATTACGAGTTGCAAAGTTCATCTGACAGTAAATTCTGGTGCTGTAACCTTAACCAACAGGCCTCCAATCACTTCATATAACAGGATGGGGGCAGCGAGTGGTAATAGACCCTTCTATGTACAATAAACAAGTGATCTGCAACCCTTTGAAACCCCTTTAAATGAACATGCAATGATAAATAACGGCTCATAAGTGACTAAACACTCTAAAGATTTTTTTTTTTTTTTTATTGGTAAAACAAATACCTTTTGGATAAAATAGCTGAATATGTATAATTGCAAAACATTAAATGTGCTTCTAGCTTGAATATTTCAATTTAAGCAAAATCTGGGTTTACTGCGGCACAGAAAAACATAATTAAGCTCTGGGAAGAGGAGGAAAAACGTTAGCGAGAAGGAACAGTTTGTGAAAATAAATTAACCCACCCAACGAAATGATAACCAAAGTATCCAGCTCACACGGCAGACTTTTGGGAAGTCCTTTAAAAATACAATATGTGTAATACCATTATAAGATCCTGCAAACTGAAAATATATATAAAAAAAAAAAAAAACTTTAATACTCAGGGGAGGTTATTTTCCTATGAACAGTTGAAGTCCTGTCAACAATTCCACTGAACCGTATGAACATAAGCCCTATTTCAGCCTGAATGGCTGACAACAGGTACTCCAAGGTCACAAGAGAACAGGAAATGTAAATACAATGTCTCTCTTAGAAACTTAGAAATACATAGTGTATATACCTATGGCCTACACCTATAGAATGCCATTATACAGCTTTAGTTAAAGCTGTACAGTTTTTTTTTAATCTACAGACACTCCAGTCTAAAACGAAATGTTACCTATCATTGGGAAACCTGAGACTGGGACAATGCACACAACCACCGTGATGAAATCAACTTCACATCAAAGCCACCCTTCACATCTATTGTCTTTCACATTAGAACAGAGGCTCTACCCTCATATCAGAGCCATCCGTACATCAAAGGTCCTTCATCAAATCAGTGTCCTTCCATCACCTTAGACCCCCCCCCCCCCCCATCACACCAGAACACCTTTTCTTAACAGAGCACCCCTGTACATCAGATTCCTTTCTTCATATCAGAGTTCCCCCATCAGAACCCCCCCCTAGGACATTAGAGTCATGTCCCCCCCGATGCATGCATGACCTCCATCACATCAGAGTCCCCCCATCAGATCAGTGTTCTCCACCCATCATGAAGTCCTGACATCCATCTCTTATCAAGAGTGCAAATATAAATTGTTGCTCTAAATCAGAAAAAATTATTATAAAAAATGGCAGCTCGCACTATATTGCAGGAAACAATATACACAATATAAACAGAAAGAATGCGGCGCACAAAAAAATACAAATCTATAAATACGTATTAATAGCTAAATAATGCATAGAAGTCCAGAGAAATAAAGAAAGTTCAATGAATCAACAGCTGATCTCCCTCCACCTCCTCCAGCAGATATAAGGATAGTAAGGGTCCCATCACCATCACCCAACACGACAGACCCTTACCCTCAGTGCAACGATACTGCACATGTAAAGACACCACTCTTGCTTTACAAATCCTCCCAAACAATACTCTGGAACCAGATCAGCTCTAGGGTCCAGCGCTGTCCTCACCAATTGTTCTGTCTCAAGGACATATAGCTAACCTTCTTGTCCCAATAAATTCAGATACCTTATTTTTTTGGTCTCAGTTTTATTAGAACAAGCCAGGTGAAATTTTTAAGTTCTCTAAGGGGTGATGGCGATGGATTAAGAAAGACAGTTTTTCTCAATCCATCGCCATCACCCCTTAGAGAACCTAAAAATTTCACCTGGCTAAGAGATGAATGTCAGGACTTCATGATTGTTGGGGAATACTGATCTGAAAGCCGCCGAGAAAGGCCGAAAGTGGACGAAAGCCACAGAGAAAGGCCAAAAGCCGCAGAGAACGGCCGAGAGTGGCCGAAAGCTGTCAAGAATGGGCGAAAGAGGCCAAAAGCCGCCCAGAGGCTCACAATCGGCGGGGGGTCGGCGTATAACACGCACCCACCTTTTCCCTCTGATTTTAAGGGGAAAAAAGTGCGTGTTATACGCCAATAAATACGGTGTGTCTGAACAAAGTAGATATGTACCATCATCCGAATTAATTAAGAATAAATGTTTGGGAGTCAGGACCCCACCCTAGACTCACCAAAAAGAAAGAGGCCAGCAGACAAGTAAAGGAGATATATATATATGAAAAATACAAAGCAAATTAAAATAAAAAACAAAGTTTATTCATACAAAATATAAAAACCACACAAAAGGGCTAAAAGAATACACAGATGACATGGTATTTCAACTAGTTTTGCGGGTTTACCGCTTCTTCAGGAAATACATCTGTGAATAGAAAATATTATAATATATAGAGATTTGATATAGAGAAAAATAATAAATGCTTTTACTAAATAATAAATGGGGGGGAAACAATAAAGGGATTTTAAAAATGTTATATGTGTATAGTCTATAAATATTTTTAGCAGGGGTTCCCTGAGACTAGAAACTTATTTCAAAGGTTCCTCTTTGTTGAAAAAGTTGAGAAAAGGGTAAACTAGAGGATTACACAGCAGCTATCATCTATTGCCATTACCATCAATGTATAGTCTATGAGTTTGGTAACTTTAAAGGAGTCTTCCAGCCAGAGTCGAACATGGAATATGGGCATTGTTTATCTTCATTGATAGTTGACATTTATCTTGGTATTGCTTGAGGATAGCTATCCTCAGGCTACATCAAGATAGAAGACAAAACTCAAAGCAGATGGATAATGCCCGTGTTCCATGTTCTAGTCTGGCTGGAAGGGTCCATTAAAGCAGTGGTCTCCAAACTGTGGACTGTGGGCCAATTGTGGGCCTTCGCTTGCCTTAACCCAGCCCTTGGGGCACTATATGCCCTACTTGTACCAACAATGAGGCACCATTACTTCCACTAACACCAACAGTAGGGAACTATTCATCCAACTGAAACCAATGATGGGGCACTATTTATCCTACTGACACCAATGATAAGGCACCTCCTTTCACTGACACCATCAATGGGGCACTATTCCTCCCACTGACACCAACAATGGGGCACTAATCCTCCCACTGACACCAATGATGTCAGTGGGAGCTATGTCATTTTCTTTACTCCCACTGACGTTGGGGGGGGGGTTATTCCCATCTGCCACATTCCGGCCCCCTTAAAGCCTGAAGGATAGTAAACTGCCCCTTTATTTAAAAAGTTTCCCCTGCTTTAAAAGTATCAGACCCATAGAACTTGAACTGACCGTACTGGCAATATTTGATAAGTAATACTACTGCTGTGACTGCTATAGCACCAAGACCAGCGGATGTGACAATCCATATGCTGCCCTCATAAGGCGTCCCCATTATTTTCCAGCGATGGTTTATAGCCTCCATTGCTCATATCAATACACTCCTGAGACGTGAGGCATTAAAATACATTGTTTATTCCCGCTGTTGCATCGGCCTGGTCTCAGTAAACTTGATCGAGAATTATGAACTTTATATAAATTTATAGGTGATAGAGAAACAGCATTGCTTTCAGCAAGAATTTCAGGCTACATATATTTATGAAGGGAACAGATTTACGGCATCTAAATCCCTATGGAGTTTACTGGTGTACTTTCCGAAAAATATATGGTGTCTACGAGCCGGGTTTTTTTTTTTTTTTTGGACAAGTGAAAGAAGATGCCTGAGAGGCTGCGTCATGACTGTAGATGAGCCTTTCTCAACCTTTTTTACCTCCCCCCAGAGGAAACCTTGAAACGATTTTCAGATATCAGGGAACCCCTGGTAAGATTCGTTTATTAACGGTCATTGGGAAAATGCCCCTTACATTTGTAGTGGTAAGTAAGAAGAATGCCCACCTTACAGAGGTGGCCAGAGTGACACCCTTGCAGACAACTTGTTGGCTCTGTCAAAGTTGTATTGGACCTGGACCTATGCAGGCACCATAAGATTGGAGGTCAGTTAGCCACAACTCAAGGAACATCTAGCTATCCCTGGAGAAACCCTAGAGTTCTGCTGAACCCTGGTTAAAAATGGCTGCTGTTGACACCTATGGTGGCTAGCATGCTTGTAAATAGGGTTGCACTGATACTAGTATCGGTATCTTTGCAGATACCAAGTATTTGCACAAGTACCGGTACTCGTGCAAATGCACCAATACCTGAAACCGATACTTTCAGGCTCAGGTTCTTTGAGCTGTCAGTGTGTCTCCCCACTGTTAAAGAAGTCTGGTAATTGGAGCTGTCAAAAAAAAAAAGCAGCCAGCAATGTTTATTAACAACATTGCTCAGTCCTCAAACACTAAAATAAAAAAGAAACATTGTTTCTTTTTGTATCTTTCTGTTTCTTCATCTGCAGATCAAAGGGATGAACAAATGTTCCTCTGTTTAACCCCTTAATAACCCTTAATTTACTCTAATCAGCCTTAATTAACTCCCTATTCCCCTCCATTTAATTATTTTCCTGCTTTTTTTCACGTCTATTTTATAAACAATTAAAACTTTTTTTTTTTTTTGCTTTGGTAGGGAATATTTTTACACATATATATTAACATATATTTACACATTTCACATTGAAAAAGCACTAAATTAACAAAAAAAATCGATTTATTTAATTTGTAAGTAACTTTTCAATGATTTGTACCATTGCTGACAGCTGAAGTTAAAACAAAACAGTTACGGTAGGTATTGGTAATTGTTATTGGCGAGTACTAAAAAAAAAAGTATCGGTACTTGTACTCATTGTAAAAAAAATGGTATCGGTACATCCCTACTTGTAGATATGTGTAATGGGATACCACAGCAAAACTATTAGGAGGTACCCCTGTCTTTCTAATCTCCAGCTCAAAGGCTATACCTTTAATACTTTAATAATAAAGAACACAATGGAGTTTATTTATAAAACATTTACTGTGTAAAGGTCTCAGCATTCACGGCTGTCATGAGTAATGCCCTTCACGTGCCTAATATTATATCTAGTATGATATCTAGTATATCTATTATTTCCTTTGATCATCAGCTTCATCTAGTGGCCATAATGTGGTATTTTCCTGAAATACCACAATCAGGAAAATGCCACATTATGGCCATTAGCCACTTGTCGACCGTATACTGTAAAGGTGGTTTCCTTGTGCAAAACTGCGTACCGATATGTGATTTTTAATTTCCGGGGTCTGGGGAGCGAGCTCGATGTCCACCAGGATCCGCCGATCATTCCCAAGAGAAGCAGAAAGGCGGTCTGCAAAAAACAAGGGAGATCTTCGTTTTGTTAGTAGGGAAGGTAGAGATCCTGTGTCTCTGCTAAAAATGAACACAGATCTCTGCCTTTCCACAGTTAAAGCACCGCCCCCACATTAGCAAGCACTCCCTAGGAACACATTTAACCCTTTGATCGCCCCTGATGTTAACCCCTTGCCTGCCAGTTTCATTAGTCCAGTGGCAGTGCATATTTTTAGCACTGATCACTGTATTGGTGTCAGTGGTCCCCAAAAAAGCGTGAAAAGTGTTACTTAGTGTCCGACTTGTCCGTCGCAGTCCCGCCATAAGTCACTGATCGTCGCCATTACTAGTAAAAATAAATAAAAATTCCATAAAAACATCCTATAGTTTGTAGACGCTATAACTTTTGCGCAAACCAATCATTGTACGCTTATTGGGATTTTTTTTTCTACCAAAATATGCACCAGAATACATATTGGCCTAAACTGATAAAGAAATTATATATATATATATATATATATATATATATATATATATATATATATATATATAAAAAAAAAATTTTTTTATTGAATATGTCTTTTAACAGAAAGTAAAAAACAATGTTTTTTTTTTTTCAAAATTGTCTGCCTTTTTTTGTTTTTATCACAACAAAAACCACAAAGGTAATCAAATACCATGAAAAGAAAGTTCTATTTGTGGGGAATAAAACCTCCGTTTGTGGTGTGCCATTCCGATTTTGGAGCCTGCCTGTCGCCTGGATGCCCCGATGGGAATACTACTGGCACATTTTTGTCAAATACATTTTAGGCTTTCAACCTCATCTGAACAAAGAACTCGCATTCATTCATAAAAGTACAAGGCGTTTGATGAATGGCGCTCATGCTGAGTGAACGCCCCCTTGTGTTTATAATGTAGAAGGCAACCACCTGGCACAGAACCCAGAAGACTGTGGTGGTCACTGTAGTACCAAGGACTGCTACAGTGATTCACCCCATTCACAAAGATCTTACAGGTATAGAATATGTATACTTATACTGGAGCAAGCTGGGCCAACAACATTGCAATAAAAACTTTAAGCACTTGACCTCCAGAGGGTTTTACTCCCTTCATGACCAGGGCATTTTTTTCTATTTGGCACTGTGCTACTTTAACCGTTTGCTGACCAGCTGCCGCAACATGGCTCGGCTGTGCAAATTCACCGTTATGCTACGTCGCTTCTATTTGAGGCCACTAGGAGCGCACCCGCTGCTTGCCCACGAAGCCGATGCGAGTGCCAGGCGGTCAAGATGACGGGCTCCCGCGATCGCACGTGACACAGCAAGAACCGTAGATTTTGCTTCTCTGAGGGAAGAAGATACTGATTGTGTGTTCTTACAAAATATGAACACCGATCTATCTCTTCCTCTAGCAAGTCCCATCCCCCCTTCAGTTAGAACACTTAGCATTGAACACAGTTAACCCCTTGATCGCCCCCTAGTGTTAACCCCTTCCCTGCCAGTGACATTTTTACAGTAATCAATGCATTTTTATAGCACTGATCGCTTTATAAATGCCAATGGTCCCAAAAATGTGTCAAAATTGTCTGATGTGTCCACTATAATGTTGCAGTCATGATAAAAAAAGGCGCAGATTGTCGCCATTACTAGTAAAAAATAATAATAATAATAATAATAATAATAAAAATGCTATAAATCTATCCCCTATTTGTAGACGCTATAACTTTTGCGCAAACCAATCAATATAGGCTTATTATGATTTTATTACCAATATTTTTTTGTTTATAGTGCTCAGGCAGGCAACATTATACCCAAATACAATGTATATAATCATTTCATTTGGTGGTATTTGATCACCACTGGGTTCTTAATGTTTTATTATACAAATGAAAAACGGCTGACATTTTTTTATTATTATTATATAATAATAATAATTATATATAAATATATATATATATATATATATATATATATATATATATATATATATATATATATATATATATGAAGATTTTCCACCTTGAAAAGTAGATATTACTAGTGAGTGAGGAAATAGCATATGGAGGTATGCATCTTTAATGTCGATTGACGCCAGAAGTTCTCCTCCTTGTAGAATGGAGATAACTGATTTGGATTGACTCCATACGAAAAAAGAGTGGTTATATTCAGGAATTTAATTTAGATTTTTGAGATCCAGAATGTCCATTCGGAAAAAAGAGGTTTTAATCAAACCCCAACCCCTGTTCTTACATGGGGACCCCCATGATCACTTTTTTTTTTCTCTGGATTCTTAGAAATGTTTGATCTGAGAAAACAAGGAGAGGGGAACTCTTGGAACTCCAGTTTCTACCCTGGAGTTATTGAGGAAGTCCTCAATTCGTCTCAACACTCTTCCTGCCAGATCCTTGAGAACTGCAGAAGAATTCCCCCTATTTGATTGAACCTGACGGTGGAAGCCACCGTGAATGCCTGGAGAAGGAGCTTTAAAACGAAAATACATTTACTCCTTTTCTTAAATGGCAAAAAGGGGTGCCTTCCACTAGAAATTCTTTGGATTTATTATCCAAAACATCCCCAAATAGCTGTTTCACCGCAAAAAGGAAGACTAGCCAGGAGATTCTTACAAGGCGCTTAGCGAAGGGCACAAGGCCTGAAGGGTTGAATCTCTCATAGCAACTATTGCAAACATAAAGCTGCCTCCTGGGCCTGCTGAGCAGGATAACCTTGAACACCTGTTTAAACTGGTCTCTCAATGATTACTGTCAGTGCAGACTAGCAGTAATCTGTCAGTGCAGGGTGTGCCAGTGTCCATTACCCACATAGTAATTACTATGGCTCTGTGTCCCGTGATGTACGATTAAAGAAAAGGAATATATTCCCCTGATGATGCACGTTTGGTGACGAAACGTTGGGTGGACCTTGGGCGTGAGATGCAGATTGTGGGCGGTGATGTGGCGGACATCTTAGTGGTTTGAAACGCTGGACGTTTCTACATGCCTGTTTTATCTACATTAAATGTGGATGCTGGAGCTTGCTTGTAGTAGGACTTTTCTGGATGTGGAGTGATTTTCTTACTCTCAATGATCTTACGTGAGGTGGAGCAGCTTTAACCGCATGTGGAATGGAAGAGTGTTTGTGGGAAGGATCGTTTGTGACGCTATTCAGTACATTTAAAGGTTTATACCATATACACTGATGGTAAGAGTCAGTACTATTGGGTGATGGTGATGGCCTTTCTTTCCTTCCATATAGAAAGACATTTTTGATGGACTTTATGCTGATCGATCAAACGTTTTTTGATGAACTTTATTAGTAATTTTAATTTTTTAAGCACTACACCTCCTTTTCCATTTTCTTTAATCGTACCAAGCAATTTAGTGTTAGCAGCTCTTTATTTACATTTTTTTTGTATTTTATTATTTATTTTCTTTGTATGTGGTGTGACAAATCCTTGTACTATATATATATATATATATATATATATATATATATATATATATATATATATATATATTCCCTTTTTAAAGCTTCTAAAAAATATGCTCAGTAAAACATCACTTGGTTGTGAAACTTTGACCGAATGTTTCCATGGAAACAACAAAGATGCAACATAATGCATTTAGAGATGCAATAGGGCCCATTAAAATGCGCAATATGGAAACACATAGAAGAGATGTTACAGCACAAAGGCATGAAGCCACTCTTTGCATTTGTGATGCATTCAGTTCTGGATTCCAATGCCAGCTTTGTCTATAAGGCCGGCATGCAGTGACCCCACCGCTCCCTTGGTACGGAAGCTCAGGGCATTTGCTCTTGATAAAAGATGGCGCTCCCTTTTAAAATGACAGAGCAGGGGTTACAAATTCGGTCTGCAGAGGATCACAGCTCTCGATCGTTCCACAGGTTTCTAACCAGACTTCAAACAACTGAGAATTGTTGTAAAAAATTCATTGTTGGTGTTCGGAGGACGTTCCCCACCCATCTTTGATGTTCCTCTTGATTTTTCTTTTTTTTACGTGCTGCCGCAAAAGGTAAAACGTGAGGATTCTCTTTTTACTCCAGCAAATAACCAAAGGACAACAGCGACGCGCTAAAATATAAAGGGAATCGGAAGAAAGAGACTGGAGACACCTGCTTGATATGTTAAACAGAACTCCGGGCAGATATAAAAGACATTCATGGAGCTCTATATTCATTAATAAATCATTAAATGTATCTTTTTTTATTTATTTTTTAATCCAAAGTACTGAATGTGACTTAGTTTAAGCCTTTTACAACTCCCTGTACAGTAGCATTCAGACTCTGAAAGGTAGGCTCAGGTTTATCCACATTTTTATCACTCCACCTCAGGTTCAAACTCATAAACGCAGTGCCACCAATTTTAAACCCGAACTCAAAAATGTCATATATTGCAGCTTGCCAATCATTAGATGAGGTGACTGCATTTGTTTTCTTTTCTTTGGCCTTTTTTCTCCTCTGTTTTTACCTGGTGATCTGGCCTGTAACACACCTCCTGTATTATTGAGACATAACAAGGGGTCTCAGGTCCCATATTTACCTGCTCTGTATAATGGTTTTGCACAGAGCAGCCCTGATCCTCTTTTTCTCGGGCCCCCCACCCTGGCTCCTCCTCATTGACCAGTGCCCCCAATAGCAAGCCACTAGCTATGGAGGCACTGGGGCATGCTCGCTCCTGAGCAGTGGCAGCTGGTGGTATATTTTCTTTTGGGGGGAGGGCAATCAGTTGGGTCTCCCGCACTCCCCCTCCCCCCACCCCAGGTCAGTCGATCAGTCCCTGCACTTACCCCAACTAGGTTGCGAGCAGTGGGCGGCGGCTTTACCCTGCATCTCCTCCTTTCTTGGTTTCACCGCTTCACCCTGTGTCTCCTCCCTCCTCCTCCCCCAAGAGCAAAAAAAGAGGGTTTCACCATGTCAGTGTGTAGTTGCCACATTCCCAGGAATCCCCCTTCGTTGGGACTTTGTAGGCAGCAAACACATATATAATTACAAAAAGTATATTTTATGAAATGTGCATAAACACATTTGATCGTATAATGACCGATATTAAAAAGACATAGAAAAATGCTATACAAGTATACAAAACAGCATAGACAAAACAAAAAAACTGTCTATGCTGTTTTGTATGCTTGTATAGCATTTTTCTATCTTTTTAATATTGGTCATTATACGATTGAATGTTTTTATGCACATTTAATAAAATATACTTTTTGTAATTACAGTGGTGTGAAAAAGTGTTTGCCCCCTTCCTCATTTCCTGTTCCTTTGCATGTTTGTCACACTTAAGTGTTTCGGAACATCAAACCAATTTAAACAATAGTCAAGGACAACACAAGTAAACACAAAATGCAATTTGTAAATGAAGGTGTTTATTATTAAAGGTGAAAATAAATCCAAACCATCATGGCCCTGTGTGAAAAAGTGATTGCCCCCTAAACCTAATAACTGGTTGGGCCACCCTTAGCAGCAACAACTGCAACCAAGCGTTTGCGATAACGTGCAATGAGGCTTTTACAGCGTCCTGGAGGAATTTTGGCCCACTCATCTTTGCAGAATTGTCCTAATTCAGTTACATTAGAGGGTTTTCGAGCATGAACGGCCTTTTTAAGGTCATACCACAACATCTCAATAAGATTCAGGTCAGGACTTTGGCTAGGCCACTCCAAAGTCTTCATTTTGTTTTTCTTCAGCCATTCGGTGGTGGACTTGCTGGTGTGTTTAGGATCATTGTCCTGCTGCAGAACCCAAGTTCGTTTCAGCTTGAGTACACGAACAGATGGTCGGACATTCTCCTTCAGGATCTCTTGGTAGACAGCAGAATTCATAGTTCCTTTTATCACGGCAAGTCTTCCAGGTCCTGAAGCAGCAAAACAGCCCCAGACCATCACACTACCACCACCATATTTTACTGTTGGTATAATGTTCTTTTTATGAAATGCAGTGTTCCTTCTACGCCAGATATACTTGGACACACACCTTCCAAAGAGTTCCACTTTTGTCTCATCGGTCCACAGAATGTTGTCCCAAAAGTCTTGGGGATCATCAAGATGTGTTGTGGAGAAATTGAGACGAGCTTTGATGTTCTTTTTGCTCAGCAGTGGCTTTCTCCTTGGAACTCTGCCATGCAGGCCATTTTTGCCCAGTCTTTTCCTGATGGTGGAGGCATGAACGCTGACCTTAACTGAGGCAAGTGAGGCCTGCAGTTCCTTGGACGTTGTTGTGGGGTCTTTTGTGACCTCTTGGATGAGTCGTCGCTGCGCTCTTGGGGTAATTTTGGGCGGCCGGCCACTCCTGGGAAGGTTCACCACTGTTCCATGTCTTCGCCATTTGTGGATAATGGCTCTCACTGTGGTTCGCTGGATTCCCAAAGCTTTGGAAATGGCTTTCTAACCCTTTCCAGACTGATAAATCTCAATTACTTTCTTTCTCAATTGTTCCTGAATTTCTTTGGGTCTCGGCATGATGTGTAGCTTTTAAGGATCTTCTGGTGGACCTTACTGTGTCAAGCAGCTCCTATTTAAGTGATGCCTTGATTGTGAACAGGTGTGGCAATAATCAGGCCTGGGTGTGGCTAGAGAAATTGAACTCAGGTGTGGACAACCACAGTTATAGTATGTTTTAACAAGGGGGGCAATCACTTTTTCACATAGGGCCATGATGGTTTGGATTTTTTTTCACCTTTAATAATAAACACCTTCATTTACAAATTGCATTTTGTGTTTACTTGTGTTGTCCTTGACTATTGTTTAAATTGGTTTGATGTTCCGAAACACTTAAGTGTGACAAACATGCAAAGGAACAGGAAATGAGGAAAGGGGCAAACACTTTTTCACACCACTGTATATATGTGTTTGTTGCCTACAAAGTCCCAACGAAAGGGGATTTATTTTTCTTGATGCTCCCCCAAGAGGATCGATTCTTCTCTCGGCCAATCGGGTCTCAGGACCCGCTTTCTGAGCTGGGATTGGCCAGGAGGAGAAATAGCTAATATTAATTTGCTATTGTCAAACAACTGGGTGGGCTCGGGGCGTAGTGCTCTGCGCCCAAACTCACTCTTTTTTTAAGCCAATTTGAGCCTCGGGCACTAATCACGTGCTTCTAAAAACGTGCTCCCCATTGGAATCCATACGTCTGGCGCCCTGCCCTGTAGGGGCCAGGTACATAGATTAGGGAAGCGGCGCCCCTGCACCCTGTATGGATGGGCTGTCGCTGCTCCCTAGCCCCACTCTATGTGTCCATAAGCTTGCCCCCTCCCCCACACTTTATCCTCATTGTTGGCTCACTGGCTGTGTTTGACTGTTCTGCTGTGTTTCAGACAATGAGGATAGAAAGACCCGAGAAACCCGAGGCTTCCATGCACATCACTGGATTGAGAGGGGGTCTCAGGTGAGTATAAGTCCCCAATCACACCTGAGCATTCTGGAATCACACAAGGCACTGAACGCGTTAATGGCACTCCAAGCCACAAGATTTTGCCACGATTGTCGGGCTACAAAATGTGCTAAAACTGTGGCAAAAATCGCAACACCAAACGCTCCTGGCTCTGTGCCGAGATTTGGTACATGAGCTTCTCTGGAGTGTTTTTGGAGCAGAGGGAGGCTCATTCGAATGAATGACACCGCTTTAAAAACGCCCCACTAAAAAAAATAAAAATTAAGTGCAGTGCAGCAGCTGTCACTGCACTACGCTCAGGTGTGAATAGAGCCGGGGGGGGGGGGGGGGCAGCACACAGAATTTTTTTTTTACCTTCATGCATAGAATGCATGAAAGTAAAAAAAGACCTTCAACATTTACAACCTCTTTAACCCAAACTCCGGTTCACACTTATAATCAGCTACAGCAAACCATTTATGTCTTCCTTTTGGGATAAAGGTTTTACATGAATAAATAAAAGCTGATCACTGCAGTCTGCTCACATAATTTGTAATAAAAACATCTTTGCCATTCTGAAGCTTCCCTCCAACCACTTTGCATATTGTTTTATATATAAAATTAATATTTAATTATATAATTAAATAATAGAATAATATACCATTTTATATCAATATATATAAATAAATGTGATTCTGTATTTGCCAAATATGCTGCAGAAATCTACCTCCACTGAGTCTGGCTGCAGCCATTTTAACTGTGGACAGATGAAGCTGCTTCCTGTTCACTTCCTGGATTTACAGGGGGGGGCAGAGAACATTATGGGGGGCAGAGGACACTATGGGGGGGGGCGGAGGACACTGCTTTGGGGGAACAGGGACCCCCTCTCCCCCTAGAGGACAGGGA